>NW_026057577.1:94737175-95059412 GCF_023721935.1 Panthera uncia
ATATATATATATATATATATATATATATATATATTTGATTCAGATTGTTAAATTGATCTTTTTGGTTCAGAGACTAAAAGCTGGCATCTGTAATCCAAATCCAAGGTATGTCTCATTTGTGACTTTTGTTACCTAAGATGATCTATTCACCAATATTAAAAAACCAGGAGACTTCATATAAGAATTCTAGATGTCTGGCTTTCTCTTGAAAAAAAAAAAAAAAAGGAATAAGTGGCAGCACTTGCACCCACATTCCAGCATAGCGACAAGCCTTTGAAACAAGAAGTGACTATCCCATGTGGCAGAGGTTGGTTTGTTGCAGACTCCATACAACCCACTTACTCAGATGTAAAAGCCTGGCTCCTGCAGGCAACTGAGTTTACTCCTGGATCATCCCAGGCGGCTGTTCAGAGCAGAAATTTATTTTTATGAAAAGATGCCAAAAGCATGACCCTTCACATTCTAAAACTCATCCATCCATGCAGTAAATATTTATTGAGTTGTCCTGTGTGCCAGACTCTGGGCTGGGCCCTGCCTATACAACAGGGTGCAACACTGGCGTGTTCTCTGCCCTCTCACTGTGCACACATCAGTGGGCATTCCAAGACTTCCCGTTCTTCCCCTCTTACAGGCTGAAATGCAGCTGAGGGGGAAATTGTCCATTTCTCCCCCTCTCGCCTGCAAACTCACCTGTTCGGTTATGTAAGTTGGAGGCCGTTCTTCCATTCTCAGTCCATTGCAGACATCTTGGCACACTGGCAACTTCCTGATTTCTAAATAATGTAGTAGACAAGATTGATCGTCCAGATTCCCAGCTTATGGATAATGAAACAGGATCGGCAGAGGCCACCTCATTCATGTTGTCGTTTAAGTACATTTTACAATTAAATCGGTCATTGGGAGACAGTTGAATGCTTCTGAATCACCACTAGGCAGTGTCTGTGATCTCAAAAAAACTGGGTAAGGAGATCTTCAGAATTAAGGGATGTAAAACACTGGAGCATCAGGAATGCCTGCACTACCAGCCATCTGACTGATGATTGGCACAATTTGAAGATCCATGTTTCCCTTTTGATCTTCCACTTTTTACATTTATTTTGGAGGCATCTTTTCTTTCCTCCTTTTAACACTGAAGCTCTGCCGGGTAGAAGGAGATGAGTTTCTTCCTGTCACAATATGAATATATAATGAAGGAAGAACCAAAGACAAGCCCTTTTGTTAAGGAATCCGTACCATCAAAGGCTCAAATTGGCAGCTGATTGTTTTTATTTATTTCTGTAGGTTTTACATGACACCTGGAGACCATTTAAAATGTTACTTGGCGGTGAGAGCTCTGTGTTTAAAAATAACGCTCACCCGGTGCCAAATCACTTTAGAGTCGGGTACAAATATTGAGACAAAAACCCCAGCTGTTATTGCTTTGGCTGCTAATTTGAGGTGTCAAATGAGAGCTCGCCTGCTATACGTCAGTGAATAAGGCCCCTTGTGAGATCATTATGTTTTCTAACAGTTGAGAGTAATGGACTAATCAGTGCAGCATCAGTTGTTTTCATTATATGCCCACACAATGGTTATGAGCTTTAATTTAAACGGTCCGCAGGGAGATCAAGGAAATCAGTAATTGGCGGCACCCAGGATAGTCCCGGAGAGCAGGTGATGTGAGAAGTGGCTTCCCACCATCCTTTCTCCTCTCTCCCTTCATCCCTCCTGCCCCATCTGCCCTCAGAGACTCACTACCTGCTGCAAATAGCCAAAAGATGAGCTTTGCTTAAGAAGCAGACCTGTACTCTTAGTTCTGCGGGGGTATGCTTAAAAATTCCAGTCCACCCATCCAACAGTAAAGGTGGCTTCTGGCAGCGATTAGACTTGTTAGCCAAACCTTGACCTCAGAAGGCTTTAAGACCCAATTTCTCTCTCTTCTGTGTAGGCTCTACCACTGCCCTCGCTCTCCATGCTGGGCTCTCTGTTCTGAGAACAAGAGGAGGGTCAGGTAATGCTGTTGTCTTTGAGCAGCCTTGGCAGTGAGGCAAACTCCACAGCCACTGCCACATGGAAGTCTGTGAGGGCTGAGACCAGCACTAGCCTATAGGACTCATCTCTGCCTTAGGAAAGACATGGAAATTGGACAGCCAGCATCTGTTAGACGATCCTGTAAGAGGCAGTTTTGTGTAACAGTTAAAAATATAGGGCCCTGGTGTCCCTTTTGCCTGTATTTGAACATTGGCTCCACAACTTACTAGCTGTGATCAGGGCAGAGTTTGATCTCTAAGTTCAACTCTTTGAAGAGTTCATCTCTAAGTAAGTTCATCTCTAAGTGAGTTCATTTCTTAGGCTCCAAAATGGAAATGACTACCTGAGGATTGGTGCCAGCACATAGCAAATACTTAATAGTATTGTTATTGCTATTACTGACATCTTTACTGGAAGCTCTTGGCAAGCTCACACCCAAAGCAGCATTCTTTACTAGTCTCACTCATTAGAAGGCAGAGTTTGTGGAAGAACCTATAATATTCAGTTTAGGTTTCCTCAAAGGGCGTGTCATTATACATTCTTCCTGATTTCTGGAGTTTCCTAGAGCCTCCAGCCAAAGCAGAACAGTGCACAGCTGGGTGAGAAAGGCAAGTTCAACCTGGATGGGAGGGGGACATGCAGAGAAGCTTCAACCAGAAATGACTGAGTCAATCAGTTGGGGAGCGATTCTGGGCTGGGGGAAAGGCTTGGGGTTGCCTCTCTCAAACTTAGTGGGCATTTGGCATGTGTTCTCCTGCAGCCAAGTTCACAAAGAGACACCACCTACACACATCCTAGTGGGCTGAGCCAGCCAGCAGCATTCACATTCCCAGGACTGAGAAGGATGTGGAAGGGCCTGGTCATCAGCAATAGGCCTTGATTCCTGGTGCCATGATGGCTGTCCAATCAGCAGCCACTAAGAAAGACCAGGACAGGCTAGTCCTGCTTTGACATGTAAACCAGAGAAGAAAGCAGGCACCTAAAGCATCCTCAATTTCATTCCTCCCTCCCTGTCCGAGCCAGCAAAAGGGAGAGGGAGAAGTGAGCCTTCAGTCCCTCCCTTTGAGGTCCACGTGCTGCCAGAATCCCTCTGTGCTTTTCATTCCCCATGCCAGCAGTTTAGATATTTCCTACAGGGTCTAGCCACACTGTTTGCACTCAGCTGCTCTTTAGAAAATGATGCTGCCTACTTTGGTTTGTGTTTGCCCCTGTAAATTCAATATAAGCACTGTTGGAGAAGTGGTATCTTCAGGGCCTAGAGTGCTGGCCATTGGGACCCTGGTGTCTGTAAGTACAAGTCAGGGCATCTCCAAGCTCACTTTAAAAAGATATTCTGCTGCCATGGCTGCCAGTGACTCACCAAGAGTCTCCTTCCTGGGGGTTATTAAGGAGGGAACCTAGACTTAAGGAACAATTAACCTGCCTTGAGACAAGGGAAACAGGCCAGCCTTCCAAGAGGATTTATCTAGCCCAAGGAGTTTGGATTCCCAAAGGGGAATAGGAGGGGCTCAAAGAGTATCCCAGGAAGGTTGGCATACTGGGAAACTGCAGTGGCACTTATTGTGGATGCCTGGTTTTGTAATTATGTGATACATGCTCACAGATAATATTGCTGCATTAGAGCCAATTACATAGTGTTATGGACACACAACACGCAGATTACACCCAGAGCCAAGAAAGCACAGAGTGATAAAGCGATGGCCTAATCGGAGGAGACAGAGGGAAATGTCAGCCTTATTAAGGTTGCCAGGGTGGTGTGGCTACATCTGGACTTAGCTCCTCCAGATCAAAGATGGCTATCTTGAGGGATGTGAAGGAAAGCCACAGTCCAGCACTCAGCAGAGAACAGTAGGGAGCCAGGGGCAGATGCCAAGTTGGAGCTTTCCCAGGGTGATTACAGCTACCTCCATGGAGGACTGTGTACTGTTTCAGAGCCTGGGCCTCTTTCTAAGCAGGAAAGCACCATGCCCTCCACAAAAGAGGCTTTCAAGTCCCAGAGTCAGCAAGAAGATAGCCTATATTCTGTCCTCTACACTTAGGTAAAGGCTCTATTCTTAGCTATGCCTCTAGCTCAATGGTTTTCAAACTTGAGCTTGCATGAGAATCCTCTGGAGGGTTTGTTAAAACGCACATGGCTGCGACCCCCCTCTCCCCCAGAGCTTCTGATTCAGTGGTCATAGGTAGGGCCTAAAGATATGCATCTCTAGCAAGTTCCCAGGTGATGCTGCAGGTCTGAGGACCACACTTGGAGAACCACTACCCAAGTTTTCATCCCACACCCAACCCAATCTGGGTACACCTGCCCGGTCCCTTGAACAGGGCCTTCTCCTTGGCTCCGATTTCATCACAGCATTGTAGCTTCTGGATGCAGTGGGAGCCATTTTCCAGGTGGGACCGTGGTGCAGGCCAGATATGTGTGGATTCTAGAGTTAGACCACCGGCTTTAGATTCCCAGCCCTCCCGGTTGCTACTTGGGCTTTCCTACCGTGTTTTGACAGTCTCTGACCTAATCCCCTCTTCTTACAGAGCAGTTATGCCACTTGCCAGCAGGTCACAGTTAATTACTGACAAAGGCAGGACTGGAATTTCCCAGTTCTAGAGCAGCCAAGGGTCGGCAAACATTTTCTATAAAAAGGCAGATGTTAATATTTTAGGCTTTGTGCCCTGTGGTCTCTGTTGTGTCTCCTCGGCTGTTGTGACACGGAAGCAGCCATAGACAATACATAAACAGGTGGGTAAAACTTTATTTACAAAAAACATTCTGTATTGGATGGTGTTTGACCTGTGGGCAGTAGTTCGTCAATCCCAGTACATGCACAGCTTCCCACGCATTCTTCATTACTGGGAGCCCTTGTCTTGCCACAGTGCCCTGGTATTTAGCTGAGGAACACAAGCACATTTTTTCAGGGTAGCAGGGTTCTAGTTGGGCTCTACAGGAGCAACAATAAGTTCACTAATCCCTTAGTGCCCTGGGGGAGAAAAGTTTAAAGCCCTCCTCCTGGTGCTCACAACTGAGAGAGAATGGGATCCATTGTTAAAACTAGCATTGTCCACATGGATCATTTTAATAGGGAGAATGATCCTTTTTCATTAAACATTTATGTTCTGATTATGACAAAATAGAAGAGCGACTACTCAGTATACTGGCCACACTTAGTCTCAATATAAACATAGTATAATGGGGTAATGGGTTTTATAAAAGAGAAATGGGAGGTAGACAGACTGTCTTTAGATCTCATGGGCATTGGGAAGGGAATGGCTTTATTTCTAGTTTAGACTCAAATGCCCATTCAGGAGCTCTAACAGTGCAAAAGGGGGAGACCAGAATAGTTCTGAAGTCTTACAGAATTGATCTGAGCCTGGCTTGATCTTGACACCTGATGGAAAATGCTGAATTGAGAGCATTCATTTGGGAGTAGCCTCCAACCTGGGTGACTGGGGATAAAGTGTATTTTCTCAAAATCTGTCCAAAGGAGCAGAGCAGTGAGGTCGAGACTAGACTATGGAAATGGCGGAACCCCTCCAAGAGATGGAAGTAAGAAAGACAAGGGATGAGGTCACCATAGCCTAGTCTGGGCCAGCCATGCAGTAGGCATGGGGGGCATTGTCAGACCCAAACATTTATTTTCCTGTTAGTTAATTTTCAAGGAAGTTTACAGAACAGGAGACACTTGTGCAGTTCTTTCTAACTTTGGGTGCCAGGGTAGACACGACAGAGAATGTCTATGGTGGGGTAATAAGCTTGCCCTGAAAACAGGAGGCAGTGGGCAAGCTGGGAGAAACTGTGGTGTAAAAGAGAACAGTAATTCCTGAACCCTCCAGGAGCTGATGTGCTACCCTGGGTGTCCCTCTCATAGCTTAAAATTGCTCATCTATACAGTAAGGGTAAGAATCCCAACCTCAGGGTTCTACAAGCATCAAATGACAGGAATGTAAAAGCATACTGTAAACTATAAAATACTAACAAACCCAAGCTAAAATAACAGCTGATCATTACTGAGCATTGCATGTGAGCCTGGCTGTGTGTAACAAGTGCACTTCCCATGCCTTGTTTCAGGGTGTGGTAGTCAGCTGGGTAATGCCCCTCTCTCCAAAAAATGTCCTTGTCCTCATCCCAGGAATTTAGAAATGTTACCTTATATGGCAAAAGGGATTAGGGAGATGTGACTAAGATAAGGATCCTGTGATGGGCAGGTTATCCTGGATTATCACTTGGGCTCTGAATGTCCTCCCAAGGGTCCTCATAACAGGAATGGTCACAGTGAACGGTGGGAGATGTGGCCACAGAAGCAGAAGCTCAGAGTACTGCAAGGAAGGGAAGCACAGGCCAAAGAATGTGGGTGGTCTCTACAAGTAGCAAAGGACATTGAAACATTCTCCTCCTGATGCCTCCAGAAGAAACATGGTCCCACGAACCCCTGTTAGACTTCTGACCTCCAGACTGTGAGAGAATAAATTTGTGTTTACGCCACTAAACTTTAGTAATCTGTTATCCTAGCAGTAAGCAACAAATCCAGGCATCATTCCTGGAGTCAGGCTAGTTTGGATTCATATCCTGGTCCTACCACTTGCTTCATCCATGAAACAGAGGTGATAACAAAAATGCCTTCCTCATAGGCTGTTTGGAGCAATTAACTGAGATGGTACATGCAGAACCCTCAGTTCAGTTCCTGCCTGGCATACATTAGCTCTCAGTCCATGTTGGCAATTATTAGTATCATCTTATTTAATTGCCACTAAAGTTCTGTGAGATTGGTGCTATTATTATCTCTGTGTTACAAAGGAGGAAACCTAATGAGATTAAGAAAACTTCCTCATGGTTGCACAGGCTATAAGTGGCAGAGCCAGAATCTGAACCAGGTCTCTGCCTTCCAGGCGCATGCTCCCCCAGCCCTGCCCATCATGTTGGGGTTATGACCACACCACTTCCATTGAAGGCCAGCTACTTAGGGATGCGAGAACCAGATAGAGCACTGTGCTCCATACATGGGTAAAGGCCACCAAGACTGGAGATCAAATAAATCTGTGTTTATTAGGGAAACAAAAACTGTAACTGCAATGGAGATCAGCATCCAAGAGGTGACCAGCCCTCTGACATTCCTGGGCTGGCCAGTCACATGCAGCAAATCATGAAAGTCTGAATACTGTGTTTAGTCATTTTGGTTCTGGAATAATTGCTATTATCGTAAATGTTTTATAGCCCTCATTACAGCTCACATTTAAATATCAGTGTAGTAATACATTAATAAGTCATTGCTGCCGGACTACTGCCGGATGCAGTTAGAGTCGAGCCCTGCATATAACTGCACTGTGTATTCAGCTAAATTAGGGCTGGCTGTGAACTCAACCTGATGTGAATGGCTGGGCATGGTTGGAAGGAAGCCTCTTTTCTGCAAAGGCTTCTTGCTTTTTACCTTTGAAAGAAAAAGTCTGGTAGTGAGTCAATGATCCTAATAACTAGGTATTGCCCCAAGAGTGGAGCCTAGAACTGTGGGACAGATAGAAAGGGAAACAAAGGCCATGATTTCTGCCCCAGAGGCATTCCTAATCCTATGGAGGACTGGAGTGAGGCATAGTCCCTACTTCCAGGAAGCTTCCTACCAAGGAAGTGGAGTGATGGATTCTTCAGCCTTGTCAGATAGATATTCAGAAGGTTCCTGGGTGTGTGGAGACAGGATGGGTTAGCACACTTCACAGAAAAGTTAGGCCACATGAAACAAAACAACTACTTAGGTTCAACTTCATAAAATGCCAAGTGTCTGCACTGGAGCGTTGGTAAAGTATGGAGGAGGCAGAAGCAGGCAACACAAATGTGGTCTACTCCTTGCTCTTTACCATGTGCCTAAAATAGTACTGGACACATGGGAAATATGGGAAGGGGGGAGGGAAAAGTACTAGGTTCTGTGTCTTGAGGTAAATAGATTTCCTTCTGGCCCAAGAGCCAAACAAATGCTAATAAGGCCCTAGGGAATTGAGGGATAGCCTGGGGCAAGGGGGTGTGATCACTGGAATCCTCCTGTGGCCTGGGGTGGGGGAAGAAGGAATCTACACAGGCCCCTAGGGTGCAGTGGGTTTGGGGGCCACTGTGCTGAATGCAGCTGTATTTTTGCTTCCATGGAGGTCCAGGTAGGGGGAAACAGGAATGACCAGGACAGGACTACATTCTCTCCACCAACATCAGTAAACTGGTAGCCTCCATTTACTGAGTATATACTGCACACTAAGCCTTTTACCAACCTGTGAGGTACCATTACCTGCCTCCTGCCAATGAATAACCTGTGGATAAGAGATGCTGATAATTTGCCTAAGATCACACAACTAGGATATATATGACTCAATTTGAAACACGTATGGACCAAGTCATGGGGCTATATAGTAAGACACAGGACAGAAAACGTTGGAGGTCATTTTAAGAGAAAGGCAATGTGTTTACCAAGAACCAAGGACAAAAGGAGTCTGCTTAGTTTCCAAAGAAAGGCTTCTTTCTGGGCCAGTGCAGGCCTATGGCAGAGTAAGACGAGGTGAGCTACTGAGAAAACACTAACAATGAACTGTCCACATAGACCCTGTATTAGGCAGCATGTACAATGGACAGAGCAGGGAAATTGGAGCAAGATAGTGCTAGATTCACATTCCATCTCTCACGCTTAGCAGCTAGGGGTCCTTGGGAAAACCCCTCCGTTGCTCAGCTTCCCCATCTATAGCACAAAGATAACGCCCACCTGGTAGGTACGTGTGTTACTAAAAAGATGATATGTATATGTTTTCTTCTTTCTAAAATGAGGACACTCGTATGTAACTGGCACTGTGGTTGTGTGAATTAGTGATGCCATAATGAGGCACTCAGCACATAGTAGAATTTCAGGAAGTGATACTATGGCTCCAGATGGGTAGGTCCATAAGTATGGCAAGGACAACAGAGGGGAGGAAAGAGCCACCTGAAAAAAGGAACGGGGGGGGGGGGGGGGGGGTGCCTGATTAAGCATCTGACTGGCTCAGGTCATGATCTTACAGTTCGTGAGTTTGAGCCCTGCATCGGGCTCTGTGCTGACAGCTCAGAGCCTGGAGCTTGCTTTGGATCTGTGTCTCCCTCTCTCTCTGCCCCTCCCCTGCTCGTGTTCTGTCTCTCTCTCTCAAAAATAAATAAACATTAAAAATTAAAAAAAAAAAAAAAAGGAATCAGGGATCCTCTTATCATCTGGAGATCAGACCTCTTATCTCCAGCTGCTCCATAGCTGTTGACTTATGATTCTTCTGGCAGTCACACCTGTTCCTCCTGCCACCTTCTAGAAGCATCTTGGTGCTGCCTTCCCCCCCCCCCCATGTTACTTCCTTGTTAACCATTTCCCTTTTCCTCTACCTTCACAGCACACTCAACAACAACAACATCAGCCGCATCCTGGTCACTAGCTTCAACCACATGCCGAAGATTCGAACACTGTAAGTAAAGATCGCTGCTTCTGCCCCCACGCACTACCGGCCTCACTCAGCCCTACGTGCTGCACCCTGAGCTGCTAGTAAAACCTATTGTGCTTGCTCTGCAGATAGGTCCTGGAGGAAACACTGCCTTTCTCTACTGTTAACTAAGAGGTGTTGGGGAGCAACAGAAGAGGGGGAAGTGTGACAGTCCCATCCACGGCTCTGAACCCCCATTCCACAGTGGACAGATTCATTTCTCTTTGCCTTAGGACGTGGGGATTCGTCCTTGTGTTCTTCACCCTGATGGAAAGTCTATTAGTGTCACAAAACATATAGAACTGGGACATAATGACTTACTATTTTTTTTAGCTAATGTCGTGTACCATTGGCAGTTCCATCATAGTGCTGTGGTTATGTTTTCCCGCTATGTCCAGTGGAGGAGAAGGAGTCCTAGTCCCTGCTTCTCCCCATCCTCCCAGCCCACACCCAACACGCTCTCCCCTGCTCCCTTGATGGTATTCTGATATTAGAATGCAGGAACTTGATTCTTTTTTTTTTTTTTTTTAATTTTTTTTTTCAACGTTTTTTATTTATTTTTGGGACAGAGAGAGACAGAGCATGAACGGGGGAGGGGCAGAGAGAGAGGGAGACACAGAATCGGAAACAGGCTCCAGGCTCCGAGCCATCAGCCCAGAGCCTGACGCGGGGCTCGAACTCACGGACCACGAGATCGTGACCTGGCTGAAGTCGGACGCTTAACCGACTGCGCCACCCAGGTGCCCCTTGATTCTTTACCTTTAATTTGGGGGTAGGCTCAAGCCTTCCTTTTCTGTGTAGTCAGAAAGCAGATCCCCCCATAACACCCCATACCAAGAGCAGTTGCTTATTACCTGGGAAGTTCTTTTCTCCTCTCAGCCAGAAACCCTTTTGTGAGTTACTCTGCAAATGGACTCCATTCACCTTTCCACCAGAGGTTCATATTGATGGTTGTCTTGGTGGAACCTCATTGGTGTTTGTATTACAGTAATAGAAGAGAGCCAGCCCCCAAGAGTTTTCAGCTAAATACATTTAAGGCCAAGGCAAAGGGCTGCAATTCCTGCTGCACCCTTTGTGAGCTCTGGGACCTCTGTTCTCTCCTCTATAAATGGGGGCGGTGGTGAGGATCAGATGAGATGATGAGGTATGTGCAGTGCCTGAGGAGTGAACAATAAATGGTACTGACTGTTACTGTTATAACTGCTCTATCCAGAAATCTGGACTAGAAGTACCAAGCAGCCAGCTAATCGATGGCTCCTGAACAACATGGTATCCACAGAGATTTAAAAATCCTTAGAACAGTTGTTCCCAAAATTAGGTCCTTGGACCAGCAGCACCAGCATCACCTGGAACTGTAGACCCATGGAATCAGAATCTCTGGAAGTGGGTCCTGCCTTTGGGTTTTAACAAGCCCTCCAGGAGCTTTTGATGCTCATAAGGTTTGAGAACCCCTGCATTAGTGAGAAAGTGACCTTATCTTGGGGGTGGAGAATGAAGCAGAAGCCAGTGAAGGCACTGTGTAAGGAGACAGTACAGAGAACCTGAAGCAGACCCGAGTTAAAGGTGAGCTCTGCCACTTTGGGCAAGTTTCTTTGTCTCTCCGCCCTGCAGGGACAGTGAATTAAATGCTTGTCTCACAGTTGTTGTGAGAATGAAGTGCACTAGCATGTTAAAGGGCCCAGTCATGGTGTGCACTCAACAAATGCTAGTTATTATGAAGAAGAATCTGAGCCCGGTGTTCATCATTGCTCCCCGTCTCTCCCTCCGATCCCTCGTGTGATAGCATAATTCAACCAAGAAAATCTACCCTTTTGCTTCCGCTTTAAAATGGGATGGTGCAGTCATGGAGTTTTAAGGAGAAACCATGGGGTCTTCAAAGACCTCTTCAAAGTCCACAGCATGCCACAAATGAGCCTCAGGAGAGTGAGCCGAGGGCTCCTGGCCAAGAAGCTGAAAGCGAGTGTCCAGGTACAGGGCCTGCATTTCCCCAGACAGGTTGGTTGAATAGAAGAAAAATGGCCCTCGCCTACAGAAAGCCAGAGTCCAGCTCCCGTGGCTACTCTTCTGTGATTTCAGTCCCTCTTGTTGTCAGTCTAAGAGTAGCAATAACAGAAGCTGGGCCAGGTCCACGGGATGGGGACCGGGGGTAGCTAGGTCTGGATCTCAGGTGCTTTATTCGGCTGCGTCGGGTGGGAAAGGAGGGCAGAAGAGTTTCTTCTCCTCGTTTCTGTTGTCATCCTTGCCTGTGGTCCTGAACACTCATCTGATGAGTTCAGATCAATCAATCAATCTCATCTGTTCTCTTTGCTCCGTGCCTGCTGCCACTTTCTCTTTAGTTTAATTTCAGAGACGGCTCTGTACAGAACTCCCCAGAGACTTGCGCTGACTAATCCCCCTTTGCTGTAATTAAGGTGGGGGTGGGGGGAGACTAGTGAGGGGAGATGGGGGAAGAGGAGAGAGGAAGGAAGTCATAAATGGGATTTCTAAAGGAAAGCTTTTATATTTAATTCAGAAAGCCACATTTTATAGAAAATGAACAGTGACCCTCTCTAAAAGGATTTGCTGGAAATTTAATTTAGCGCCTGTGGCTAAAAGGCACCTTTTACAAATTGGCATTAGGATTCATTCACCTTATCTTTTGTGAAGGTGGTTTGGCCAACATGGAATATGGTGTTTCCAGCGGCAAAAGACTGCAGAACATGCGGGAACCACCTAGGCGCCTTGATGCCTTGGTGTCTAAGTTAGAAATGGTAGCCTTGTACAGGGGAGGACCATGGGTTGGGAGGAGACAGAAGTGTGGACCTAGCATCCTCATGACAGTAATGACCACAGACGTCACTGTGGTGGCTCATGGTTTGCAGGGCCTTATGCCAAGCTTGTCTCATGAATTCTTTCAGTCCTTACAACAGCCCTGGAAAGGGGGCACCAATAATATCCCCATTTTACAGGTCAGAGCATTGAGGCCCAGAGTTAAATCCCTGCCCAAAGTCAGAGTAGGAAAGCAGAGAGGCAATGTCAGATTTGGGCAATTTGGCATCAGAGCCAGAGCTCATTCCATTCGCCAGAAACTAAGGCAGAAGGGTGTGTTCCAGGTGAGGCGAGGAAGGAGAGAAGGGCCACTGGAGACCACCTTCCCCCAGGTCATTACTATCCCAACTCACCAGAACTATGGGAAGTAATTAAAATAATTTTCTGTCTCAATCAAGGGGATTAGGAATACTCCTGGCAGTGTCCAGGCTCATGTTTCATGATAAATGTGATTACTTTTCTTTCAATGTTACTATTTGGGATCATACTGCTCAATTCGATCTCCCAAACATAATAGGAAAGGCTGCACTTTGGAAGAATCTGCCGAGTTCAACTCTGCCAGCGCTTCTGGTGGGTAAAATTCCAAGAGTGGGGATCTGAGCCCTTCCATTGTCCTGGGCTTTTGACAAGAGCCTTCAGGTACCTTCTGAGTCAGTTCTGGTCACCTCTTTTCCATGGTCCCACGTGGAAGGGGAAAAATTCCTACAAAGGTGGACAAATGGTTAGGAACCATCTGTAGCAAGGTTAGGAAGAGAGGTAGCTTGGGGCCAGCCAGCAGGGATTAAAAAAGAACCATCCTAATGTAATTTTCCAAAAGGAAATCTTCGACATTTTCATTATCCCAGAAATTAATCAGCTAAGGATCTGACTTACTTAACCCTCATTTTTGTCATTCCATTGATGTCTTACCCCCGATGGGAACTGATGGGGAATTGGTTGACGTTGATCTGCCTTGTGGGCCCATGCTCAGTGCTTCATGGGAATCCTGTTTCCTCAGCTTCCATACCTCACTGCCAAAGAAGGCAACTGCCTTTCCTCATAGAAGCCAGACTCTCATCAGAAGGCTCTGATTCTCCTGGCACATGAAAGAGCCCCAACGCCTCAGCCTGTGCTACCATTGGAGCCTACCTCTCTTCACCTTGTCCCTAAGAACCAACCCACCTTTGCTGTTCTCCTAGGCAGCCTTTATACCCAATGGTCTATTCCTAGCCATAGAACCAACACTCCATGCCTCCTTCTCTCTCCGCCCCCCTGCCTCTCTTTCTCTCCCTCCCTTACTTTCTCTCCCTCCTGTCTATCTTTCTCTCTCTCTCTCTCTCTCTCTCTGTGTGTGTGTGTGTGTGTGTGTGTCTATGTATCTGTCTGTCTCTACAACTCACTGATAGATCAGGAAACAAATCATTTTCACTCATGCTGAAATTTCCCAAGAAGGCCCAGTATACAAGAGAAATTCCCTCCTCTCCCTCATGTTCTTCCCCTAGTTTAGGATTTTGCCTCCCCTCCCCCTTCCCGCCTACAGCACTTCTTTCTGAAGTGCCACACGAAGAGAAGGCAGCATAGGAGTCTGGGCTTTGAAACTCAAAGGGGAGAATTTCTTGGAGCCCATTACAGACATAGCATCTTAGGCTTAGGAACCTATGAAAATGTGTTCAACCTTAAAGTATTGGCTCTGAAATCCAAAAGAACATTACAACATCAAAATTCATCATTTTGAAACAAAATCATAAACACCATTTCAAATTGTTTTTCAGCAGAAAAAATAATTGCATTCTACATGGGGTATAGGTTCATTTAGTCTGCAGATATGATGGGATCTTGGGACCCCCTGAGGCTGTCAAGGCCCCTAGTGGCCCTGGCCTGCCCAAGGTTTGCACCTGTGCAATGGCAGGAATGCTTGGCCGGCACACCCCTCAAGTTAGCTGCACTTGGCCGGTGTTCAGCAATGCTGACTTTATACTCAGTCAAGTGTGGTCAAGAGCCCTTCAGCGTTCTCCATCTCAGGCATGGAGATAGCCCAAGCTGCTGCTTCAGGCTGCCACTCAATATTAACCAACTTGACACAGAGCACTTGAAAGTCCCAAGATATCGCTGGCTGATTAGCATGTCCAGGATTGGGCATTTGAAATCTGCATCAGAAACCCAAGTGTGTAATAAGCTGATGTAACTAAAACTTTCCTACCACCACTTCTAATGACCTAGGGTTGGGGGGTATGTGCTAATAGGAAGACCCTGATAGAGAAGCCTTGGGGAAAAACCTGTACAAGCCCCTACATATCCTTAGTTTGCCCCTCAGTTGGTGGAAAGTAAATTCAAGTCATTTAACCATATGGGATTCCTTTCAGAAGTAGAACATACAGATCCCTCTAGGAAATCTTAATCACACAGAGGTGAGAAATTGATCTGGAATCACAGCTACTGCAGGAGGAAAAGCCAAAGAGTCCTGGAACTGGTTAGGGGGTCTTAACAGGGGCACCTAAGCCAGAATAGCAAATACACCTGGTAGAATTTAACTTGGGAAGGAGAGGAGGGCAAGGTGGAGACACTGCTGTGGGCTGCAAGGGTTTGGAATGGACAGCCCTTTATTTGAATGGGGGTGGGTGGAAAGAAGGTATAGGACCCTTGCCTTCATGCTTTGCTCACTGGGCTACTGCACACAAGCCCTCCAGCTTTCCATGTAGGGGTTCATTCACCTTAGGGAGGAGATGAAGGAGAAAGTGAAGGCAACGGCAGGTTTTGGCCACAGTGCCACCATAGACTGAAGCATTGAGATTGAGAAGCTGTTTGAAGCTATCTGGAACCCAGGCTAACTACAGTACTAAAATTTGCAAGTCAGTCACCCCTTTGAAAATTTGACTCAAATCTGAAGCATTGCTTTAATAATGTCACTCTCCTCCTCCTACATGTTGAGACTTTCTTGAGTGGGAAAGAAAAGGGTGGAATTACTATTAAGAAATGGGGAATTGTTCAGAACCCTGGAGGTATCAGTTGGATGTGGCCTGCATGTGAAGATAACAAGTCATTTGTGGTTTGGCAATAAAAGGGCTGAGGCTCCCATGGTAACTCACTTGTACAGCGGGAAATGCTTCCCTGGGCTCCGGAGGGTTATTACACTGGGCAAAGGGGCACAGAAGGTTTGGCCTACTCTGTTCACTTCACTCTGTGACAGCATCTTACCTCAGTCCCTCCCTCTCCTAGGCGCCTCCACTCCAACCACCTGTACTGTGACTGCCACCTGGCCTGGCTCTCAGATTGGCTGCGACAGCGACGGACAATTGGCCAGTTCACACTCTGTATGGCTCCCGTGCACCTGAGGGGCTTCAATGTGGCAGATGTGCAGAAAAAGGAGTATATATGCCCAGGTGAGGCTGTCCCACCCTCCTCCCCTCTGTACTGTGACTCACCCACCCCTGAGCTCTCCCTGACATCACCCTGGGCATGATGCCCACACTTAGCCCAGAGCTTGGTGTGCACTCTCCTGGGTTCCTCAGCACTCTATAGTCACTTGGGCTCTGGGGTGCCTCAGAGGCTTCTGAAAAAGCAGCTCTTGTCATCTGGTAAAGGAAAATGCTCAAGGAAGTAATGAATCACTTTCTGTTAAGCTTCATCATCCATTGTTGCTAAGAAACTTAACAAGTGTTAAGTACATTGTTTAGCATTTCCTAAACATGTGCCTGTCGTCTGATTGTCATAGAAATTGAAAGACAAGTTAATGGAGGCGGTAGGGTCAGCCTGCTTGGCTGGAAACCCTAGATCTGCCCCTTAGTAGTGTGTGACTTTGGCAAGTTCCCATATGTTTGCAAAATGGGAAAATCATAGTACATAACTCAAGGGATGGGTGGGAGGATTAAATGAAATAATGCATATGAAGCACTTAGCATAATACATAGCACTTGGTAAGAGCTAATAAGTGGAGCTTAATTATTATAGTTTAGTGGGTCCACAAAATGTGCTGAGCAAACATAAGAGTTTGATCTGTGGGTAATTGAAGTGTAATAGAAGCACAGATCGCCTGCGTAGTATAGAAAACAGAACTGTGCACAGACATAACTGAACACAGCGCAGATCTCCAGGGATGGGAGATGCCTGACTGACCTGAGAAAAATCTTCTCAGTTGATGTAGTGGCTTTTAACCGAGTCCTCATTTTCACGCTTGCTTTTTTGTTTTTACTTTTCATTGACACCCTCCATTCCCACCGACTCCCTCTTTCTGGGAAATCCCTGAATTTCCTCAAAAACAGGAAGTATTCAGTTCAGGAGTTTTCCACAGAAGCATTCCTGATTTCCAGGAACCCAGTCCTGGAACTGGGGCTCAGTGGCCTCTGAAAGCTGATGTTGGGAGTCAGCCTACAGGAAAAAGGACAGATTGCTCAACACTGGTTGGGGCTACAGTCCTCACATTTCTTGACTGTTGGTTTTCACTATTGAAGATCACCTAAGCTCCATGTGTGCTGCAGGGAGGGCTCAAACCAGTCAGCAGTGTAGACTGGCCCCCTTCTGCTCTTAGGCTGCATTTGCAATATGGAAGACTTTTTTTTTTTATTAATTCAACTTCATCTCGCTCCCTGCCATTCTCTCTTGTCATGTTACTACTTCATCAAGTTATTTATTATCCAAAAACATTTTAACATGTCTCAGAGCAGTACCTTAATAATTTCCTATAGACGCCCACTTAGAAATCACTTCCCGTCAAACACATATAATAAAACCGTTTATCACACAGGCACCAACCTCACATATAGTGACTATAATTACAGTAATTATTAGGCAAAGAGTACAATATCGGCATAAGTGCCAGTGAAAGAAATAATTATAGAGTGCAGGAGTCATCCAAGAGCTAGTGAGAAAAACTAATTAGACAGAATGTTAAAACACACCATTATAGGTGGGTGCCGGACTTAATGCTCTGCACGAACACAAATACGACTTCGTCAGAAAAGCACCTTCCCGTCAAAGGAGAGGCGAGACATTGCTTCCCCAACAGCAGTTAGGATCCAAACCCCAGGGAGGAAGGCTGAAGCTCCTAGGTCCCAGAAGTGCCCGTGCCCCAAATCTCCTGCCTGGAAAAGGCTGGATCTAGCGGGCAGGTTAATACTTAACATAGAAGCATCCCTATCACCTTCTCTGTTTATGTCAATTAAGCCTGTGGCTTGTGATAATCCCTCACACTTTTCAGTACTAAGCCAGGTGTCTTCTGAGGACACAGGAATCAGGTCCACGGACTCCAGACATGACTGTGCTATTAATCTACACCCTGCCTCACCAGTAGTAGAAATTCAAGAGAGTGACAGTGGAACCCCTTTGTGGGAGGGATTCTTCGATGCTTTCCAGGCTCTCATGGGTTAGGGACAGAATGCTGTGCAGCGTTGCTTTCTGTAAAGATCTAAGTCAGATATAATGCTTGGCCAAACTGAATATCCCTGACGAATGGGGAACTATCATCATTAGTGGGGTGCAGGAGTAGCACGCCCTCCAGAAGGTACTACTCCTTTAATAACTGTTAAAGGTGGTTTGTGAGGCCATGTTAAAGGGATGCCAGAGGACGCCATGTGGAGCGAGACTCCACACTTGGGAGGTGGAAGAGGACAGCTGTTTTCGCGCACTGACTATCCTTCCCACACACCCCACCATGTGCAGGCTCTACCCATGGCAGAGTCCACAGGGTATCCTCGTGAGGCAGTTTTGTATGGATCACATTGGTCGTACGCTGCAAAATTGTCAGTGTTCCTCGTTCCAGCTCTCCCCCCAATGACTCACAGGAGGAGGGCTTCAGTCAAGAAAGGCAGGAGAGGGGCGCCTGGGTGGCGCAGTCGGTTGAGCGTCCGACTTCAGCCAGGTCGCTATCTCGCGGTCCGTGAGTTCGAGCCCCGCGTCAGGCTCTGGGCTGATGGCTCGGAGCCTGCCTGGAGCCTGTTTCCGATTCTGTGTCTCCCTCTCTCTCTGCCCCTCCCCCGTTCATGCTCTGTCTCTCTCTGTCCCAAAAATAAATGAAAAACGTTGAAAAAAAAAAATTTAAAAAAAAAAAAAAAGAAAGGCAGGAGTAAGAACATCTCTGTAAAAGGAGAGGTCATCTGCTCAGGAGAAAAAAAGGCATGGGGTACCAATTAAGCCATCCCTGCATGTAGTTTCATCACCAGTGGCCCCTGTCAGGGAAGCATCAGAAAACCTCCTGGGGCCCTTAAACCATATCAAAAAATTCACCAAACACATGACTCCAGACACAGGAAAGAGTTTTATCTCGCTCAGCCTGTGAGGGCCCTGGCTGCCCAAGTCCCTGCTATCTCCCTGTGAATTAAATCCAGCCGGCTGGAGCCCATCCTCTTCTCCCCAAAAGCCTTGGCTGCAGGCTCCTTATCACTCCAGCTAACCCAGAAATTTGCTAGCAGCACACTTTGACAGAATTCATCTCCTCTGTCACCCGTACCCCGCCAATCAAAGGTATTTATTTTCTTCCTCTAGAGAGGCACCTGAGAATTTTTCAAAGGGTGGGAGACTATATCTTTATTTTATTTTTTATTACTGTTTTTGTACAGTATGCAGCTAGACTTCTTTGTTTCCTTCAGCCACTGCTGCAAAAATTTCCGTTAACTTTTCTTGTTTTAGAGAGGAAGGTTAGGGCCCTATGACTAGAAGGATCTGTGGTCCCCACTTGTTGCCTGTACCAGACGGGGACTTTATCGAGTTCATGATACTAGACCACAGAAGAGGTTCTACTATGGCCACTACTTGACTCATGTGAGTTGCAAGTTTTGGGTTTTTGCCCATCCTTACCTAAAGGGTTTATGCTGGGGTTTAAACTCCAGGATTTATTTTCCATGTGTCAATTTTCTGGTTACCTTAATCTGAAAAAGTTTCTTCCAGTCACAATTCGTAATTCAAGGGTATTAGTTAAATATTTGACCTCCTGAGTCAGTTATCTCTTTCCTTTAAACATCTTTGTATCCATTGGCTTGTCCACCTATTTTACACTTATCTTCCCATAGCCTTTGAGTGTGAGATACCCTTTCATGAAGATCGATCTTGTCTTCTAGTACTAAGGGGTCACGTTTTTAAGGTTGCCCCAATGCCTGGAACAATGCTTGCTCCTAAAAGCCTCTCAAGAAACACTTCCTCATTTATTACTAAAAATTAAATCGGCATATAACCCTGGAAATAAGAAATTTTCACCACCACCCCCCCCCTTTTTTTTTTTTAATTTGGGACTAGTTACTAAGTATAAAGATAATTAAGGTAAGCCATGACTAGCCGCCCATCTCCTTAGGAGGTTTTAATTAAAACACCATAATTGGACATTGCAAGAATGAGATTATTAGGTTTATTTAGCCATTCCTAAAATTATCATGCCTCTGGTATTTAAATCACGTTCATTTATATTCTCATCATAATTGCTCAAACCCCATTGTCATTGCAGTCTGTTGTTGGCTTTTGAAAGGCCAGAGGCCAACAGGGATGCTTAATTTGAATGCTGGAATTAATTTATTTCCACATGCTCACAAGGCCATTGGATTTTTTGGTTCTGTGCACTCTGCTGGGTGGGATTCCCTTTAAAGACGGAAAGAAATAAACACAGCTCTAACAAGAGTGTCCTGCTATCTCCACTGTAGCTTACACAATCTGTGTCTTGGCCCCTGAGGCTCTTCTTCCTACCTCCTGAGATTCCCAGGCTCTGATGGCTTTCAAAGTCATGGCAATAAAGAGAGGCATTTGGGGTATCTTCTTGGCAAAGGAGATGGTACAAAGAACACTGAACCAGAATTTAGAATGTGTGGTTCACTAGTTCCATGATCTTGACCAGTTTGCTTGACTCCCTGTTCTTCCCTTTCCTCATCAGTATAATGGAAATAATAATAATAAAAGAACGTACGTCATGGTTTTATGAGAACCAAATGAGCTCACACATGCAAAGCCCTTGGTGCAGCATCTAGCACTTGGGAAACATTCCATAAGCGTTAGCTGCTGTTATGACAATGACATCATTCTTAGTTGGGCCACCATTGTGTCCCTGGGCAAGTTCTCTCCCTCCAAGATGTCTGTTTCCTCATCAGCTCCACGGCCCTTTCTAGGTCTGAAGTTCAATGAGCTTTTCCCCCTTTAATTGGACACACCAGTTAGGACTTTCCACTTCCAGCGTGATGCCAAATAGAAGAACAGAGTTGAGGAGGCACCCTGGCAGGAGCCAGTGTCCCTGGTCATTGCTCCTCCTCCTTGTCTCTCAGACTGGAGGGGGTGTCATGCAGTCACCAGAGACACGATGACGTGATCGCGGTTCGTGCCAGCCATCACAGGCACTTTGCCATGACAGGTCTGGCCGGGGACACATTCCTGCCCTGCCCTTGTGCTCATTGAGCACCCCCCCCCCATCTGAGGGGACAGCAGCCTGATAATCAGGGAGGGGAGGATCAGCACCTCAGTTGCCCTGTGCTCTGCCCTGCCCTCCCTCAAGACATCAGGCCACAGTCCTGGGAGTGGGAGTCAGGGGACATCAGAAGGCTGGACATCCCAGTGTCCTCTTTGGGTGACACGGAGGTGGCTCTGGCTCCAAAGTGAAATTCCTGAGCTGAAGTGGTGATTCCGGAAAGGGGAGACAGGCCCCGAGAGGGGAGACAGGTACTTGGCCCATATCCTCGTCTCCCTGTTCTGGATGAGAACTAGCTTCCACCTCAGTGCAGCAACATTTTGTCCCACAGGAAGAGTTCCAAGGGCAGATAGCTTGGGCACCCATTTAAAAACAAAGAGCAAGTCCACATCCACTTCAAGTTCCTCACAAAACATCTCAGAACATGGATTACAGGGGTTCTGTGTGCTAGTGCATCACTACACTCTGATTTAAGCTGCTTTCTGTGCCAGGAAAAGAAGGAGATGGTACCAGCAGGCAAGCTTGCTTGGGGATAATGAGTATTCACGAGCCCTGTGAGCACGTGTTATACAACAGGAACACACATGTTCATGTAGGCACAAGCCCACATAGTCCTCTCCCCTCAAACATGTGTGGAGACTTTCCACCTCGATCAAAACACTCTATTCCCATTCATCTGCTTCTCAGCTTGTACAGTGCTCAGAGAATTTCCTGGGTAGAACCATGGGTTTTTCCTCACTTTGCCCCCCTTGGAAATTCTCTGTCACCTGCACCACCCCCTTCACTCTCAATATGTGTGGACAGGAAAGGCTGAGAGGAAGGGGTTTGCAGACAGAGCTAAGACGAGTGCCTAGGACACCCTGAGCTGTGCAGGTGAGCAGGGCTCTGCAGGAGCCTCAGCAGAGTAGCAGATGGCCTTTGCCAGCACTGAGCTGTGGTAGAAAGACATGAGCTTCAGGCATGAAAGTCCCATCCACCCATAACCACTTCGTTCCCTACCCACCCACCCCCACACACACTATGGCTGGTCCTAGCAACCAGAGCCCAGGGCACTCAGAGCTCAGGGGTCTCCCCTTAAGGCCCTTCTAGAAGGATTACTCGCCCCCATAGCTTGGTGACATTCAGCCCCCACTCTGCCAGCCTTCTAGACCAATTCCATTCATCTATTCATCCTTCCGCTGACCCAAGGTATGTTTACAGGGTTTTGTGCTTTGGCCCTGCTTTAGGCATTGGGGACATAACAGGAAATAAGACAGAAAAGACCACTGCCCTTGTCGAATTTACATGTTAGTCTCAGTCTATCCAAAGACAAAAAGCAAAGGGGAGGGACTTCTGCCACCATAGCACTCAGAGGTTCAAAGGGAAATGCACTCGGTCCATTGGGCATGGAGCAGAGGGGAATGTTTCCGGGGAAAATGAACCTATCTTTCAACCCCATCTTAAACCTGAAGTGTTTTGTTTCAACAAGAGGATAACACCCTCACCACGTGTGAATGCCTGGCTGGGGAGCCACCAGCCCGGGATGCTGACAGAGGCTATAATTACCTTTGTTACTCTCTGCATAATTAAAGGTGTTGTTAGTGACCTGGTTATGGAATCTTTTTCAAAGGCTTTTTTTACCTTGACAACATCCCTTGAAATGTAGCACATACTCCCTACAGAATAAGAGCCACCCTGTGAAAGACCCAGCTCATTCCCAGAGGGATTCAAGGCTACAACCTGGGGCTGGTTTAAACAGAATTAATTCTAGCACAGAAGTCAAAGGGGCATTTTTGAAAAAACTCCCATTTCAGAACTTCCTGTTGCCCGTAGAAGCCCTGACTGTAATGTCTTTCTCCCCCTCTCCCTTCCTGACACACCCCAACCAAGTAACAATTTGACAAATCAGAAGAAGGACAGCCATCCAATTACTGTCTGCCTCAATGGATGGAAATACAGGAGGAGCACAGACTTAATCCTTCCACGGAATCCCTGACATTTCCCAAACAGGAAGGTGCCTGTGGTGTGGCGATTCTCCCTGGCTTTGTTAGGCACCCTAGCCCCTTGATGTGGAGGGCCAAGCCTGGCAGTTTTCTTTGGGGAGCGGCATAGGCACTTCAAAAGCCCTGACATCTGAAGCCATACCACTCCCAGCCTCTCTCACATGTGGGGAGAGGGTGGGAGCTCTTCACACTGTATATCCTCTTGGCCCCCTGCAAAGAAGCAGAGCCAGGGTGGACAGGTGCTGTTGGGTGTTTTACTCCTTCTCTGCTTCGATTCTTCTGAAGACCAGGAGTAATTGATCTTTTCAGTCCAAAAAGGACTTCAGAAGTCATGCAGTCCAAATTTCTTATTCACTGAGATGGTAACAAAAGAGCTCAGAGGGATATTATGATTTGCAGGCAATTCGTGGCAGAGGTAGACTCATTAACAGTAATAACAGCAACTAAGCTCTGACTCTGTGCCATGCATTCTTCTAAATACTTTATATGCATTAACTTTCTTTGCCTTCACAACAAAACCATGCTGTGAAATAAGTATTGTTATTTCTTCCCATTTTACAGATGGGGAAAATTGAGGCATGGGGATATAGGGATGAAATGACAGAGCCAAGATTCAAATTGAGGCAGTAGGACTCCAGACCCCACTCTCTGAGCCACAACACTCTCATTCCTGATCTGAGGCTCTTATAAGCTGGTTCTCTGGGGTTGCCATTTCCTTAGAAATGGAAAACTTCCCCAGTTTGGAGCAAAGCTTGTATCACCTCTCCCAGAGAATGTTCCGGTTGGGGATTTTAGTGAAATTCATCATCACTCTGGCATTTTTCATGGTCTCCATGAGATCTGCTAATGTGAGTAACACTGAAGAGTTTGAAGTCCCTATGCCCTAAACATGAATATTTTCTCAAACGTCCCAGAAGGGAGGATATTTTTAATTTGGGGTATGTGTGTATGTGTGTCTGTAGGTGTGTGTGTGTATGACAGAGACAGAGACAGAAAGGGAGAAAAAGAGAGAGAAGGAGATGGTGAGGCCAAGAGAAGTAATCTTTGATTACTGAGTCGGCACTTTCTGGCAAGGTAAATGTTCCAAAACGAGCCTTCAGCATCCATTTGAGCCCTTGCAGAAGGACCGTCCCCAGGCACAGGGACTGTTGAGCGTGAAGAGGGGGATCCTCCACTTTGAGTCTCAATGTCCAAACAAGCATTTGCCCAGGCCCCCTTGGTTCTCTGATGCATCCACTTTGGCTGGACCCTTCTGACTTCCCAGACTCAGCTTCTCCAGTGAACAGGGGCCAAACCAAAGTCAGTGTTTCCCTGCAGACATTTTCAGGTTTCATATTGAATCTCTGTCCAAGGGCTCCCAGTCAGAATCCCATGTCCAGGCAGTGAGAGATTGGCAGAGTTGGTCTGAGCCTGTGGTCCTCCGCTCTGGGGATGGGCATCTGGAAAGACATCAGGTAATCCCTGCTGGCTAGATCTCGCAGGCAGTGGAGAGGTCCTGAGGAGGCTCTGGGGTCGAGTTTACCTTTGGGACCACAAAATGTCCACATTTAGAAAAAAAACCACAGGTCTGAGATTCTTACCTTACTTTGAAGAAGTAGTGATAGCATGAAAACTTTTATGTGTTTAAAACATTTGAATGTACTTCTTGTGACTCTTTGAATCCTGGGTTAGTTTGCTAATATATATCTTTATCTTTGTGTGGTTTTCTAAAGAAGTTCTTTAGATGCCATTTACTTGGGTTTTTACCACTTTGCTTTAAATTCACACAGGTTCTCACCTCAAACAAAATTAAAAGCTGACTCCAAAATACGTAATAACTTATTTGCCTTTTTTCTAATAAGATAGGTTTTATTTGCATGTTCTCTGGACATAAAAATTGCTTGAAAATGCTTTGGATGATGTCACTGCTGATGACTATAGACACTTTGAGAACATCAATGCCCCAAATAATGAAATTCTGACAGCTTCCCCTACCCCAACTTGGTTTTAGAGTGTGTTCAAAACTCTAGAGAAAAGAATGAAAGTGTGCCTATACCTAGCATCCAATCCCCAAATAAAAGCCAAAAATTGTAGGTGTTCAGACATTGGGCACCCTGAGCAAATAGTCCCAGTGTGCCTTTTTTTGCATTCTGGTGGCATATTTTCATGTGGGACTGACTCTGGGAGCAACCCTTTCTCTGAAAGACGAGGATGATGTGATGACAGAGCCAGTAGAACAATCCAGAAACAGGTCAAGGTCAGAATCTCTCCTCTTGGCTAAATATTTAGCCAGTTGCAGCCATGTCTCCCAGATGAGAGGAGATGTCAGCTGGTGAAAATTTTGCAGGTATTTTATCAGGTGCTGCTTCCTTGGAAGCTGGTTAAGGGGCGCAAAAGCTCCAGTGGCTCCTGACACTGTCATGATTGACCATGTGTTCTGGACCTCCAGGACCCCACTCAGAACTTCCGTCCTGCAATGCCAACTCCATCTCCTGTCCCTCGGCCTGCACATGCAGCAATAACGTCGTGGACTGTCGAGGGAAGGGCTTGACGGAGATCCCTGCCAACTTGCCAGAGGGCATCGTCGAAATGTAAGTGCCCCATCTGCTACCCTCTGTCCCTGGTGAGTTTATCTCTCTGCCTCAGCCAATCCCTCAGTAGTCTGGTGGCGCGTGGGCCTGTTACCGCTAACTGTTAAAAAACACTCAGAGATCCCTTTGCTAACTGTCCAGGCTTTCCCAGGTGTGATACCTCAGTTGTCAAGAGCATAGATTCCAGAGCTCAGTCAGCAAACTTCTCAGTGGTCCAAATATGTCCACCATTTATTTCTATAAGTAAAGTTTCATTGGAACTTCTGGGAACACCCAGAGCTATTTGCATACGGATTGTCCATGGCTGTCCTCATAAGGCAGTATTGAGTAGTTGTGACTTAGCCCACCAAGCCTGATATATGTGCTATCTGGCCCTTTACAATAAAAGCTTGCCAGTCCCTTCCCTGGAGTCACCCTGTGATTATATCCTAGCTCTACCATTTACTAGCTGTGTGACTTTGGGCAAAATAATCGCTCTTTTTCATCTCTACTTCTCTCATCTATAACAATGTGATAATTACAGTATTGTCAATGGGTCATCGTGGAAACAGAATGAAATACTGCATGGAAGCCCTTAATAGGGTCCTTGGCACATGGGCAAATGCTTTATGCACTGGTGGTAGTATTGGCAGAAAGTACATGAATGATGAATTCATTTCATAGCTACCATTATCTGAGCAAGAGTGAACTGTTAATCATTTCAAATCAGATCGTTGTCCTCTAGATTAGAACTGTAGGTACAGAGATTGTGTATGTCTGTGTGTGTGCACAGATGTCCACAATACCACTAGAAATTTCTTGACCGTATAGTTCAATCTTGTCCACTCTTGCCTTATACATTAGAAAATGGCCAGTTTCTCATTCTGGGTCAAGTAGAGGGGTCAGTCAACACCAACCTCAAGATCACTCTCTACATGACCACAAATGTTTTCATTTTTTACCTTCACCTTTAGGTGGCTTTATTAAAAACATGCTTAGATAGAATCTTCCTAGTCAAAATATCATTAGATAAAATCCCTTCACATAAGACACGCGTTTCCCTAGCCCCTCTGCTCATCTGCTCCTTCTCTCCCTCTTCCTCCTCCTTTGCATCCCTTCTGTTCCTGATGCATTCCAATAGATGGCCCATTAACTCTTTCAGCCATTCACACATTCATTCAACACATGTCTGTTGTTAGCCCCCTATGTTCTAGTCATAGTTCTGTGCTCCAGGAGCATCAGTGAATAAAAGATAAAATTTCTGCCTTTATGGTGCTTACATTCTGGTGGGGTGCGGGGAGGTAAGAAACAGTAAACAAAGCAATGTAAATTATATGATATGATAGAAGGGGGTAGCTTCTGTGGAGAAAAATAAAGCAAGGAAAAGACTTGAAGTCAGTTAAGGGGAAAAAAAGCAAGTGGATATGTGGAGGAAGAGTGTTGCAGGTAGAGGGCACAGCATGTGCAAAGGCCCAGAGGGAGAAGAGTGCCTGCTATACCAGAAGGCCAGTGTGGCTAGTGTGAAGCAAACATAAGGGGCAGAATTAAGGGATAAAAGTAGAGGGGCAACGAAGGGCCAAATCATGGGGGCATTTTAAGGACTCTGTTTCACCCTGATTGAGATGAGAAGAAACATAGGATTTACAACAGTGGAGGCTTCATTTCTTCTTTCATTGGTTTTGTCAACTTTTCCCTGATTCCCTTTAAAACTGTCTTCCCAGCCCCAGTAGACACAACTCATGCCTCTACCTCTTCCTGTAGGCAGGAGCTCGTCAGCAGAGCCTCCTTTTGGCCTGACAGCCACACCTTCTGTAGCCTCCATCCCTCTTCGCTCACCCTTCAGTCTTCCTTTCGTCAAGAACCAGCAGTTAATTTGTTCACGTTTTGCTGTTTTCTCTTTGCTCCTCACAGTCTGTTGCTCTAGACTTGAAGATCCCTTCCTTCATGAACTCGCTTCAACCTCATGCCTCTCCTGCTCACCCCCTTGCTTCTCTTCTTCTCCCATTTCCTTTTGTTCCTGGCCTTACTCTCTCCCCTTTCCGTACCATTTCCCCCCTGTGTTTATACTCCTCCCCTCATTCATTTTCTCCCTTCTCTCCCCACCCATGGTCTTCCCATGTCACTTCCCAGTGCCATCTTTCTTCACCCAGTCAGCTCTTCCTTCCTTGTTGTACGAGCCCCTCCACCTTCCCTCTCCATCCATGACAGGGTAGGACATTGACTGTCTCAAACAGATGTGCAAGACAGAATTCCTGCCCACATTCATCTCCTTTCAGATTCCCACTTTTTCTGCCCCACTTCATTCCTTTCTCCCTCCATCTGCCAGGTTTCATCTTCTGTCTTTGGCAGCTATAGAGCTTTCCTTGACCAGGTCTCAAACCACAGCATGATGAAAGAGGCCAGTCTAGTAGATAAGCTATAACCATTGACCCGCACCAACCCCCGACTCACCCTCCTCTCCTCCACATCATTATACCTCCAACTTGGGCCTCACAGGCACACAGCTTAGGTGTCTAGGAGAGAGGAATTGCAGACGGAAATTGTACATTGGAGGTGGGACCCATGCAGGCCAAGCCATACTTGGACTGTTGGGCTCATACCTGGACATCAAATTTTTAAAGGGACATTAACAAACTAGAATAGTTTGATTCAGTGATTTCTGAAAGGCTGTCTGATTACTGGAATGTTTTTCCCAATGTGAGGTAAAGTGAGAAAAACAAGAACAATGTGATTTTTTTCTGATGAGCAAAAATATTCCATTTAAAGGAGACTTTATTTTAAATTCTTGAACTTCCTTATTCTATTGCTGTTATTAAAAATAACCCTTCATCACTTGTTGGGATGAGCACTGGGTGTTGTATGGAAACCAATTTGACAATAAATTATATTTTTAAAAATGCCCTTCATCTTATAAAATGATGGCCACTAGAGGCAGAATATATATGTTTGGGTGTGCATGCACATGTATGTGCTAAATATGTGCTTAATTAACACATGTATAAATGTATGTCTCTATATAATATACATTATATATAACACACAGAGCACTTTCACTGGCAAAATAAAAGGTCTATAACCACCTAGCCTGTGAAATCTAAAAGTCTGGGAATGACCAACCTAGCTACAGTGCTTCTAAAAACAGCCACAAACAGCAGCCATTGAGGGTAGATTATGGATTCAGGGAGACCCACATACTAGCTCTGGCCATGCCTTTTGACTCTGGACAAATAACTTTTCTGTGTCTTGTTTTCCTCAACTGAAACATTCACAGGCCAACTGTACCTTCTGAACAGCTCTTGCAAAAGTTAAATGAAATGTATGCTGTCAAATGCTTGGCGTTGTATCTGACACATAGGATATACTCTGCTGGCCGTGATTGTTATTATTTTACTACTGCTAGTACTTGTGTTGCTATTGTTGCTGCTGCTACTACCATTTTATTAGGCTCCGTGAGAAAGGTTGGAAACCATATCATAGGAGCTGAAGCTACCTGCATTTGGAGATCCTTCCATAGAACTAAGTCAGGACTTTAAGGGTGATGGTTGACAGAAGAGGTTCAAGAACCGGGCTAGCCACTTGCATTATGAATTGAGCCTGGCGGTAGCTCATCATCATGCAAATGTATGCAGACATGGAAATAAGGCCGCCCCTGCTTGTGGAGCTCCCACGGCCCACCAGACAGATTGCCCAGGATTTCTCTTGCTGTGCTCACCTCCTTCTCCTCTGTGATGAAATGAAGCTGAGACATTAAAGCAGATGAAGCAAGACTCTGTGGTTAGGAGGCTACAGGCAGAAGTGACATGTAAGAGAGACCTTTGAGGAAGAAACCTGCTTGTTCCTCAAGGCAACAAAACCTGTGGCTGGGGACTTGTGTGTTGGTCTGAAAGTCTTGAAAGCAGCTGAAACGCAGCCTCTTAGGGAGAGAAGACCAGCAGGTGGGGGAGGTTGAAAGATGAGACAGAGAGTGGAAACTGCGATACACCCCCCTGGATGAATAGAAGTGTCTGATTTATCATCCCAAAGACATCTGAATGTGACTTTTCCTTTTTCCCATCAAGAATTTTGACTCATGTCCATGGCCACCCATACAATCCAGACTTCCCCTTTCTCCTTAGGGATGCTTGGCACCATATCAGGTTCTTCAGACCCCGTGGGCCATCCTTAGCCAGTGGTGATGCGTTAACACCTTAGGAGGGGTTCTGCACTCGCCAACATTTGGGGAGAGGAAGGACTATCTCTCATGCAAAGCAATCTGGCAAACTCTTTTAGAATGTTTTTCAAAGCCAACGCAGCTCAGAGGAGTGTCTGCTGGTTTCCCCGCATAGCAGAGCCAATTCCTCTAAAAATAGCTTTCTTCCAGAGAACCCACAGTGAGACAGTTCCCTGCAGATTTTCCTCGAAACTGAGCTCCCACCATCACCATTCTTGCTGCTCCCTGTTGATTCTCTGAACCAGCTCCAGCCTCCAGCAGGGATAGATTCTGGGAAGAGCCAGAGGCTCACACCTTCCTCTCTTCTGTGGTCTTCTGTCTTCACCCCTGAGTCCTCAAGCCTCCAGAGGGACCATCTGTGCCTAGAGCCCCATCTTAATCACTGCCCATCTTCTTCCAGTTTGCTCTACACCCCCACATAGTGCCATCCAGTGTGTCTCATGCCCTCTGCGGTAGCACATAGATTCAGGTGATGGAGAAGGGCTGTGTGGATGCACTGAATGTCAAGTCATAAGTGAAAGCATCTGGGGGAGAGGAACGGTAGCCCCACTCTCCACCTAGTCTCACCTCACCCCTGTTGTTTATCTGGGGTGGACAGACAAATAGTGGTTTATCTGCTTAGCAAAAGCAAATATTTTCCCATGACACAGGTCACCAGGTCATATTAAAAGGAGAGAACTAAAAAACAAACCAAAAAAAAAAAAAAAAACAGTCAAAAGAACAAAAGGACTGGAGGATTCTGGAAGCCGTCAACAATCAGGATTCTTAAATGTTCTGAGAACACCAGGTTTCTGAGGGATTGCCACGTGGAAGGAGGGAGATGGGGTGGATTGGGGCAGTAGTCTAAAGGGGAAGCCACTGAAGCATAGAGAATAATGAAGAATAGAGCCTTAGGATAAATAGTTCAGGGTTTGAGTCTCAGTTTCGCCTCTTACTTTGCGCATCTTTCTTAACATCTCCTGCTTCACTTGGTCCGCCACTGCCCACCGACCCCCCCCCCCGACCCTTGCAAAATGGGGCTCATCAGACCTACTAGAGATTTTCCATGAAGATTAAATAACACAATTGCACAGAAAATTAGCACGATGTTTGGAAGGCACTGAATGAAATCTAAAAAGAAAAGCCTATGCATGTGTTGCATGGACAACATGATAGAATGGTTTGGTCTCAAGTTCCCATATTATTTTTCATTCATTGTTTTCTAAGATGATAAAAAAACAAATTCTGTGGTGGAGGCATGTGGGCATGTGCAAATAGTAAGAAGAGCAAATCTGGCTCTCTCTCTGCTTTCTGCAGGCAGTGCCAGGTATTCTGCAGAGTAGGTTAGGAGCGGCTCGTGTCACATATGCCTGCATCCCTCAACTTCGTTGTTACTATATTATTAGTAACACTTGCTTTGTAGTTTTGCTGAAGGAATAAAATGAGCCAGTATGCAAAGAGCACAGTGTCTGACATAGAAAAAGCCCTCGATAAATGGTAGATGTTCATCGTTACTGCCACCTCAGCCACACCACTACCAATATTCCAACCCAGCTCCAGGACGTCTTTATCAGGTGACTTGTAGCCATGCCCTCGCACTAGCCATGCCCCTGCCAGTCTCTCTGGCATCATGTTGACTTATGCATTGCAAGAAATATATTGTGTTCAGTCGCATGTTTGCAAATGACAGATCATTAAGGAAGCACCGAGAAACTAGGGCAAATCAATACAGAGCGCAAACGGCTGAAATCCCCATCAGATGTTCCCATTGTTTTTACTGGTGCCGGAAGATGTTCAGATGTTTGATTTGTATGTTTGTTTTTATGCTAGTTCTATTAAATCAGTTTGCAGCCTGAAGAATGTTTGCCAGACAAAGAAAGACACATGTGCCATTTAAGAGAGACCTAAAACAGCTGTTGGCTTCAGACACCTCTCTAAATGTGACAGTTTTTTGCTGATGCTAATGCTTCTTTTTGTTCTTCACACTGAATTCTTGTCACTGGGAGTATGGATCTTTGCATGCTTGTTCCAGGCTATGTAAAACCTACCAGGGGCTGTATGCTACATAGAAAGTTTGTGTGTTCACAGGCACTGTAGTCTTACTCCCTTCACAAAGGGGCCATTTCTCTGAGGATGAGCTGCCGGCAACTAAAAATGGAGATGCCTCAGCTACAAATGGGATTCAACAAAGCTTAGTGACTGGGGGCTCAGGTTTTCGAATTGAATAAACTTGCCTGCATTTCCTTCCAGCTGTAGCTCTTCCTGACTTTGTGAATTTGGACAAGAGACTTAACATCTCTGAGCCTCCATTTTCTCACGTTTAAAGCAGGGATGGTAACGATGAATAGGACCTGCCTCACCGTGGTGTAAATATTAAGATAAACAAGCCATGTAAAACTCTTAGCCTAATGCCTGACTTACAAAGCACCTGACACCTCATAGCTCTTACTATTGTTATTACCCCTTCCCTTGCCTTTACCTCACATTCGAAGGACACTGACTATTCACAACTGTACCACCCCAGACAAACTCTGATCCCCCCTGGAGCGAGGTTAACCCACATCATGGCATGGCCTTGGCACTCCATAAGGGATCGGGTATCTAGCCAGGACCCACAGCAGCATAAGAAGCAGAGAGACTGCAGAGACAAATACCATCCCCAGAGTGTACTAGTCTGATGGGTACAGGATGCACAGAGCCGTCCCTGCTAAGATTGAAGTTCTTTGCTCAAAACCACACCTTTGTACTCTGTTTGCATATTTGTATGTATTCGCATCTGTATTGCATCTCCCTCAACTCCTACAGCCTTTTTACAAAATGCCTACATCTTTTTTTTATTCCCTTATGAAATTTTATTTTAAGTTTATTTATTTTTTAAAATTTACATCCAAGTAAGTTAGCATATAGTGCAATAATGATTTCAGGAGCAGAAGCCAATGACTTCATCCCCTACATAATAACACCCAGTGCTCATCCCAACAAGTGTCCTCCTTAATGCCCCTTGCCCATTTAGCCCATCCCCCACCCACAAACCCCCCCCCCAGCAACCCTCATTTTGTTCTCTATATTTTAAGAGTCTCTTATGGTTTGTCCCCCTCCCTGTTTTTATATTATTTTTGCTTCCCTTCCCTTATGTTCATCTGTTTTGTATCTTAAATTCCACATATGAGTGAGGTCATACAATACTTGTCTTTCTCTAACTTCGCTTAGCATAATCCACTCTAGTTCTGTCCACGGCGTTGCAAATGGCAAGACAAAATACCCACTTACACAGAGGCTGCATGATGTCTTAGAATCAGCATTGGGGTCATAACCTCCTAAACTCTTCTGTGACTTTGGGGAGGCCACTTTAGCCTCTAGGCCTCAATTTCTCTGTTTTCAGAAAGAAAGGCAGTATGTCCAATGTGTAGAAACAGGTGTCAGTTCTGCCTCTTGCTAGCTCTGTCACTCTGGATGGGCTATTTGATCCCTGTAGGTTTTATTTTCCTCATCCACCAAATGAGGCCAACATAGCTTGCCTCATACATGTAAGGATTAAAAGAGATAATAGACATAAATCAACTTGGCCTCATAAATGATAGCTCTTCCTGTTTGTTATAATAGCAATAGAATTTGGTTCTGTGGTGGACCATCTTGGGCTGTCTCTATCCCCAGATGATTAAATTCCTCAGGGACAGGTACCACATACTGCTCATGGATTTATCCCTCCCTTGAATCTTACACCCCTCACTAAAATGGAGGTTAATTGGTTATGAATTGCACTGACAGCCGGCCGACCGCACACCCCTGGCTGGCCTGACTTGCCTAGGTTCTTGGCGTGCAGCTGGAAGCAGTGGGTCCTCTTGCGAAAACGGAGGGGGTTACCATCGTTACAGACAGTGGCTCTCCCCAGAGGCATCATCCAGCCGCAATCCCTTGCCAAAGTGGCAGGTGAATCACAGGATTCCTGGAGAGCATTTTCCACCTGACTGACAGCCCCAGAGACCCATGGAGCTGTTGCCTGGGCTGAGAAATCCCTGCTGAACTCTGCTCAGCTGGAGAACAAGAATGTCCTTGGAGTTTCCCTGCTGCCTCTGCGGCTGGCTGTATCGGGTAGCCCACAGTCTCTGAGACCTTGTGGCGCGCTCTTGTGCCTTACCAAGAACCAGCCAGGCCCCTGTCTGGCCAGCCTGTGCCCATGTGCCCAGCAGAACACGCTCCCCACCCCCTCCAGCAGGCCACAAAGGCTTTCTTAATAGACCGTGGCAGTCTCATTTGTAGACTCTATTCATCTAGCAGCCAAGAATGATCTGTCCTGATGCTCCCTCTCTCCTCCCACCCGCCTTTCCTCTTTCTCTCTCCCCCACCCACCCTTCCTTTGGCCTAGAGAGTGATTTGTCTGTGTTATGGGTAGGCCTGACAAACCATTCCACATTAGCAGCTGAGATGTTGTTTGAAATGGGAAAATTGCTGGCAAACTGCTCCATTAGCGGTTCCAGTAACAAATACTCTCTTCCCCCAATGAAGATGAGATCGCAGAGGCACAAATTAATACGACTGTCTCCCCGACTCTGCAGCGGGGATTACTCTTCAAGATGAATGGGTTCATCCCAGCCAGAAATGTGCAGCCACTGGATGTAGCCTCTGAGGGAGCCACTTCCGCCCGTCTGTTCCTTCTGCTCCCCCCACCCCCCGCCCCCGCGCACACCTTTTTTTGTGTCTTCCCAGCTGAGAGGTTAGGGAACATCCGTGGCAAATGAGAAGGTGATGAAAAGACCCGTGCCTTGGAGACAAGGGAGATGGACGAGAAGGAGATGCTGAGTCCTCAGCCGAGGCCTGAGGGCATCACTCATCACCTCTAATAGAGGGCCCTGCCTCCTACTCAGGCCTGTTTCCCACCACACCTGTTCTTAGTAACAGGCAGTCACCTGAGAGGTGAGAGAATAGAGATGCTTACTCACTTCTCTTCAAGAAAGTTCTCGGCCCTGGGCCTGGGGCCTATGACATCTTTTGTCATTGCAGAGTTACAAGAGAGGAAGGTCTTCAGGAAAGTCTGTAACATAGTAAAGCCACAGATTCTAGCAGCATCCCAGGGGAGTGGTCCGGTCGGGGCCCCTAGGGTCCTCAGGGTGTCGGAGTCAATTTGATGAATGGCAGGCTAGGAGCCTAAAGACTTGAAGGCCATTTCTCCAGCATATTAGAACAGCCCATTGAAAAACCCAGAAACAAATAATCAAATGTTATTTATTGTATGTCGTATTCCTGAAACTAATATTATATGTCAGTTATACCTTAATTTTAAAAAAAGCTAGGAATGAAGTCAGCCATTGTCATTTCTGCCTGTACAATACCCCAGTGGCAGTGTGGTTGAGATTTTTTTTTAATTTTTTTTTTAACGTTTATTTATTTTTGAGACAGAGACAGAGCATGAACGGGGGAGGGCCAGAAAGAGAGGGAGACATAGAATCTGAAACAGGCTCCAGGCTCTGAGCTGTCAGCACAGAGCCCGACGCAGGTCTCCAACTCACGGACCTCGAGATCATGACCTGAGCTGAAGTCAGACACTTAACCGACTGAGCCACCCAGGCTCCCCAGTGGTTGAGTTTTTGACAGAATGGTGACATGCTTCCAGGGCAGATGGGCATTGCTGGCCCATAGGCCACCTCCTTTTCTTCTCTTTATCCCTTTGACTTTTTCAGCATGCCAGTTACTTCCCACAGCTTTTGTGAAGAAGACATCTGCCTTCAAAGACCACTTAGAATAAGCAAGAACCAAAATCCTGCAGAAGTTTGCCCAGTGTCCCGCGACCAGTATCGGGCGCCACGTGATGGGAGGGGCCGTCTTGTCCCCCAAGGCCCTCAGCAACCGCCTGTTGACAGGTGGATGGTTAACTGACTCTTCTCTGCTCTGTTTCCCAGACGCCTGGAACAGAACTCCATCAAATCCATCCCTGCTGGAGCCTTCACCCAGTACAAGAAACTGAAGCGAATGTGAGTTTCCCCTGGGGAGGAATGAACCAGATGTTTTCAGTTTGGGGGGTAATATGCCCTATGTAGTAGGCGACCTGCGCAGATGACAGCCCACATCACATTCCTCATGGAGAGCTCAGTGTCGGGCCTGGAATGCTTTCCTGAGATTGCGAGGTAACGTTCAGGAGTGTTGCTTTCAGATGGTGAGGTGTAGCGATGTAGACACCTCAGAGCTGAGGGCCTCTCCAACTAGAGCGAAGTAAAATTATCTAGGTGAGAGGTGCAGCTGCATCGGCCTAAAAAAGCCCATACTACCATGTTTATTGTCCTCTGGCTTTCATGATGTGGACCTGAAGTAGGAACTTCAGTAAAAATGAGATGGCAATGGCCTTGTATCAATCTCCAGCACCCTAACATGTTGGCTGTGGTACATGCCTACAACTGTGCACACATTCACCTAACAAAGAGTATCCACCACCTGCAAGGAATTGCAGGGTCTGTGGATAGAGCATGCTCTAAAATAAAGTCTGCTGTCATGGAGCTCACACATTTGAGTGGGTGAACACAGAAAAGAGACAAATATCAGAAATTGCTAAGTACTAGAAAGTGAAACAAAGGGCGGGCCCACGAAAGCCTCTCTGTACAGGTGATCCAAATGAAGGGTGGGAATGAGGAGCTCTTGAGAGAGAGCAACTGAAAGGCCCTGGGGAGCGTGCATGGATGGGTTGCAGAGCAGGGAGGGGGACAGAGGCAGGGCTTGTGTTGGAGAGGTGGGAAGGTAGAGGCCAGATCCTGTGACCCTTTAGACCATGACAAGGACTTTCTGTTCTTTCTAAGTGAGATAAGAAGCCTTGGGCCCTTCCTTATTCTCCAACCACGCATGACTTGCCTGTGATTATCCCCACCACCCCCATTACCGCTGCATCCGGTATCACTGCTACCACTACGTCCTATCAGTCCCTGGTTACGCCAGTGCTGCCATTCCTTCCCTCTCACGGCTCCACTGACAGCATCCTGTACCATGGTCCTCATCCCCGCCATTGTGGTGATGTCATCATCACCGCCTTCCCCAGCCCCATGACTGCCCTGAGCACGACTCTGTGAGTCATGCAGAGCAGGGCACTCCGAGAGGACACCAGTAGGATTCGGAAATGGCCCAGCCATTGCCAGCTTGGATATTTAGAATCTGGGAGGGAGATTCCTTTCCCTTTTCTGAGCTGAGAAATCATTTCTTACAGTCCAGTAATCAAAATGCTGCTCTTATCTTATCTTATCTTATCTTATCTTATCTTATCCCAAAATGCTGCTCTTACTGTCTCTGGCCTCCCACGGAGGAAAAAGAGAACAGGTGGAAATATGCACAGGCTCGATCTTGTTCCCTTCCACTGAAGGCTGATTCATCGGTTTCCCTTGAGTAGGAGGGCCTACATTGAAGAGGTTAAGTGTCTGCTGACTCCTTTTATGTTAAAAATAAACATCCCCAAGAAACAGTGGCATTGGTTGGCTTTACCCTCAGATCTTGGGAAGGCAACTTCCCATCTCCCTGGAAATCCAAACCAAACAAGATTTTCTCCTGGTACAATTCCAGAAGTGGAAACCAACCTAATGAGCCAGCCCTGAGCACATACTTTTCCCCTCCCCTTGGCAGCATTCTTGCTGGAGGAGCTGTATAAATATAGGCCTTAATATTTAAAACCTTAGGCCATTAATCTCCTGGTCTCCCTGCTTCCCCAGCTCACTCCATACCCCCCCCCAATTCATTTTTAAAGCCTAACTTGATTATGCAGCCAGATAGTAATTTCAGTGAAAAATGACAAGTTCAGTCACTGCCCCAACCTATATCTCTTACATGATTTAAGTTACTGCTCTAATTTTTTGTGAGGTCCAGGTAATTTAGAGCTTGGCTATGTTTTACTGTCCTTTCTTCATCCCACTGGAGTTGCCATGATCTGTGCATTCAAAATTCATAAGACCTTCTCAGTCACGACCTGGGAAGTGAATTTAATTTTTGATCACTTCTGATGTTACTGATATTTATTATGATGCCCCCTTACCCCCCCCCCCAAAGGGATGGCGGTAGGGAAAAGAGACCACTTACAGATTTTTCCAGCTACCAGAACCTCACAAATCAAGATGGAAGTATGACGGCTTGGGAGAAGTAGGGCCCCTGGTCAGAATGGGTTTTAAAACCCTAAGTGTGAATTCCTCATAGGTGTACATGAACCAGTCTCTCTCTCTCTAACAGAAGTTTCCCCTCAACTATGAATGAACCACACGCTCCTCCTCTCTTTAATAATAACAACAACAACAACAACAAAAAGCCCCTGGAATGAATGACTTTGTCCCTATTTCTCGTGTCCAGCTTAGTAGAAAAAAATACTTCCAGGTAAAAACTAGTATCAAGGTAGAGCCATTTGAGAAGAGAACAGAGGGCACTAGAGAGAAGCCCTCAGTTGACAGGGTTGGTTAACTGATGGCACTGACACATGGGGACCAGAGCTGTGTGGTGTGGCTGGAAGGGCGTGTTCTTTCGTCTCCATGCTCTGAGGTAGAGTAGAATCCACAGGTGCCAGCACCTCCCCACTTGAGCCTTGCCCGCATGGAATTTGCCACCTTGGCTCCGAAGAGTCTAGAAAGTCTGCTGCCTCTTGTCCATCGAGTTTGTAAGCCCCAGGGGACTGGAGTGGGTCAGAGACCAACCAGGCCATAAAATGCTGTGGCCTAAAGTATGACCCAGGGATCACGTGCATGGGAATCACATAGAGATGTGTTACCTATGCAGACTTTTTAGCTCCCTTCCCCAGGCTAGCCAAAGCAGACTCCCTGTGGGTGCACTTTGAAAACCACTGATCTATAGTGACCCAGATGCCTGGAGTCAGCTCAGGGCCACCTGCTATGGACCGGGAGGGGTCAAGCATGGAGACTGGTAAGCGGCAGAAGCCTTTCCCAGCCTGCCTTCTGTCCAGTGCCACTACCTTTTGCATCCATCTTTGTGAAGTGAGGGGAGACTTGAGATGCCAGCCCTCTACCTGAATAGCCATGTCAAGTCCCCTCTGGCTCTGGGTCCTTGCCCTCAGAGGGTTGCTGTTTCCTTCCTGCAGTATTAAGAACTAAGATGAAGTGACCCTCCAGGAGCAGTTCCCAGCTAAACTATCACTTGTCCAGTTCTACTCCCCATCATCTCCAAAACCACAAGACATCCCTCCTGTGCTGCAGAGAGGAGTGCATCCAAAAGGCTAGCTGTGGACTGAATACCACTTTGCCCTGACAAGGCTAAAGCAGAGGGCTTTCCCTCCACCCCACGTCTCAGAACTTCCTCTTGCATACTGGGGGGTCTTAGTAGCTTGAAGAGACGTCCCGTGATCAGGAAAACAAAATAAAAAACCCAGGCTTGCTCACTAGTCTGATCTGAGCACAGACCGCGCACGCCTGCCTGGAATGCCTTGCTAGGCAGGCAGGCCAAGGGCGAGCAAGATTAGGATAATCCAGGGCATTTGCTTGTTAAGACCCTTCTACAAAAGTGGAGCGCTGAAGAAAAGCCTGGTGTAAACTGACGAGTTTGTGAGCACAATCTGTGGATTTGTAAGAGGCGATCTTGCCAGCTAAAGGGATAAGCTCGACAGCTGTGCCTAAGAAGCCTTAACCTGTGAAATATCTTTCAACTTACCGGCTTCAGAAGCAGGGAGGGAAGAGAGCAGAGGCCTAGGAAAAGTGGTTGCGCAACGCTTTAGAAGGAGGGGAGAAACAGACAGGGGGAGGATGCTTAAGAGGCTGGGGGCTGGGGTGTCTGGCCTCGCTAGAGGCAGTTGCTTAAGGATCTGCTTAGATGTGCTTTCTTCTCCGTATCCCCTTATCTCCTCCTCATTGACCCTCCAAGACCTCAGCTCTCTCTCTTCTGAACAAAAGCAAAGATCCATTCATTTATTTTGTTAAAGGAAAAGAACTGGAGAGGTACGTTGTCTCTGGAAATTGGAGCATCTCACCTTCCAGTGACAGGAGCCCAGAGGCCGCCTCTGAGCTAATGGCTCAGAACGTCTCCCCCCTCAGAACTGAGGGCCGGGTGCTCACAAGTCACTGGGATGCAGGAAAGGGGACAGCCTCTGGGCTTTGGGGAGGAGCCGGGTCAGGGAGATTCCTCTGCGCCAGCCCTGCCAGCCAGAGGAGCTGCCTTCTATTACACAGCGTCCCTCTCATCCACATTACCCCAAAGCCCTAGGCATCACTCCCCAGGCTTGTGCCTTTCTGAGGAGCACTCCAGTGACAAATCCACATCTCAGAGGCATCCCGTGAGAATCGCGTGATGTGCTTACGTCACACGACCTGAAGGATGCCCTGAACCAGACAGAGACTTAAGTCCCTGCTCAAAACCTCTTTTCAGGTCAGGAAGGAAAGGTCACTGGGGAGGTGAAATGACTCAGGACTATTTGGGGGAAAAAATAAGCATTGGCTGAGGCATGAGACAAGAAGATGATGCTTGCAAGAACCCTGGCCTGTGTTTGGGTGAGGCAGGCTTCTGCTTCATTTATGCTATAATTGCTTGGTAATGCGACAAGGCCCTAATGTGACTGAGTGCAGTCTTCCCTACAAAGTGAGGGCTCACATGTGCAAAGCCATATGTCAAAGTCAGGGTGCCGTGGGTGGGCGTTCTTTGAAAGCCAAGAAGAGTGAAAACATGTGGTATATTTTATGAAGAGACAGTTGAACTGAATGGTCTTTAAGCCCCTTCTCTTGTACGATGAATACATAAATTGATTAATTCTCACCATTTTCAATATCTGAAATGCTTGACTCACACTTAAGAATGGTCGTATCACACCTTTGAGCTATGTTCTCAGACTCTCCCATTAATGTTTTTTAGAGACATCAGCAAGAATCAGATATCGGACATTGCTCCAGATGCCTTCCAGGGTCTGAAATCACTCACGTCACTGTAAGTGGGGAGCAGAGTCATGGGGGAGTGGCGGGCGGGGCGGGGGGGAATGTGTCCATATTTTTCAGGAGGTGTTTATCAAGGCTTTATGTTCCCTTACACACTGTGGCAACCTGGTAAAAGAAACAAATATTTCTTCAGGGGAAATTGGTCTTAGGGAATATTTCTACAACCCAAATGCATTATTTTTATTGATTAAGTGCCCAGCAGCCTTCCTAGCTATTGGCTTCTAATTCAAATGCATCTTCAGCTCTACCCGCACGTCCCCCTCCTGCCCTGCGTGCCTCAGCAGCGCTCTCTAGGGAGATGGAAGGACAGGATGGTAATGTATGTTTATTACCAACGTGCCCATTTCTCCCAACTATGTGACCTTGTCAAGGGAGGAGCTAATTTTCTTCCCCTGATTTTCAGGCTTTTTCTCCAAACCAACCTCATGGCCTTTGTTCTGAGAAAGCACACTTGCCATCCTGTAAAGGCTTCTTTTCTTGGGTTTTGCAACCCTAGGGCAGCCTACTGGATGGAACCACAGCCTCATCCACCAGAGACTCAGAGACCCACAGGGGCAAGAAGGCATGGGGCTTTGTCCTGTGGCTCACCATGTGGCATGGGTAATGTGACTTGAGCCTACTGTGTATTTTCCTCACAGACAAAACGAGGATAGTGATACCTTTTCTGCCTACCACATATTCAATGGTGACTACAATTACAATAATTGGCAGCACTTATTAAGCACTTACTGTGTGCCAGATACTGTTCTAGGAGTCTTGCAATTTTAATCCTCATAACAACCTAATACATAGACTCTATCCACTTCCTTCTTTTACAGTAGAAGGAATCGGGTGATCTAAGCCCCACACAGACAGGGACTTTTATCTGTTTGGATCCTGGCTGAATCTCTGGCACCTCAAACAGTACCTGGCACATGATAATTGCACAAAGCTAAAGCGTGTTGAATGAATGCAGTTATCTGAAATCCACAACTGGGAGATGCAGGATTGGATCCCAAGCAGTATGACTCCAGGACCCATGCTCTCAATCCCCAATGCTATGCTGCCTCTCGAGATAATGTGAAAGAAAAAGTATACAGTAAGATACAAGAAAAGCATCCTCAGTTGATATTATTTATATCATTTGGTGACCTGCCCACTGAGTAAGAGTGAGGACGCTCAGAAGCAAGCTGTCAATGCTTCCTTCTCTCTGTAACCTGTTTGCTTAATTTATGAGTGGGCAGGTAACAAGATCCACATTTGTCCCCACCTGGCCCCATCCCACTGGGAAGGGGCTGAGGACAGGGAAGTGTCTTGATTCAGCTGTTGCCGGCTGCTTGCAGAGTAAATTAGTTTCATTTATCGAACAGAACATCTGGCTGGGATATCAAAGACAGGATTGTATATGAGATTAGTGTCTGCGTATTATGCCGAAGATCACAGAGGAGCAGGGAGAGTGGCTGTGTGCTGCCAGGATCCTGTCCCTGCCCCCACCCTCCTATTCCCCTTATCTAGTTTCCCTCTGCTGGGACTTGGGAACAATCCGAGGACAGTGAGATGCTTCTGGTCCTACAGGAAACAAAAATCAGAATCTATTTGTCATATGTGAAATGGCATCCCACTAGCCAGTTCCAAAGTACACACTGGGGCATTAAGTGAAGTGCCCCCTGACCTCTAACATATGCATTCATCCTTCCAAGTATGCCTGCTAGGTACTGCATCGTCTTACAGGCATGGAGAATGTGGCAGTGAACTGGACGGACAAGACCCTCGGTCTCATGGAGCTTGGAACACAAACATACCCAATCCAAACTCACCAGGGGCCAAGCTAAAGGGCAGGAAAGCCTTGCCCGTACTCATTCATTTATTCTTTCAACAAATACTGTGCTGAACCCTGTTCAGCTCTCAGCTCTAGGGACCCTGCCATGAGCAAGCCACATAATATCGCCACATGCATGGAGCCTATGTTCAAGTGAGCTGAGAGGTAGGGGCACAGAAAATGTTTAAAATAAAGAAATACATGAGTAGTAGAACATGACATAATGAAAAGTAATGAGGAAATAAAAATAAAGTGACAGGTGGTGAAAAACATTAAAATATTCTGGAGAAACTTCCCAAGGATGAGATGTTTGTGCTCAGATATGAAAGGTGTGAAGAAGGCAGTCAAGGAAAGATTTTGGGGGAAAGCCAGGTGGGTCTACACCCAGATTGCTCCACAGTAGACCCACAGCCCTCTTCAGTCTGCCGGAGGGTGGTTTGGACCCACAAGGTTAGAGCTGTCCCATAGGGAGGTCTGATGGGTCATGTGAGGATCCCCTGACCCAGTCCCTGGCCCCTCCGCCCTACCAGCTACTGCTGCACCACAATTTCTGACATCAGCCAAGACAAGCAGACAGGGACACTACTACATTTGGCACAGTGAGCAGGGGGACATTCATATGAATTACAAATTGAGCCTGAGCCATCATGCTGACTTTTATTTACTCATTAATTTGTTGAAACATTAATGAAACCCACCCGCAGGCTGAGTGAGACACTCACGCTTTTTCCTGGTGGTGTCTGGACAATAGGGGGTTTGGTTTAGCATTCCCATTTCCTATTTCCCCACCCTAATATTTTGTCTCCTCAAAGACATATAACAGCCTGAATTTGCGGTCTGAGTGGGAATTGAATATTGCATTCATTCAGGATACTTCAGGGCCCAAGAAGGAATTGAAGGGGGGAAAAAAAAAAACCAACCCTCCCAAATCAGTTCTCTCCATCTCAGAGGAGGCTGGGCCCAGGAGAAGCAGTCTGTGCCGTGGATGAGAGCAGAGGGCGGCCAGCAGTGTCTTTAGCACCTACATGGATGGCCAACAGGACCCCCTGGGCGCTGGGCTGGAGAAGCAGACAGTAGAATTCTTCCCCAAGCGCTCCCAAGTCACCAAAGCCCAGCCCACCAATAGGAGGTGCAGTATGAGGGACCTGTACACCTACTAGAGAGGAGAGTAAAATAATTCAGAGTTTCTTGGTTCCTAGAGCTCAAAGACTAGGAAAAGGGGCTGGAGTGTGGGGGCCATTGCTCTGAGGTAACAATTCCTTGCTCTCCAGTTTTTCCTGTGAGCCAGTCTTTGACTCTGTGGTCCCTGTGCCATCTGGATAGGACCCCCAAAACTCAAAGCCCTGCCTAGAGGGATGATTAAAGAACTCAGCTCAGGAATTCCTAGGATACAACGGGATATTAAAAGGAAACGTTCTGTAGGCTGGGCTCAGCCTGATCAATATCCATTGAAGACAAGAAGACACAGGGCCGGCCAGCTTCCTACACATCTTATTTATTGCCGAGGTGTGAGTCATATTAGCAGCTCAGGGAGACACTACAAGGGGACTGCTGTGCCCTATTGTGGATTATTTATTAAGCTGGGCTGCCCAGTAATGAAACAGGATGGAGCTGATTTCTCCTTGCCTCCCAGACAGCCTGTCTCTGCAGCCCCTGTGGCACTTGCCTGCTGTCTCACTGGTAAGGAGGAAGGGTAAGGCGGGCCAGGGAAGGAGATGCTCTGAGAAGCCCCACCCACCTACGGGAGTTGGCAGAGGTGATGGCCTCTCACTTGAGTGGGCTTCAGTGGCCTCACATCACAGAGACTGCTGTCTTCTCTTTTCTAGGGTGCTGTATGGAAACAAGATCACCGAGATTGCCAAGGGACTGTTTGATGGGCTGGTATCCCTACAGCTGCTGTGAGTAGGCATATTGTCACTATGTATGTCTCTAGGAATGTCTACAGGCTCTTCACCTGCAGACTTTGAGCCATGCTCAGTTCAGTTCTTTTGACTTTACACACACCAAAAGTGGTGGGGTGGGGGGGGATTCTGAGCTGTCCACCCCACACTTCCACCACCTCTTTTTGATGGAAGGACAGCCAGGGAGTTGGCAGAGGGAGACCAAGGTCAATGTGAACAAACCTACATGATACATTACAGCTCAGGAACCTGGACGGGGCATGAGTCACTAACCATAGGTCTGGAGGCTAGAAATTAAGGCTGAATGGAATCCTACAAGGGGAAGCATCTTGCAGGAGCATGCTAGGAATTTAGGGAACTAAAACATTCACACCTTATTCCGATAAAGCTGAAACAGCTGCTGATAGACATGTGACCTTGAAAAAGGGTTGGGGGTGGGATGGTGAAATAATTATAGAAGAACATAATCAGTCACCAATATGATTCTATCTGGGTAAGATATAGCTGAGGGGGTAAGAGTTTATTTAACTATTTATTAAAATTTTTGTTAATGTTTATTCAATTTTTGAAAGACAGGTAGAGACAGAGCACAAGCAGGGGTGGGGCAGAGAGAGAGGGGGACACAGAATCCGAAGCAGGCTCCAGGCCCTAAGCTGTCAGCACAGAGCCTAACGCAGGGCTCAAACTCACGAACCGTGAGATCATGACCTGAGCCGAAGTTGGATGCTCAACGGACTGAGCCACCCAGGCACCCCAGAGTTTATTTAATTTAAAGGAAGACTTGTTGCCTCAAATTTTAAGCTCTAGGATTATTTATTTGCATTTATTTCATTCTGGTCATTTGAGCTTTAAATGTTTGAAGAAGATAATTGAACTCTGATGTGGAAAGGCAAGGAAAGGAATTTAGCTTGTCATATATTTTAAGATTCTATGATGGGGGAGAGTTATCTGTAGTTTGTGATTAGGTAGCCGTGGGATCTACGCACATGTGCCGTGGGCATTGGAGTACATGTGCGCACATACACATCCTGCTCGGTGACCATCACAATTCCTAGGAGTATGAGGAATTGATCTTGAGTATCCTGGGAACACTGGAGAATGCCAGGTCTCAGAGAGGTAAACGCCTTACCCTCAATCACACAGCAAAATAGGTGTGGAAACTGGAGAAGAGTTTACATGGCCCTGTGCCTCAGAAGGCTCTCAGCCTTCGAATAGAGGTGTATATCTGAGTAAAGATGAGTGAGTGAGCGTGTGTGTCCTTGTAAAACTATCTCCCAAATCACAGGCAGTGAGGAAGGGGCCCAGGGCCTCCGGACTTCCTGTGTGCAGTTAAACAAAGCTGCAGCAGGAATTTGCAGACCAGATAGGCAAGCTGGGTCTCCGGGTGGGTGGGAGGCCAGGCACAAAAATAGAGAGAGGAAGGCCCGGTGACTCCCAGAGACTCTTCAAAAAAGAGGAAATGAGATTTGTCCTCAGCCTTTACCTTCTCACATCTTTACTCCCTCCCCTTCCCATGTCCTGTAAGACTCAGGCCTGGACGGTTCTCCTAAGACAGTGCAGTCATGTAAATCATGCCCAGCTAGTTTCCAGGCAGCATGTCCTTCTACAAGCAGCAGTCAGGTTTGTTTCAATGAAGCTGAGAGCAAGAGAAAAAAGATTCTTTTGTGTCTTTTCTTCTCTGTATCTCCTCTCACCTCCATCTCCACATCTGTCTCACTCTGTGAATCTCTGTGTGGGCATCTTTGAGTTCAGAGGTCCCAGCCCTTGGGTGAGCCTTTAAAGCTATTTGTTACAGTGACCCACCAGGGCTCTGCAGGGAGCTGGGTGTTTCACAGATGGTATTCTTTGCTTGTAGCAAAGAAACTGTAAATCGTAACCACCTCCATAAGGCTAGTTAACTGTAGCTATTAATCCCTTGAAAGAAGAGTAACAGTAGCATTGGCGTTGAGGTAGATTTGGGGGTGGTGTGTTGCACTGGGCTGGGGTGAGTATCCTTTTACAATCTGCGTGTCTAGTGTAGACAGAAAAATGTCATTGCATGCATTAAGGAGAAATCTAGCATGCATCAAAGTGCCTAGCAGAGCGCATGGCATGTTGCAAAGATTCAATAAATGCATGGGTTTGGGGGGAGTTTATTTCTGGGGGGGTTGCATATTTTTTAAAAAAGGAAATGTCTCCCAGCTTGGAGCAGACAGCAGTGACGATATTAATAGAACTCACAGGATTTGCATGGGCCAGGAACTCCAGTTTAATCTCACCAAAATTTTGAGCAGATGGAATGGAATAGCTGGGAGTAAACTAGGAGTAAAGACAAAGCATCCCTGCCTTGCGCGTGACCAGGAGTTGACACAACTCAGGCAAGCTTGCTCTCCAGAAAGAAGCAGCAACTGCAGCCGTCATTGGGCTTTGACCTGCCGCTGAGCTGTTGGAAAGCAGGTCCTGATTAGATCTAATTTAGCGTCCAGCCCGCTGTAGATTGGATTTCTCCTTGTTAGACTGGAGACACTCTGATAAGAAGGCTCTGATTAGAATACCCTGGTAGTCTGGGTAATTTCCTCTCCTTTGACTCCAAGGCTTTTTGTAAGAGGTTCGTGTTTATTTCTCTCTCCCTGTTTCTCAAATTATTGGTGCATCACAAAGCCAAGCTGTCTCTGCCACGTGAAGCGATCTCGGATATTTCCTCTCTGGCACAACTCACGGTGTTGTCGGTAGTAAAGGGGGTACATTGTAGTTGTTGTCCTGCCTGCTCTCCCTTGTCCCATTGTTCCACATTTTCCAGTCATCCTGCCAGATTTTCCCAGGCCCTGCATGTACTCAGTCTTCCTGGGTCCCGTTCTTGAGATGCTTATTGCAACAGATGGTCAACACTGAGAATAGAATATCTCAGGCTTCAGAGTTTCTTGGAGGCCACCAAAAATGGGCTACATGGAAACACTTAAAAGTCCTGGGACTGACCCCCTAAACCCAATGCCCTGTCCTCTGGGTGTCAGCCTCCAAAGAGTCACCTCCTTTTGTTTAAGTTCCAGAATTTTAGAGGTCAAAGGAACGTCAGGGCTCCAAGCACAGTCTCCTACCCAGCTAGTGCAGAAACCCCTCCCACGCCCTCTGTGACAAATTTTTCTATCTGTTCTTGCTGATGGTGTCTGTGATAAGTCATCATTGTGTACTTAGAAAGTTAGGCAGTTCTTTCTTATACTAAAGCTCAGTAATGGCTTCTGGGGAAACTCAGAAAAGGCTATTCTCAAAATCTTCAAAGGTTTCAAAATAACTAGTATGTAACTAATCCTAAACAGGTTCCGTTCCTGCAGACATTCATGGCATAAACACACATTCATTGGTCATTAGTAACAGTCCTTATTTATCTTTGGGGGTGTGCGTGGTGGTCTGTATGCCCATCCCTCCTTAAAACAGAGTGCTGGGAAGCGAGTCCCACACCCATTTGGACAAGAAGTATGTTAGACACTCCCTCCTAATGTGCTGAGAACTGAAATATCCCATGTGAAGATGTCCCAGAATGTAAGGTTAGGACAAGATATGTCACATGCTCCCAGGTCCAGGGATGGGAGCAGCTGGATTACCAGAGAACTGACCCTTCTCCTGGCTGTGCTTTCCTCACCAGAAACTTTAGCTCAGAGGTCGACCTCTCCCAAAACAAGAAAAGCCATCAGTGCGTCTCTAGAGCCATCACTTTCCCCTCTGACGGGCAGCTGCAAGGTGTGCTGTCCCAGCTCCCCCAGGAAATAAAGAGCATTCATTTAGTGCTCGTTGATTGCATGGCAGATGCGTAGGAAAGTGGCCCAAGTAGGGCAGGCGGTCCTTTGAGGTAGAAGCTTTCACGTAAATGCTGGGCACGGTCAATGTTAAGCCTGCTCCAAGAGGTCTGAACCCAAACCAGAATGCCTTTGGGCTGGAATAAGTTAAGACAACCCAGGCACCTGTTGTTTGATTTTCTTGGAAGGCAGACAAGACCCTTTGAGAATCTTGGAGTCTGCCAAGCAACATGCCAATTACAGGGCAGTGAGCAAAACTCCACCCCTGTAGCTCACTTTTCCTCACCAGCTGTTTCGCGAGTATTACTACTGCTGCTAATTACTTAATATGCTCCAGAACCTGTGCCAAAGCAATGTTATGTGCTTGTATGCTTCTCTGGTCTACGCAACAGTGCTAAGAGGAAGGTATTGTGAAAAGTCCCATTTTACAGATGGGGAAACTGAGGCATAGAAAGGTTAAGTAACATGGCCATTGTCTTTCAGCGTGTAAGTGACGGAGCGTTGGCACCCAGGCAGGCTAATTCTAGAGTCCGTGCAAGAGACTTCTGCTTCAGGCCCTGTCACAGGCAGATCTGCAGAACTAGTTCTGTGATCCACAGAGCAAGAGTTCCTCACAGGCTCGTGCCAAGGAGGAGGTACTGCTGAACCGACTGTTTCCGGTTCCTTTCGTTATGCCTCAGTATCCGTCACAGGCTGCTGTCTCCCTGGGACTTCCTCTGGCCCCTTGTCATCCCACTAACCCCTGTGAAAGGGCATGAAGGAGCTGCCTGTCTGTAAAGACTGGGTTGAGGGCAGATGGTGAGAACTCCCCAGCAGTGGAAGCAGACTTACTTTGTGATGCACTTTTGAGGGAGGGCTTCTTCTCTTCCTTGTGCGCCCGGGGCTTCCCAAGGGAGGCCTTCAGGGAGATGTAAAATCTGGAGTCATCCCATGCGTGGCCATTGAGTGAATGATTCACCCCTCTTAAAGGACCAGTTGGTAACCAGAAGGCAAATGACCACCCTGGTAGCTGTTGAGGGAGGGAAGGAGCAAGCCAGGTCACACTAGGGGAGGCCTTTGATCCCCCAATAGCAGGTGATAGCTGCCGTGTCCAGTCTCTCAGAATCTCCACTTCCCTCTGCTTGTACCCTGTTCCTACAGTTCTCCTCTGTCCATGGACTCCAGGGAGGTCCTGTTTTTCAGACAGGCCATCCAATGGCATTGCTACATTTGCAGTTTCCCGTGCATTAGGAATCACCATGACAACCCACAGCCTGTGACCAGCAGTGCAGCCATTATTGGGAGGGAATAGAAGAGTCTTCTTTGTCCCTAGTTGGGCCTGGGATGGTTCCTCCTGTTTCCTCTCCTGAGTGTTGAGCCTGACGTGGCCCAGAGCAAGACTGGGCAGCGTTAGGGTTTCTTGACCTCGTGGCGCCAGGTATCACCAGGCTTCTCCCCATGTCTGGCCTCAGTAGGTTCCTGAATGTCAAAGTAAATCCCCCATACCATATGGTAATGATGAGAGCATAGTATCTGTGCTAAGGCAAGAGAGTAGGTCTTATTAAAATTAATGTGTAAAAAAAAGTCAGGAGCACCTGGGTGGCTCAGTCAGTTAAGCGTCTGACTTTGGTTCAGGTCATGATCTCATGGCTTGTGGGTTCGAGCCCCACGTTGGGCTCTGTGCTGACAGCTCAGAGCCTGGAGCCTGCTTGGGATTCTGTGTCTCCCTCTCTCTCTGCTCCTCCACCTCTCTCTCTCTTTCTCTCTCTCTCAAAAATAAATACATTAAAAAATCTTTTTTAAAAGTTCAGGATGACAGAGGGTTAATTCTGGAGAAATTTAAAAAAAAGAAAAAAGAGGAAGACATTAATGAGAGAGGTTTGACTCTGTGTCCTGCAGCTTAATCAGGGGTCCAAGATGCCTCCCCAGATTGGTATCCTCACGAATAGTTTATGCCAATGCATAATGGTGGTAAATACTCACAGAGAGAGACCTTTTTCTGAGGAGGAGCAATAGAAAAAATGCCAGGCAGTTATTGGTACCGTCTTTCTCCTCCTCCGTATCTACATCTGAGTATTTATAAAACAAACTGACTCCCCAGCCTTGTGTTAGGAAAAGGAGGCTCCCCCAAGCACCTGCCCCCTTGGCAGGAGCCTGGGCCAGCTTTCCATCTCATGGTCTTTCCTGCAAGGACTTGACTAATTTCCAGGAAGGGGGTCACTACGCTCTCTCTTGGCACCAGTTTTCTGAGCAAACCTTGTACTCTGGAGTTTAGAATATGCTTTTGGCATTTCCAGACAAATACCACTCAAGTAGGAGGGGCAATGTAACTGCTGTCTTCCACAGACCCACGGGCAGGTATGGAGAGTATAAATACCACCCAGAATGTTAGCGCTGGGCCACTGAATCAACACGTGAATTGCTAGAGTTGCCAAGGTGATTTTAATGCAATTTATCATTAAAGCTGACTCCCAATGTTTGTGTTTTCCGAACCGTGCAGCGAAGGCCTGTGAGCTCTGTGGGAATCTTCACTGAGGAGGAGATGTGGGCAAGGACAGTAGCTAAAAATGGGGTCTCAGTGGCCTTCTGCCCTGTTGGCCTCTTTAGAGAAAGTGGGTGTGGTAGGGCCTTTTCACTGACGAGGGTGGACCTCATCTCCCTCCTGTGGTTCTTCTCTCTCTATCTCCTGGACCTTGAAGGAAGGAAGCTGCCAGCTGCTCCTGTGTTGAGAGAATCTGGGACCTTTCTGGCCAGGGCAGGCCGGGTCCCCGAGCAGGAGGACTTGAGTCACAAGAGCCCTCCTTAGCCCAGACCCAGGGTATTTCACTGGCCCCTCTACAAGCTCCAGCTCTGTGGTTCTCTGTGGCTTATTTCCTGCCTGGCCTTTTCTGAAGGCAATGGTTCTGGAAAGGGTTATCTCTTAGCAGCATCGTTATGTTGGTTAGTCAGTGGACTGAGTGCTAATACCTCTTGACATGGAACATATGTGGAAGCTGCACGTGCTCATGGAAGAGGGGTTGGGAGAAGGCCTCGTAGGGCTGACACTTGGAAGTAAATATAGAAGGTGATGTCTGTGCACTGCTGCTGGATGTGCCATTCTCCTTAATCCCCTCTGAAGGGAGCGTGGTTTTTTGTTTTGTTATGTTGTAGAATCGTCACTAGCTTAATGGGAGTAGCCACAGAAAACATACTGCCATCTCCTCCCATCAGCATTGGGTGATTCCCAAGGTCCATTAATGGGCATCAGGGTGGTATAATGGGTGGGAGCAAAGCCTTTGTGCTAAGATAACATGGGTCCACTTCTCAAACTGCCACTTACTACTGTGCAACTTTGGTCACCGGTACTTAAGTTTTCTGCGTCCCAACAGTTTTCTGTGTCATCTGTCCGATGGAGATAACACTTACTCTCTAGTGGGGACATTCAGTGGGTTAGTGTTTGTAAGGTGGTTGGTGGGTGTTTGATCATACAACATGCTTGTTACATGTTACGTCGTGTGGTCCTGCTGTTCATCTGGCCTGTCCATCTCAGCCCTTCTCTCTCCTTTTGCTTATAAAACCTTCAAAAGAGGTTCTTTGGGAGGTGGGTCTGGGAGTAGGTGGCCCCAAAAGATGGCTGGATTTGCTTCTGGGGGAAATATTTATGAGCACAAGATGCCCTCAACCCCCAACTCACTGGATCCAACAAGAGATCAAGCTGAAGGTCTAGTTGGGATGTCAAAGTTTTGGCTTTGAATACCAGGCAGCCTTTCAAATGAGGCAACCTGGAGCATCTCATCTTGCATGAGGGTTGCTGCTGTCTCTGCTTCATCACTGTCCCCTGATCTGCCCAGGGTAGAGTGAGAATTCAGAGGAGCCACGCATACTGCTCCCAAGTCAGCATGTGGTTAATGATCGCTGAAGGTTGAAATGCTGCTTCGTGTGTGTGTGTGAGCCCCTCAGTGAAGAACCTTCCACTTTGTGCCAATGGCAGTTTGGTGAGCATCCCAAAAAGCATCCCATCTCCAACAACTTGGTGCCAAGTCCTTCCTAAGAGTTGGCAGGATTCCTGATCGCTCCAGACAACCAAACGGCGAGCAGTCTTCCTGACCCAACCAGACCTCTGCCCACCTGGTGCATTCCATGCCCAGGTGCTTCCAAAACTAGCAAAAATAACCACTCCCAGAGACCAGGAACATGCTTCACTGGGCATGGAAGAAAGAGTATGGATTCTCTGTGGTGGATAAAAGCTGAGGTCTGGAGTCAGGCTGGTATGTTTCACTTACTGCTTGGTCAAATCTGCCACCACTCGGACCCTCAGTTTCCACACCAGCAAAATGAGGACAATCTTAGTGCTGCTGTGAGGCTGAAATAAAATACTGCGTGGAAAGTGCTTTGGAAAACGCTTGGCACGGGGCTGCACAGAGCCATGGTCCCTAGAGATGTCACTGTGTTATTAGTATCATTTCAGCAGCTGCACTGCTGTTGTTCCTCAAAGGGAGATGAAATAGGACAGACCCAGCAGCCTTGAGGGGAAAAAGAGGGAAAATCGATCTCTCCAGGGAAAGAGACAGAAGGCCTGTCTTCAGGAGTTCTTATGGAAATGCTGAACCCCATTACAAATAGTTGTTTACTCTCTGTTTGCTCCACAGCATGTTTTTTTCAATTCCCCTCCAACTCTTGTCCATGTACCAGGTAGCTCAGGGATCCTTTCGTGGAAGACAGATGGAGTTGAGTAGCTGCCAGCCTTCCTCCCAAAGGAGAGAGGACAGAAGGACGGGCTGTTAGATCTTGCCGGTGCTAGGGATCAGTGAGGCTGTCCTCAGCATCTAAATCGGGATAAGCAGCTTAATTTTATCTCTCCCTGCACCTACATGTCTTGCCTTAGGGAGCCAAGCATCCTGGGAGGGAGGGAGTGACCAAGAGACTGTGCCCTTTTGTATTTCCGCTTGCTCCCTGCTTCATGCACTCTGCACCTCATGCTGTCTTTGCCTAGTAATTCCGCCAGCCTGGGGTGTTTTGATGCCTTCCATCTTTGAGATAACACCCCATGCTAAGACATCTAGAAGTAGGGAACAAGGAAAAGCATTTGGATCAGAAAAAGAAGCCTCAGTAGTTCTGATGAGTGAGGAGGGTTGCCCCCAGGAGCATGCAGATTGGCTGCCCTTTCAAGGCAGGTCAGAGTTACCACTGCTTTCTCCCTGGGGGTTCCCTCTTTGTCCAGGGTCTAGCGTTCCCCAGAACTGCAGCTGGGCTCTTTAATCTGCACTAGGGTCTCAGGTATGAGTGCCCACTCAGGCAAGACAGGCGAAGAAGCTGGTGAAAGTCATCGCTAGGGAAGAGTGAGGACTGTGGCAAACAGGGAGCATGGGTCCTATCGAAAGGGGACAGCCACCCCATAGCTGCCTCCAGTGGACTCCATGTTGCTAGAATTTCTGAAATTTTTTTTCAAGAGGAAATAGAAATCTGGCATGTGTGTGTGTGTGTGTGTGTGAGAGAGAGAGAGAGAGAGAGGGAGGGAGGCAGGGAGAGGGAGAGAAATTTCCCAATTTTAAAACACTGGGAGGGTGAATGAACAGAGCATGTGGGATGTCACAATATATTGCAGGGAAGATTCTTTCTTCAGGGCATCAGATTGGTACCTCTGACTTGGTCTCTTTACTGAATTGTTCAGTATTTCCTAGCAAAGGGATCCCCTCTTAAGGCCCTGAATATCAAGGTTTGGAATAAATCATTTACCATGCACTTTATTTTCCTTTGTAAACAAGCACACCAAACACCCGTGTGTGAAGGGTCCATTCCTGCCCCATGGGTGCTTAGCCCTGCTGGGTCCCTCCGACTTTTCTCCCTGTTTCTTTGCTCCTTGGTGTCCTCCTTGGAATGTCCCCAGAATGGATTGACCTTGACTAAAATGCAATCTATAAAGCACAGGACATTCTTGGGGGGGAATGCCACCGGGGGATAGACAGATGGGTGGGGTATATAAGGTGTTCATAAAGAAAAAAGTGCACCCTCCAGAGACATCAGTTCTCGTAACTACCTCCAGCATGTTCCCTGGAAACACATGCAACCTTGACCAAGCCACCACATTCTCAGACTCAGTTCTGTCACCTAAACTTGGGAGGCTGGCTGTACCCATCTGCCTAGGTTACCGTGAGAACAATTGGATGTCAGGAAAGCACTTTGGAAAACAACAAGAGTATTCTAGCTTTTCTCTACTGCAAGGCAGGAGGACATCTGTGTGAACCCTTGGGAGCCTGCCCATTATTAGCCAGATTAAACACGCAGCTCTTGTACTTGTCACTGCCACAGCTGCCTGCCTGCACGCAGGCTGCAGGGGCCCCACTGGGAGGACGGGCCTCCAGCAAGGGAGAGGTGCTATAGAAGGCTGAGCTCCCAGGGGCAACCCCCCATCACCAACTCAAGTCCCCTAGACCCTGGCATCAGAGCCTGTGGAGGCCAGCCCGTATGAGTCTCCTGGGCCACTCTCCACGAGAGAAGCTCTGAGCCAGCCTTGAAAGAGAAATGTTAAAAATTTAACATTTTTATTGGTTCGTCTAGTTTTCCTCTCCCCTACGTTTATTGACGAGGGAATGAGAAATGATTTTATACTAGTTAAGAGGGTACAAACAGTTGGTCTAGGATCATAAAGGAAATTCTCAGGACTCAGATTCGCTTGACTTGCCAGCCCCATGCTGGAGAACTCTTCTATAACCCTCATGGCATCACCTACGCTGGACCAGAGTTTCACCCGAAAGGCAGCTTCTTTTGATGCTATTTTTTTTTTTTTTTTTTTTTTTTTTGGTGGAGGGAGGGGTATGCAGATCTAAAACCAGGGAAGACAGGTGCCACCTTAGAGTGTGGTCCCCTGGAGTTGTGTACAGGGTTGGGTATATTTCGTAATAAATGCTTGTTGCTGAGCACCAAGAATAAAGGGAATGAAGTGATGTCATCTGTGACATCAGGGCTTACAGTCATCATAGGTGGGAGGCCAGTGGTAAACAAGGACAAACACCCTGTGATCACAAATGGAGAGAAGTACTATGAAGAAAATAAACTGGAGCTAGGAGAGACAGTCATGGGGGGCTGGGGGTCTTGCTGTAGGTGAGGGGATCAGGGCAGGCCTTTCTAAGGAGGTGACATTAAGCTGATATGTGGGGGAGGAGAAGGAACCACCTTATGAAAGGTGGTAAAGAACGTGTTCAAAGGACCTGGGCCAAAATGCTTATGGGGGCGTTTGAGGAACGAAGTGTAGTGAGCAGGGATGCATGGAGGAGGGGCAAGGGGTAGAACTTGGGTCACAAGGGGCTCCATCCATGTTGCGTGTGTGGGAACACGTGCATGTGTGTCAGAGAGAGAGAATGTGTATGTGCACACACCCATGCTTGCCGGTGGATGTATCTTTTCCCGGGAGGATTGGATGACCTATAACTTCCATCACATTTCCAATGGGATCAGTGATTTCACAGAACTCAAGAAGACTTCTGAATCAAAATTGCCCTTCGTCAGTCAACTAAAGCTTTGAAGCAGTTGTGCCAAATGAATTTTTTTTCCCCAATTCCTGGAAGCTCTGTGTTCTAAAGCAGAAAGTCAAGCATGTGTGCTGCCATTTCCAGGCTTGCTCTGAGGGCCTGGGTACCAGGGAAGGCTGCGGGGGATTTCAGTATGTGGCCCAGTATCCTCGGTAGCTGGTGTACAAGTGCCTGGACATGTTTGGAGTTTTGGTGGCCGCGGGAATGCAAGAACCCCCTCGCCCGCCCCCCCCCCCCCACACACACACTAGTGGCAGGGGCCCATGGCTCTCAGGAGAGCATTAGGCTGTCTCTGGAGGAGAGCTCTGAAGCCTGTCTCCTGCATGTGCAGCCCTTGCTCCGTGGGTGACTCCCAGGATCAGTGAGTCACTGGCCTCTCTTGTGCTTGCAGCCTCCTCAATGCCAACAAGATCAACTGCCTGCGAGTGAACACGTTTCAGGACCTGCAGAACCTCAATCTGCTCTCCCTGTATGACAACAAGCTGCAGACCATCAGCAAGGGACTCTTTGCCCCTCTGCAGGCCATCCAGACCCTGTGAGTATGCCCCCTCAAATGCCAGCACACGCGCAGGCAGCCAGTGACCCCAAACACCCAGGCACAGACAGCCCCCAAAACGAAGGCTAGGTGAGCATGTCCCAGAGCATGTCTGGAGACTGCGGTGAGAATGGCTGTAAGCTCACCTGTACTGAGCACCCACCCAGTGCTCGACACTTCGCTGAGCACTTTCCCCGTGTTCAAACCTTTAGATCTCACAGCAACCCTGTGAGGTAGGTGTTGTGAGGATCCCTCATTTCTAGGTGAGCAAACCAAGGCGCAGAGAGGTTAAGTAACTTACTCAAAGTTGCACAGCTAGTAAGAAGCAGGATTCGAACAGGCTCCCCTGCTCGCTTAACCACTGTACTCTGAGCAGGCCCCATCTCTGCTAATAGCCCGATCCTCCCCACCAACACCCCGCACCACCCTGCAAAATCAAGCCTCTGCTACGGGCACTCGGAATTTTTCACCTTCCCTTCAGGAAGCACTTCCTCACTGCAGAGGATCATAAATAACTCCGTTAGATAAATAACACCTGAGGACAGATCTCAGCCCATCCCAGGCCTGACCATGAACCTGGGGCTTCTGGATGCCTTCTAAGTCACCTGGCACTTACTGCCCCTAGCCAGAGACAGGCGCCGATAAAGAGCTGAGAACAGCTGCTGCGTGTTGAACACTGACTATGCGCTGAGCGCTGTGCTGGCCCTGTGGAGTTTTCTTATAAGCCGGGCAGAGCCGGACCCACGGTGCTGCCCTGGTGATGATGAGGGTAACAGCAATACCCACTGCTGTATGTGGAACACCCACCATGTGCCAGTCACCCTGCCAGCTGCTTTATGTGCCTGGCGTTGCTGAGCTTAGAGAAATAAAATCCAGGCTACTGTAAGCACAAACCCTGAGCCTGTGACTTTGCCCATCACAGCTGGTGTGGGTCAGAATCGAGGTGAGTGGTGGGTCCTGCCCCAAGTCAGGAGAGCAAGGAGATGACACCAGCTGATGCCAGCCGCACCTGTGACCCTCTCTGGCACATAGCAGGCCTCAGGCCCCACCCACTCTGCGTTCTGCCCGATGAGGAGGGGCCCAGTGCCAGGCACGGTGGCGGTGGAGAGTGGCACCCCGGGTCACTCCTGATCAATTCTCATCCCTCTCGCAGCCACTTAGCCCAAAACCCATTTGTGTGCGACTGCCACTTGAAGTGGCTGGCCGATTACCTGCAGGACAACCCCATCGAGACGAGCGGGGCCCGCTGCAGCAGCCCGCGCCGGCTGGCCAACAAACGCATCAGCCAGATCAAGAGCAAGAAGTTCCGCTGCTCAGGTAATCAGGTTACGGGGCTGGGCCCCACCTTCCGACTCAGTACTGCAGCCCCAGAGAGGCCAGTAATCCAATCTGGAGGACAGCGAGCGCTGTAATGGCTCCTAGGGAGCATCTTTGCAAATTAAATTGGGGAAATTCAGTTAGTCCTGCAGAAAACCAATTACCTTATGGATTTAAAATAAAACACACACACACACACACACACACACACACACACATAATAAAAGCATGGGGTGGGGCGGGGGGTGGTGCACAATTTCAGGAGAGACAGAACCCAGGTGGCAGCCTATCTCCAGGGTCAGGTGGAAGCTAGGGGAGGGGCAGCCTTTACACACGTGCCTTTTAGAGGCTGCGATTTATTTTCTTTGAGTCTCCAAAGCATGCTCCCCAAGTGGCAGATAGGGAAAGAAATGTGTCCCAGGCCAGGCTGCAAGGAGCATGTAATGTTGGGAGGCTCCCATCCCCTCTAAGACCGCCTTTGGTACAGCCCTCAGACCACAGTTTGTTACAGACTTCACAGACATTTTAGCTAGCTGTCTCCTCCACCCTAGACTGGTATAGTCTGTTCATGGAGAAAACAGCAAAGAGTTGTGCTCTCTAGGAAAGCAAAGCCTCACTTTCCAGTTTCCAAGCTCTTTCTGGAATCCTTCCTCCCTACTGCACCCAGGAAAGACACTGGGGTGAATGCCAGAGGGGTTCTCAGGTCATCTTGAAAAGACAAGTAACTGTCCTTGACCTGATAGCTAGATAAACAGGCAGTTAAAAATGGCAAGCATTTGTGCCATTTGCTACTGGAAAAAAATCACCACACTGCCTTGTGCTCCCAATGGTGAGAGATTGATAGTATAATGTGCTGAGATGGGTTGGTGCCAACCATCACAATCTGTGTGTCAGAAAGAGCCCTTCTTCTCCCCTGCCCAAGAGCATCTTATGTAAGCGACTTCTCCCAGGGAGAATGACAGCATGGTCACTGGTCGCTGGGAGAAGACCAGCAGACAGACTTCTGCTCCTTTCATGTTGTTCTTGGCCTCTAAGTCAAATCCTTTAGTCCACGTCTCCAGAGTGATAAACTTTAGCTATTTTATCTTCTTCAATAGAACCTAATACCTCGAGAGGGCTTGGAGATACCACAGGGACTTTGTGGCAAAATGAGGCGTTGGTCCCAATTTGTCTGCCTCAGAATAACAATGTCAGTTTCTTGTGATGAACTCTGTGCTGAATGCATCTAGTTTGACTTGGTTCTTCCACTAGTCCTGTGAGATCACCTGGAGGAGTCCTCATTCTGCAGCTGAGGGAGCCAGGGACTCAGAGGTAAAGGGCACCCCATGGTCACAGCAAGCAAACAGTGGAGGCAGCCCCCAGGTCTGGCTCACTCCTCGACACCATGCAGCATGTAGGAGAGAAGGAGCATTGGGAAAACAGTACAACTGCTTGGATGACTCTCTTCCTAGTCTATGGTCCTACCCCCACTCCCCAAAACTCTTTCCTTAAGTTCCTTCTTGGGCCAGCAGCATCTCTGGGAGGGAAACCCTCTCCCAGCCCTGGAGTGTCACCTGAGGCACAACCATCCTTCCTCAGGGCCTTTCTCATAATGCACACCTCTTCTTCCCTCTGTCCCCTCTGTTCCTATCCAAGTCTGGGGGTGGGGGGAGCTGACTTAATTAGCTGTAACAAGCAGTTGTGCCCCAGAAGAGGGGGCGATAAGAAGCAGGGGAAGGCAGAGTGCCATCTCCCAGCCCCAACCCCTCAGGCTCATAGGGGACCTATCAGGATCTCAAGGATTCGTGTTGATGCCAAGACCATGGGGCCACACAAAACAGGAGGGGGATCGGCCCAGGGTCTGAGGATGGCATCTCCCAGAGACGAAATCTTGGCAGGTGCCTAGGAATGACTGTGGGCTGGGACTAGGGGTGGCAGGATGAGGGTACAGATGGAATGAAGTAGGAGAAAGAAAATAGCAAGCTGACCTAGGGGACAGTAACACATAGTTCTCTTGCTGTGCCACTACCTGCCTACCTTTGCATGGGAGAGATCCTGGCTGCTTTTCCTACGGAGGGCAGGAGTGCTTGGAAATTTTAAAAAGAAACAGAAGCACAGGGTTCTTGGATTGACCCTGTCTAAAAGATTTTTTTTTAAATCAATACTAAGCAGATTATTCCTGTAAAGGTAGGGAACGTCAGAGCTGATGCCTGACAGATAGCATTCTATGTGCTATTATTTCATGTAGCTGCAGAGAAGAGAGGTAGAGAGACCTACTGGTGAGTATCAAAGGCCTTGGATTTGACAGACACTGGGGCCCAGGCCCGCCTTGGCTTTAGGGGATACAGAAGCCATAGGTCTAAAGCTTTGTGTTTCCAGGAAGCTCCAGAAGGAGGGTCAGGTGATGCGTACTGGAGTTGACAGATAATAACTCTGCATTTTACTTTCCCCTAAAAGCACCCCCATTGCAAAGACAGCTGATGTAATTAGAAGCCAATTTGAGGGCTGCTCCTGCAATGCATAAAGCCCCTCCTTAGGCAGGGCGTCTGGTTCCCAGCTGCCCTGTGTCTGCCTCTATCAGCTGCATCCGCCGCCCTGGGCAGCAGTATCTGGTTAGAGGTGAATGCTGCCAGCTGGGGTAATCTGACCATCAGATTAAGTCCCCCTGAAAAGCCGCCGTCTGGCTGCCTGGGACCCTGAGCCCATCCTCAGGGGAGCACTTGGCAGTTGGAAGATATCTTCCATCACACCTCCTTCCTTTGTGTGTAGCGATCTGTTGTCAAGAAGAAATTCATGGTGAAAAGTACAGAGGGTGATGACACAATATGAGAAAAGATGGCCAATAGCAAGATACTGCTCAGGGCATCACAGAGTTTTAGAGAACTCAGAATTCACACAGTCCCTGCTAGAAATGAAGAAATTGAGGCCTACACAGCAGGAAAGTATTGTCTGAGGTTATAGAGTAGGATTTTCAAGATGAGATCTGAAACCCAGGACATTCAATGTGCTGTGAAGATTTTCTCTCTTGTCCCTCCTTTTTGTTGTTGTTGAGGGAAATCAAGGAGAAGGGTTAAAGGCTTGGGGTCAGGGGCACGAAAGGCATGGATTTTTCCTGCTCTGGTACCAAGGCCCTGATCCAACTTGAATGTGAAATCCCAACAACCAGGGTGTTACAGAGCCCTGCATGTCCAGACATCAGAGCAGAGTTGAGACTAGAGTACAATGGCCACTCTAGCTGGTCAGATGGGAGGGCTTTGAAAGAGGTCAGACCTGGGGCTGTGGAGTGACCTTCACTCAGTGGTCAACCATTGCAGATAACCTATGCACTGTCAAGATGCTGTGACCATCTCGCCCCAAAAACACATTGTAGGGGAACAGTGACTCCGTTCCTCTTGTCAGAGGCCAAGAGCAGGGAGGATCCCAGTCACCTGGCCCTGACTTCTGGTCTGTTCAAGAAGTACATATCTCCTCCCAGTGGCTTGGGAGGAAGTTCATAAAAACTGTCGCTGATCTATTGCAGATAGGGACATGGAGTCTGGATGCCCTCACCTGGGCCCATGGCACCCAGAAAGTTTGGTTGTTGGTCCCTCCACCCACTGCCATGATTCACAACCATGGAGGAAATCTGCAATCAGGAAGGACCCTAGAATCTGGTGTCTTCCCCCTTTCCTTCCTTCTCTTAGTCTGAAAGAGACTACTCATCGTGATGGGAACTGGTCACTGTTCTCAGACAGTTGTGACTGTAGGTTTCCCAGTCCCAAACGCAGGGCTCCATTGGCTTTCCCATCTTTCTCCTTGGCTAGGGACGTGTATTTTCTTTTGATACCGTACCCCCCCCCCCGCCTTCTCCATTACATGTTGAGTCATCTGGAATGAATGTCTGTCAGCCAGAGGGTTTCTGGGGGTCCTTGAAGGATACTGAGGAGATTTCTGAGGTATGGAATATGAAAGGGGCTTTTTCCTAAAGAAGAGCATTGCAGCTTCGTTAGGCCACTGGGAGTTGTGGCTTGTCTCTTCATGCAAGGGGCTGGGGGGACAGACTGTTATGGATCCACTGTGCTGTGGGGATGGGCCCCAGGATGCAGAGTGTGCAGAAGCTGCTTCTGCTAAGTGTGATGTCTTGGCAGATCAGTGGTACGATCGAGCTGGATTTAGAGGTTCTGTTCAGGCCCATGATATGACCGGAGACATCTGCAGTCATAACCCATCGTGCCCTGATTCTCCTGAGCAGGGGTGTCTAGTAGTCTCCCACCCGATCTCCTCCCTTTCCCCTGTGACTGCCCCAGGGCGGGGTCCAAGGGCGGTGGGGCTCCTGTCTTCAGAAGTGTTCCTGTGGAACCCTGCTCCTGGTACTAATCACGCTCCGTGGGGGCCTGCTCCGGCTTCCGCTTCTCCACGCTGCTTCCTCTGAGCGCTCCTGTCCTCTCTCTGACGCTGCTTCCTGACCTTGATTCTGACCAGTCGCCGCGGGGCTTTCCTTTGTGCTTGATCTAACCATGTGGTGGAACGATGGAAACGGAACATGGTTCTGTCAAGCACCGCGGAAAGCTCCGCGCTCTCCTGCAGCATGGCCCGCCGCCACCACCGCCGGACACCTCTTCTCTGCTCTGGAGCACCGCAGCCCGCCATCTGCCAGACCCACCTCTCCTGGTCTAGCCTCACGGAGGGCGGGGGGCGGGAGCCTCGGAGGATCCGCAAAGACCTCCACCTCCAGGTAGCGGATTCGGGCTGAAATGGGTTTGGAGGAGCACACTGGGGACAAGCTAAGATCTAGAACCACATCTCCTGCCCCAGATAGAGTCATCACCCCCTCCCCCAGGCTACTCTGGATGCCGGCCAAGGGGTAAAGTAGCTAGGCTGAAGCTCAGAAACCACTGTTTTTCTTCTGTTCAAAGAGAACAGGTACACCCAAGGCCTGTGCCCCATCATTTCATGGAAAAGTCCCAGTGCAAGGTCATCTTCCCAAGTGGTAGCTAACCCAAAGGTCATACTGCTTTGTGACCTACTCCCTCTCCTCTATCTTTACCAGAAGCATCGGGGATAAATGTGAGCATGAGAATTAGTGAGAGTGGCATGAGTCTGAGACTTTGGATTTAACTCGCACCTCCTCCTGGACCCAACCCCCACTCCTCATGAGTACATTGGCCCTGGTCCCCATGTAGCCTAAAGTCCAGGCTGTTGCCTTGACCTTCCGGGAACAGTTAACATGTGGCCCAAGAGCTGGGCTCCTCACGTGGAGCTAGTCCAGTGCCACATGAGGGCTGTGCAGAGATCTGCTATCTCTGATAATCAAGAGAGGGATCTTGGCAACCCCCATTCTGTTTGTTTCTTAAGTAAATCCTAGGCTCAGTGTAACTAGAAGATTGTGGTTTTGGTTCATGCCATGAAGTCTGTGTCCCACCCCAGATGAGAGAAAGCCATGCTGGGAACCAAATCCTGGCATAGGCCTGGAAGCCAGCTCTGGCCTCTCATGGTAACATGTGACTTGACTGTCTCCTCTCCCTCAGGTCACCCCTCAGAGCCAGGGCCCAGCTGTTGCTGAGTAACAGAGTCCTGTTGGCCTTTCTGGATGCTTTTACCATTTACTGAGTGCTTACTCTAGGTCAGGTGCTGAACTATTTCGATCATTACCTTGTTTTAATTTTTACAACAACCTTATAAGTCCCATTTCACAGATGAGGATATCAAGTCAGAGAGGTTAACTAACTTGCCCAGGCTCAGATGGCTGCTCTTTCCAACTATAATACTCACCCTTCCTAGCTACAGACAGTCTCATCGCCTTGAATTAGAAAATGAAAAAGAATGATAAGATTGACTTGAATCGATAGGGAGTTGAAAAACATTTTAACACTCCCCCTCAAGCTTGCTTCTGTTAATGGAAAAAAAGTTGAGTAAGCACGTGAGCAAGCAGTGCTGTTTGAATGGCTCCTCCCTCCAGCATGGATATACCAAGATCCATTTGGTACACAACAAATCCCTGAGCCTGGAGCAGTCCCCTATCCTGAAGAGAGGGGGCATCCTGAGTGCCTTGGCACTGCCCCCACCATGACAGGGGCCAGGCCTCTGGTCCACAATGGCACCTTCACGGGCACCTCCCTGGTTCTGCAGCAGCAGGCTTGGGACCAGGCAGTGCCCAGATGCAGGCCATGGGCATTTCCCTCTGGTTTCAGGCAGATGGCTGCATTCATAATAGACTGTGATGGGGATAGCTTACGAGGACAGCTGTCTGCCCAACTGATCACCAAACTCCTGGTAAAACAGTTGACATTTTCTAGTCACTGGTATCTAGTCCCCTAGCCTTTGCCCATGAGTGGATAACTGTGTGCCTGGCAATGTTCTCTTGATTCCATTTCTTACTTACGACCTTTGCTTGTCCACGTGGCTCTCTCTTCAAGCTGACGATCTCCACCCCCCCCCAATTCCTCTTTCTGCTCCTTTCCTCCTTTCATCCCACCCACGTTAGGGATATTGGAGGTAGAAGAGGAGAGCTCTGGACACACGTGCATTGGCAGGGCCATGGTCATCAGATAACAGTGAATCTGTGACTTTCATTCAACAAACTGGTTGCCCAAAGAATGACACAAATCCAGACCGCTAAGGACAGCAGCCATCCTGGGCCCAGCACTGGCCTCTGCAGCCAAGCCCATCCACAGAGTGGGAGCTGTGGCTCCCTACCTGCCCCAATCCCATGACCATCCAGATGTTAAATACATGCTGTCCTGGGAAGTGGCCACAGGGCAGGGATTCGTAATAAAATCGCATTGCTATGGATTTCCACCCCCTGGTCTATTAAAGCTCTCTGTGATCATGTACCAAGTGTCGTTGTTCTGAGCTGCCCGTGTAGAGGGAGGAGGGCTACAGGGGCAGGAGCAGGCGAAATGCCAGATGACATCAGCTCTCCCATGACCCATTTCAGCCGGGGTTTTGTTTTATGGTCCTTCTTCAAGTCCTCCGAGATCTCTGCTGTCTGAACTCTCCCCAAAGAAAAGAAGCAGCGGCCTCTTCAGTTACTCCCCTCCTCCTAAGTATTTCTGGCAGTGACAAATATGCATTGAGATTGAAATTGACTTTTAAAGCTCTGGAAAAGTTAAAAATACTTTTGGGTAGTTATGAGCATTAGGCATAACAAATGGCTCCGAGAAACCCAGGGTAGTTTCGGTAATGAAATATGAAGTGATGGGGTGGCATTTCAGGCTGGCTCTGACTGGGGAAGGAACTCTTTGGGTTACGTGCAAACGCCGTTATTAACATTTCTGGCTGCCACTCAAATAAAATATCACACTCTGACCCCCTCATTACTACAAACCAGGGCAATAACAAAAACAGCAGGGGGGGATGCTGGAAAGAACATATTAGTCCATTGAATCTAATTGCAAAATCATTTCATTAAAATGGGTCAGCGGTTCCATCGCAGAGGTCCACCAGTTATAATCTAACTATACTACAGAGAGCGATTCCTGCTAACTACAGACGCTCTCACCTTGATTAAAACGAAAACGCATTTAATCGGCGGCAGTCCCCGGCCACAGCCCAGCCAGGGTACATCTTCAAGCTCATCGTGTTGAAGAGCAGCACACTGTGCTCCCTCCTGTCTTTCAGAGGCATTTGATCAGTGCCCAGGGTTCCTCCACTTTGCAGGGATTCCATTGTAGACACCTTCTGAAAGAAAAATATATGCATATGTCCAAAATGCCCCTTCACGCCGTCATCATGTAGAACCACTGGCAGGGAGCAAGAGAAGATTGTCATTTAGCAGGGTTTGCAAGATGAAATTCATCCAGGACACAGCATGCTGATGTGTCTGGAGGAAGATGGCCCAGGTCAGAGTTATTCAGTGGGAGAGATGCTGGCAAGCCAAGGGCAAGAGATTTGCATAATGCATTGGATTAGGAAGCAGCCCAAATAACTGCGGGGATACGTGCACAGATTGTGCTCACACAAGCCTGGGAGTGGAAGGGTGGGATGAAGGAGGGGGACAAGGAGGGAGCAGAGGGAAAGGTCCAGGCCTCTGATCCTCTGTCTTAAGTAGAAGACACTTCAGAATCAGAGACTTCATTCCCAGTCAGGAATTGGCATAGGTTGATAAGGTGAGGGGGAAGAAACCAAGAGCATGGAAGATGTCTGCTTCCTGCCTCCCATAGCCCTCTGCAGGAAAATGCCAATCAATCTACCTCTGCCAAGTTGGACTCTGTGATCAGTTCTAGAAGGACTGGAATAAAGGTTTTGTCAAAATGCACATCTGCAGGAAACCATAGTATTAATCACACAAGCCTTGGCTTCAGCCTGACTGGGTTCATCCCTCTGTCATATATCAATTGACCTGAGAGCCTCAGTTTTCTCCTCTATAAAATGGAGTCACAATGATCTCGAGAGTGTTGCAGGGATCAAATGGGTGAGCCCATTTGAAGTTTGATGAATAGTGCCTCGTTCATGGTCTGTGCTCCATAAATGTCAGCTATTATCACTAGCTACACTGATATTTTAATGGCCTCTGATATGCCAAATATTCCACTAAGTTCTTGAAAACAATTGTAGTAGAATCATAAATATTTATACGATTCTTTACCCTTCCCCAGAGACTCTTCACTGCCTCACTCTTCCTTGCATTTTCATGACCACCCCTGTGAGATAGGGGCAAATACTAGATTCCCATTTTACATGTGGACAGACTGAGGCTAGTGAGTGCCAGAGCCTGGACAAACCCACTACTGCTAAAACTTCTGAGCTGCTAGTGCCCCACGTTGCCCCTAATGCAGATAAGATCACCAAGGTCTGTCTCAACCAGTTAAGCACTCCAGTGATGTCCATGTTCTCTGAAACACTTTCAGAAATACTTACAGGACAACTGATGTGCTAACGGCACATCCTGTTTACACCTCGGGCAAACATGGACCAAGCCCACGTTTTGTACCTAGCATGGTGCTAATGAAACGTTGGCCCCTGCCAACTAGCTGGTGGCTGGTAGGAGAGCCAGGGTTTCCCCAGTCACCTCCGCTGTGATTGCTGGTCTCACGAAGTTTGCCCAGGTACCAAGCAAGGGAGTATTTCCAATCAATAAAGCAATACCCCTGGACATCTTGTGAGACATCACTTATTGATACTGTTGCCATTACTGTGTGACCTCAGGAGAAAGTCAATGTCAAAAAAATAAATCTTAGTTCCAGCTAAGAACTGGCCTTTCACTGTGGTTGAACAGAGCTTATTCTCAAAAGATCGGGCAAATCATTCGGACCCTCACAAGAGCTGTGCTTGTCTTGACAGTTTTTAAATGTTAATTTATTACTACTGTGTTTTTAAAGAGGATCATCAGGCAACTCTGAGCCAAATTCCCGAGCGTTAGGGCAGTGGGCTTCAAATCCCAAGGTCCCCAACCCTCGTTATTGTTTTCAATGCTGAAGTCTAGTGTCAACAGTCATTGACCACCATATGCTGGGCCTCCTTTATTGTTTCCTTACTTGCTTGAAGATAACTGAGTGTGAACCCCCCTCTCTTACCTCATCCTCGCCCTGACAGCCCTCATCAAAACCCCATCAGAATCTCTTCATTTGGACTTTTCATGGACATTTAGACAGTCCACAGATGATGGGCATCATGGACTAAGTACTCTCCACCCCAAATTATAGGACAAATTCTGCACACATGCACCTAAGAGCATTTCTCTGAGGAGAGCATAAGTTTGCATCAGCTTCTCAAAAAGGTCCGTGACCCACCAAAGCTTAAGAGCCCACAGAGCTTGAGCCTGGTTTCCCAGAGGACTGAAATCATGAATGACAAAGACTAAATGGAAAGTGGGGATCTGGGGTAGACAGGGCACCAGCAAGGTGGCCACGCATGAAGGCAATGCTGTCACTGGGCCCTCCCCACCACCCCCCCCCATGTGCCTCCCCATCCCCCTGCCAACAACCTCAGCTGGGCCGGGAGCCCCGGTGGTCCTGACGCCCCCCTCTTTGGCCCCGCCTAGGCTCAGAGGATTACCGCAGCAGGTTCAGCAGCGAGTGCTTCATGGACCTTGTGTGCCCCGAGAAGTGCCGCTGTGAGGGCACCATTGTGGACTGCTCCAACCAGAAGCTGGCCCGCATCCCAAGCCACCTCCCTGAATACGTCACTGATCTGTAAGTACTACCTGGTCTGGAACTCCCTACATGTCCCCACACCCCATCACCCTGAGCCAACCCAAGCAGGGTCCTCTGGAGGCAGCCCCCTCCCGGCTCAGTCACATGGGCACTCCATGGCTGTCCTCTGCATCCTTGGCACAGGATAGACACCTAGGCATCCCCTCCCCGCTCCCCAGGAATAGCTTCCTCAAACATAAAGACAGTCCATTCGTTATACAAATATTTTCTGAACACCCTCCGTGAGCCAGGCACTGTGCTAGGCCCATCAGCCTCCACAATGAACAAAGCAGATGGTCCCCCCAGGTCCTTACTAAGCTTACAATATAATAGAAAGATGGCTATAATTAATTGTCAAAAGTGAGAAAACACTAAAATGATTAGATCTATCTGAGCCTCCAATTATCCATGCTAATAAAAGGATGTGTTGGTTGGTCCACAAATGGAAGAGCTAAAAAGCTACAGCATGGTCGGGGTGAGGGCACAGCATGTGTGGAACCAACACACCTGGGTCTGAGTCTGGTCTTCTCCGAGTTTCCTCACATCAAGCATGTTGCTTCTCAGGTCTGAGCGTCCGATTCTTAGCTATAAAATAGAAGTGATGGTGCCTACCTCCTAGGGGGGTTAAGAGGATCAAGTAAGAGAATGCAAAGCACAGAATTCATATTGAACCATGCATGGCACGGGCAAACCCGGCATAAATGATGGTGGTCTTCATTATTAGTGTTGTTAGTGTGAGGGTTCTCTTTGACTTTACACATCCCAGGGGCACACAGTGAGGCAGCACCTTTCAGCCCCTCCTTCTCTCTGACTTTCCCCAGCTCCGCTGACCTCAGCTGAGTGTGAGGTCCTGGTGGCAATTCAGCTCAAGCCATGGGGGTGCTGTGGGAGGGTCCCATGGAGGGCAGCAAAGGAGGCGCCCCATCCTCAGCTACCCCACTACCTTGTCTGCTTATTTCCCATGCAGGCGACTGAATGACAATGACATATCTGTCCTAGAGGCCACTGGGATCTTCAAGAAGTTGCCCAGCCTGCGGAAAATGTAAGTCAGCCTCGGGAACTTAGCAGCAGCCTCCAGGCCCTGGCCAGGGTCTGTCCTGCAGACTAGAGCCGTGTGCCAAGGCATTGGTGGCCCCCTCACCTCTGCTCCAGCCCTTCTCAGCCTCCTCCTGACCCCACACTGGACATGTATTTAGAAGTAGGACAGGAAGGCATAGCCATACAGAGACAGACCAAAATGAAACTTCACTGTTTTTACATTGTCAGTTATTCTGCAGATCATGCATTCTACAGCATCCTGAAGTCTCCAGGTCCCCTCTGTTCATCCTGATCCCCCACACCCAACACCTACCCCAAGGAGTGTTAAGAGGGACTCAGGTAAGGTCCAGCAATGGAACTCAGAGGTCTAGGATGCACATCACTTCATACTTTTTACAAGGTGACAGGTGAAAGGTCTGTTTTTAGATGGCCTCTAGAGGCTTCTGCATCAGACCTTGGAGCAGAAATGCCAGATGTCTTGTATGTTGAGCTGCAGTCTCGGTGTCCCCGGGCCTGAGTGGAGCCTGACCTCAGGCAAAGGGTCCATGTGCTTACGCTGGCTTCTCCAATGCCATGGCTGCCTGTCCTCATAACCCTCTCCCTGCCTGGGAGTTTGGGCCAGACAAGAATAATGTGGCTGAACTAAGGGAGTATTTGTCCTGGGCCAGGGGCCACATTCCCTGCCTCATGCACATCATCTCATGAAGTCCTTATATACCTGCCTGCTGCTGCTTCACACTCCTCTTTGTGTGGCTGAGGAGGCTGTCAGGGCTCAAAGAGGTTTTATGACTTGTCTGAGACCACACAGCCAATAAATGTCAGAGCTGGCACTCATACGTGGGTTCATCTGTCATCGCACTAGTGTGCAGGTGGGCTCGCTTCCCTTCATCCTCCCTTCCCACGTGCCCTAGCAGAGGAACCAGCACCCATGAGGACTCTCTACCATCTAACTCCCTTCTCCTTGGCCTCTCACCCCAGAGTCCACATCTCCTGGCCCCAGAGTTGGGTTTGCCTGTGGAACAAAGGAAATACAATTAAGCCTCATTACTCACAAATCCCATATTTGCTAATTGGCTTACTCACTGAAACTTATTTGTAATCTCAAAATCAATACAGTGCTTTCATACTCATTTGTAGACATGGACGGAACAGCAAAAAACTTTGAGCCCCCTACACGCATGTTCTCAGCTGAAATCAAAAATGGCCACGCATGCTCTGATTTCTCGTTGCAGCTCTCAGACTGTAAATAGGTGTCCTTTTCACAGCATATTTGGTGCCACATCCTTTCGCATGTTTACGCTTTTTGTCAGTGATTTTGCTATTTAAAGGGCCCTAGTTTTAGATCTTTGCATAGTGCTGAAGGGCTATCTAGCCTTCCTAAGCACAAGAAGGCTGTGATGTGCCTTATGGAGAAAATGTGTGTTACATAGCTTTGTTCAGACATGAGTTATAGGGCTGTAGGCTGTGAGTACAATGTAAATAAATCAACAGTGTATATTAAAATAAGGTGTCTTTAAGCAGAAACACATATCAGACAATGTTATGTATTGATCAGCTGATGAAAATGTTGTGACCAGAGACTCACAGGAACCTAACCCTGTATTTCCTCTAGGAGCAATGGTTCAGCATTCCCTAATTCATTTTTCCCTGGTGACTTTATAGAATATAGCCACCATGAATAATGGGAACTGACTGTAACCCTTAATTTTTGTCTTGTTCTTCAGTCTTCCCCCCCCCATCAGTCCCCTGCAGGCAAAGAGGAGAAAGACCTTCCCCTGCCCCGTGCAGTACCCTCCTCCTTCCCTCCCTGCCCACGGCCACCACCTTGCCCATGGCCTGTCAACTGCTCTGTAACTGGGAGCAGCAGCACTCTGAAGGGACAGATGAGAGAGGGACACATGTGGGTCCTGGTGAGGATTGTGGCTGCCTGTGCGTTAAGCTTCAGAGGCCAAGCATAGACATCACCCATCACCTGCAAGGAAATGCCCTTTTGAATTCAAACTTGAGAAAGGTGTGCTTTTTTAAACCTCAAAACAGAAACTTCCATGTATATGGAGATAAGGCAGGTATCAAAATGAGTAAGGCTGGCCAAGTACATATCTGCACAGTAAACAGGATCAAGTAGTATTTGCTTCCATAAAGCAATATTACCCCCACACACACCATGTTCAGTGGAGTTCATGCACTTTGAGTCTATCTTTCATCCTCCCATTTGTAACAGGGATGGGAGAACAGAGAACCATTTCTGTGCACCAAGAAAACAATAGCACAAACACAATGATAAGTGGCAACCAACTCCCAGCATCCACATCCAAGCAACAAGAGAGTGGTGGGGACTGTGGCAAAACACAGACCCAGTTCTCGCCCAAGGAGGCACCGGTTGCTTGGCTTGTCCCAGTATTTGCCTTGCTGGAATGAAGGTCAGGGTTGCCAGATAATCCCTTCAGCAGCCAGAAATCCATGTGTGGGGAAAGAACAGACCTATGTTTCTTCTGAGTTCAGCTCTGTCCCTCTCCTGCTGTGTGACCCTAGGAGTGTCCTTAGCCTTGCTGAGCCTTAGTTATATTATTTACATAATAGGAATAAATCCGCCTTCCTTGTAAGTTATGATGAGGATCAGAAATAAGTATGGGAGCGCCTGGGTGGCTCAGTCAGCTAAGGGGCCATCTCTTGATTTCAGCTCAAGTCATGATCCCAGGGTTCGTGAGATTGAACCCCATGCTCAGCGAGAGCTGAGAATTCCTGCTTGGTATTCTCTCCCCCTTTGCCCCTCCCCCACTGATATTCACTCTCTCTAAAAATAGATAAATAAACATTTTTTAAAAATAAATAGGGATGCCTGGGTGGCTCAGTCGGTTAAGCATTTGACTTGTGTTTTTGGCTCGGGTCATGATCTCGGGGGTTTGTGGGTTTGGGCCCTGCTGTCAGCACAGAGCCTATTTAGGATTCTGTCTCTCCCTCTCTCTGCCTCTCCCCCGCTCACACTGTCTTTGTCTCTCTCAAAATAAAATAAAATAAAATAAAATAAAATAAAATAAAATAAAATAAAATAAATAAAACAGGAGTTGCAAATTCAAATACTTTCAGGACCCAGGAAGTAGCACAAATGTGGAAAGGAGCTGGGTACAGGGCAGTGTTAATAATAACAATAATAATAGCTAGCCATTAATGGTTACTAAACACTGTACTCTGCCCCAGACTGTACTGATACTAATCCATTTAACTCCCACCAAGAGAACCAAAAAAGCTTTGAGATTGTTTCCTTTTACAAATAAGGAAGCTGAAACATAGAAAGCACCTTATCCAAGGTTAAAACTCAAGCAGCAAGGGCATCTGGGTGGCTCAGTCAGTTGAGCATCCAACACTTGATTTCAGCTCGGGTCATGATCTCATGGTTCATGAGATCAAGCCCGTGAGATTGAGCCCTGTGTCTGGTTCTATGCTGACAATGCAGATCCAGCCTGGGATTCTATCTCCCTCTCTCTCTCTGCCCCTCCCCCCCCCCTGCTAGTGCTCTCTTTCAAATAAACATTTAAAAACAAAAACAAAAACTGAAGCTGCAACACCAGCAGTGGTAACAGTGGGGAATGCATGCATCTCTGAAGGCAGTAAATGCATGTGTGCACATGTATGTGTGCATAAATGCATATGCATAGTGCTAGCCAACCAAGCAAATGACCCATGGAGCAGATCTGGTCCCAAAGACCACCGGCTACAACCAGTTATTTAAAATAACGTGACGGCAACTCTTTTTGTTAAGGCCCTTAAACTGGGACCCATCACCATCCCTATATCCCCGTAGAGGTTGTGGCTCTCAACTGGATCAGAGTAAGGTTAAAGCCAGCAGTGCCTGTGCCCAAGTCGGCTAAGCTTCCCTAAGGACTGTGGGGTTACACTCTCAACCTGACCCTGACAGGGCACAGGGGCCAAGGAGAAGGAACATAAAATCAGGTGTTTAAGCTCCATGGTGTGTGCCTTTCCAAACTCTGTCTGAAGCTCTGTGCTTTTACCTGTCCTGTTAGAATCATGAGATCTCCATGAGTATCATACACATGTACTAAGTATACCAAAAAGAAAAAAAAATGTATAAGCCATTACCCAAAAGGTTTATTAGTACTGTGATAATTCAAAGTGACTCTTCAAATGAAGGAAGTCACATGGACTACAGTCCTCAGGCAGACTTCTATGTCAGTCCTTATTGTGAAGGAGAATCTCAGCCACAGGCTAATGCCCAGCAGCCCTCTAGCCTAAATCAGGTATACACAGGTGGATTTGTTGGCACTAGTTGTGTTTTTAATAAGAATTAGTTGCCCACTTTTAAAAATCAGGCTCGTTCACACAAACAAAAATCCAAATTTCTGGCATCTTTTGGAAAGTCAGAAGATCTGGCAAAACATGGCCTGCATTCCCAAATGGCTCCAGTGGAGTTGAAGTGAGGGACAGCCTCCCCCTTAAATAGGGCCTGTGCTTTCCTGGTCGCTGGGCTTGTGGCCTGTGCTGTCCCCACTGGACTTGCTTTCTACTTTAAGTCACCATCCTGGGCCCTGGGGACATTTGAGCTTGTGACCCCAGCTTGAAATAGAATTTCTACCTCAGGGGGAGGGAGAGGTTCATAAAAAGGTGGATAGGACCTCCCTGACCTGACAGTGTGCCAGAGTGCTCTTTCATTATGACCCAGTATCCTCAGTTTCTAGAAAAATCCACATAGCTCTCTCCCCACTACGTTTTCGTCTGGGACTGGGCTTTAAACAGGATTACAGACGCTTGCCTGTTGCCAGAGTTTATGCACTGTCTTATGAACCATGGGCTAGAAGAGGCCTGGGCTTGCCTTCTCAGACTCAGGCTTCCCAGGGGTAGCTAGACGAACCCCAGCCTACAGGGGCCTCAGTGTTTCTTGGAAAGATGAGAAGAAGGTCTGAAAGGTACAGGCTCACTGGGGCTGTCCTGCCTCTGCCCCTCTGAACAGACCCCAAGTCTGCATAGTGTCCAAGGCTGGACCCTTTCAAGTGTAATATCCCATCCACATCAGAGTCAAAGCCATGATGTAGCCATATTCCTTCAGGTCCATTGGTGGAGACAAAAATGGAGAGAGGCCTCCTGAGTGGTCCTGGTTTTACATCTTGGGGTTCCTGGGATCTGGGGTGTCTTCAGGAAGATCCTGATCTGAGAGTAAGACAGAGTTCCTACAAAACCCTGATGTCCTTGTTTTGTGTATGGAGTGCTTGCCTCAAGCTGCCTATAGGTTTGAGCAGTGCTTTGATGAATGGAGAGACAACAGCAGCCTGGTCTTCTGGAAAATTCTATCCCCTCCTTTTGTGCTCTCCTTATGTTTTCCCTTCTCCCAGCCTGAGGAAATCCAATTCACAAACCTTACAGTAATGTGATGTTAATTTTGTTCATTTAAAGAAACAGATGTCAGGAAATGGGAGCCCTCCCCCTTCATGGCTGCTTTAACTCATCTTCATTGCCCGTCCTGTGTACTTCAATTCCCCAAGGAGCCTAACTCTCTGGAGCAAACTCCCGCTCCTCTGGCATTCAGATGAGTTATAGCTGCTGGGAGAGCCTTTATCTCTCCTCCCATGTCTAATTTGGGGGGTAATTTGCAGTCTCCCCAGTGCATTACCTCCATTCCTGGGTTATCCTGGACCAGGACTACCAGGATTTATAAGAAAACAGGCTGAATTTAAGGAGAGCCAGTCAAGGGTACAGAGCAGAAATCCAGTTAGAGTCTCCCAGCTCTCTCAGACCTTGGGGGAAGGATGCTGAGGAGTATTGCTCCTGGTTCCCAGGCAGGGCAGAAAGTGGGAGGAGAGCAGGGCTATGACAGGAGCACCAAGGGAGCAGTCAGAGTACCAGCTGTTTCTTCCGCACCTGTGCACAGGTGTGAGTACTGCCATGCCTTGCGGGACCAGTCCCTGCCTGGAAAGAAGGCAAGGGGCTGGCGTCAAGCCCACGGGTGCCCAGTTCCATCACTTGCTTGGAGCCAGCTGATGAGGGAGGCTTCATCCCCTGGGGTTGCCATGGGTGAGCCCAGAGCTGCATGAGACTGGTGCAGGAGAGAAACACAAGTACCAGGAGCTCAGGGTGCTACTCCGGGACCTGGAGCCACATCCTCACCTGTCTGGGCCTCAGTTTTCCCAGCCGTAAAATGCGCCAGCTTGTTCATTTCCAGTGAGCCCTCGGTCCCAACCACATCAGTGTGCTTAGTGGGTTAGTAGGCTTCTTCTGCACCTGCAGATGTCACTGTTCACAAAACACTATTCCCTGTGTCAGGCATTTGCTCCAGAGACTGGATTCTTCCCCCAGTTTGTGTAAACACCATCACTTTCCACTCCATCCATCCTGCCCTGAATGCATTTCAGGCCTGACCATTTTGGGTGGTCCATGGAGACCCCCTGCCAGGAAGAGCCCAGAGGGACTCCCAGCACCAGCGGCCCTGCAGGATCTCTCATGAGGCCTGGCATGTGGTGATTAGACATCTGAGGGAAAGACCATCTTTCAGAGCTCAGGGGCAGACTCAGAAGGGGCAGTCCCAAGACTTGATAGGACCAAGGTTGCTAGGACTGTAAGAAAATCCAATACCCCAAGCTCTGAATTCTGCAAAGCAATAAGGATGGGTGTGAGTATCCATATCACCAAAGGAACATTCACTCGAGAAAGAGGCAGCTCCCTGGAGGACTTTTTATGCACCAGAAAGCGGGGACCCAATCTCTTTTCTATCAGCGCGTGACTTTGGGCAAGTTACTTAAAAAATTCTCTGAACTTCAGTTCCCTCATCCATAAAGTGAGACAATGATAATATACATTAATATTCCTCTGAGAGGCATTATTTTAAGGATTCGATGTGATTCCGTGGTCCTAACCCCTCACACGGAACCTAATACATAATCAATGCTGAAAAAGTAGTAACCAGAAGGTATCTATTTACATCGAGGACATTTACATCGAGGATCTCAACTATAGAGCTGGAAGTTCTGCAGATGTCCCACCCCCACTGAGGGCACATTTTGTGTTTTTGTCCTGCCCCCCACTTGAGAAGCACCGCTTGGCTAGAGCTTCTGTTGAAGGGAGAAAATCAGTTTTAGAAGCACCATTTTAAATCTGCTCATCCCCAGGGAAGAGGAACACCCTGAAAAGACTTTAAGTTCCGCACGGCCCATTTCATACAGCAACCCCACCTGTGTGGATTGGGGTCCCTGCTCCATGGCCGCAGGTGCTGAAGACCAAACCTCAGGAAGCCCCACCATCCAGAGGTGCCTGAGAGTCCCCACTGGCTGCAGAGCTGACGATTCCCTTCCTGCACCCTGCCCCACTCTGTCCCCTCCTTCTAGAAACCTGAGCAACAATAAGATCAAGGAGGTGAGAGAGGGTGCCTTTGATGGAGCAGCAAACGTGCAGGAGCTGATGCTGACTGGGAACCAGCTGGAAACGGTGCATGGGCGCATGTTCCGCGGCCTCAGCAGCCTCAAGACCTTGTGAGTGCTCAGGGCCTGGGCCAAGTCCCAGAAGGGGATGGGAGGGCAAGGGCATCAGAGGGGGATTACAAAGGCTGCCGGGCAGCTCCTGGGCCCGGGTCTGTCCTGACCTGTTGAGTGCCTTTCTTCCTAGAGCCAGAGAGGCGCTATACATTTCCCAACCCTTGATGGGAAAGAACTTAGCACCCTCAACACACACACACTGAAAGATACTTGCCCTAAGCTGTACACATATATAGATTCGTACTGGAAACATGCTGATAGAGGCACATGCACGTTTACCCACATAAACACATACACACATATGCATAACAATGATACACACACAGTATGCACATAAGCACATACACAAATAAGCATGTACATACAGGCACACACACACACTCAAGCTGATGTCCACAGCCACATCTTGACACCCAGTTTCACTGTACACAAAGCAAGCACAGGCAAGAATGTACATACACATTTACATACATGTAGCCCCGGTGGGGACCCAGACCCTACTATCACAGAACAAACCTCGGCAACATGACTAGTCTGGGCTTGGAGTTGGCATCCCACCTACACACACACACACACACACACACACACACACACACACACACACATTGTGTGGTGGTGGCTCTGTGGTGGGGAGGAGAAGATAATGCCTGTGCTCCCCTCATCTCCACCCCTCTTCTTGCAGGATGCTGAGGAGTAACCTGATCAACTGTGTCAGCAATGACACCTTTGCTGGCCTGAGTTCAGTGAGGCTGCTGTCCCTCTATGACAATCGGATCACCACCATCACCCCTGGAGCCTTCACCACACTTGTCTCCCTATCCACCATGTAAGTCCCCCTGTGCCCACTGCACACTGACTCTGGGCCCCTCTCCTGCAGACCTCTGCCCTGGCAGCTCCCTACTATCTTTGGCCAAGGTTATTTACCCATCTTTCAACTTAATAACCATTTGCTAGGCTCCCTTCATGTGCCAGGCACCGTCTAGGTGCTAAGGATTCACAGACATGGTCCCTCCTTCCTGGAACTCACAGAATAGTAAATTGACACAGAAGGGAGGTCCACAGTGATATGAAAACCCACCACAGGCTTTGTCAAGGAACACTGGAGCTATGTTCTGGAAGGTGGGTAGGAGTTAACTTGTTCAAGAAAGTGGGAAGTGCTTCCATGGAAAGTGCTTTCCTTCCATGGAAAGAACGCATGCAAAGGCCCTGTGGTAGGTTGCTACAGAGCAAATGTACAAGACTGAGAAAAGTCCAACATGGTCCAGAGCACAGAGTAAGAGAGGGTGAGATATGGGGCGCCTGGGTGGCTCAGTTGGTTAAGCGTACAACTCGGTTTCAGCTCAGATCATGATTTCATGGCTCGTGAGTTTGAGCCTCATGTCAGGCTCTGTGCTAGCAGCATGGAGCCTGCCTGGGATTCTCTCTCTCTGCCCCTGCCCTGCTCTCTCTGGGAGACCAGGCTACAGGCCTGCCATGGACTACTTTTATCTTCATCCAATGCATGTCAGGAAGCCACGGAAGGTTTTAAGCAGGCCAGTGACATGACCTGACAGGGATTTTTAAATGATGCCTCTGGCTGCTTAAATGTATACCAGAACCAGAATTAGACTCTAGCTCTCAGGACACCTAATGAGTACTCCTGCCCAGGAGCACTTTTACTATATTGGTAAAAGGGGCTGTTTAGAATAATGATAAAGTGATGGGCTCTAGAGCCAAAGCTCCTGGGTTCAAATCCTGGCTTTACCTCCTATTAGCTACGTGACCTTAGAAAAGTTACTTCACCTCTCAGTGTTTCAGTTGTTCCTTCGGTAAAATCTGTCTGGTAGGATTGTTATGAGGATCGAATCTGCTAATATTTATAAAACACACAGCAGGGGCCTGAACACGTTAGCCTTTATGGTTGTTCCTGGTACTTCTATGTGGCTCCTTTAACCTCAGGTGCTGGTCCATTCACTCTTTCCTTCCCCAGTGACTCTGGAAGTCAGAAGAGAAAGGCTTTTGCTGCATTTGTATTGCTGCCCATTGTTATGTTCCCATACACCTGCCTCACTGGGAATAAAAGCCAAATTGTAGGGGTCCTAAAAAGCCCACGCCATCCAGTCCCTCCAAAGCTCCCTCCAGGCCAGCCCCACCAGCCTCCCTACTGCCCCCACCCACCCACCGCACCCCGGACCCACTCCCGCTACCTGAAACGGCCTTCCCCTGGCCTCCCTCCCCACCATCCATTCTTTGCTTAAGTGTCCATCGCCTCGCCCCACTCTCCTCCTGTGCCATCACCCCCAGTTCCTCAGCCCTGCTCTCCTTAACCTTTTCCGTAGCACTGACCATTCCTAATATACTATTACAACTGACCTTTGTGTTGTTGGTTGTGCACTGTCTGCCTCCCATCAGCTGGAATGTAGGTTCCAGGACAGGGATGTGCAGCTCTTCTGTGCACTGCTATATCCTCAGTGTCTCTATCTGTGCCTGGCACTAAGTAAATGCCCATTATATAACTGGCGAATAAACCGATGCATTGAATGAATGAGTGACAGCCAGACCGGGGACTGTGGGTTAGGAACTAGCACCAGTAGGTTGGTTTATTTTAGCCTTCTTTTTACTCCTCCTGTTTGCCTCCAAACTGGGAATCCAAAGACACAAAAGATGTCAAGAGAGGTAGAGTCACAAAGCATTAAGGAAACCAGCTTCGACATGAGAGGAAACTTGCCTGACTTCACGCAGCTGCTGAACATCAGCACCAGGATTCAAACCCGGGACGTCTGACTCCCAAGCTCTTAATTGTCCTGTCAGACCACAGCCACTCAGGGCTGTCTGGCCTCTTGTGTCACCTCCCTAAGCTTTATTTTCCTCATGTGTGAAATGAGAATAATGTTACCTCCTCCCCTGGGCTGCTGTGACAAATCTGCATGGGAGAACAGCTTTATGAATTGCTTAGCCCGGTTGCAGTCCTCTGGGCTACACTCACAGCCTGACAGCTGCCCTCCCCGATTCCTCCACCAATCCACTCACTGCATTCCATAGGTACCCGTAAAGAGGCCGTGCTGGTGCCATACTGGATCCTGGAGACATCGGGCAGACAGAAAGGGCTGACCCCCACCTGGGAGAGCTGAGAGTCTAAGGAGGGAGGCAAACATTGCCTGTGGGTTCTGTGCAGGCACCAGACAACTGGGGGAGAAGACTGGGACAGGCAGCACTCCTCATTTCCTTTTAGGGGAGGGGCTGTCTGAGCCAGGAATGAAGCCAGGCCAACACAGAGAGATTTATGCCAGGAGAGGGGGCAGCAGTGTGAAGGTGCTAAGTGTAAGATAATCCTGCCGAGGGATTGAAGACAGCCAGCAGCCCGAGCCCAGGGAGGAAGGGAGGGCGTGTCAGGAGACCGAGGTCGCGTCTGTGTGTGGAGGTCCGGAACAAGGCCCTTGCAAAGACTGCATCTGGATCTTAGAAGAGAGTCTGCACTTCCTTCCCCAGATCTCCTTCCTCCTTTATCAGAACCCAGAGCCGGCCTGCCTGGAGAGCTGGGCCCCAGGCTTGCAGACCTGGATCCCAAGTCCCACTCCCATGGGGGTGGGGGGTGGGGGTGCTGACCACTCAAAGAGAGCCCTTCTTTCCTCTCAGAAACCTCCTGTCCAACCCCTTCAACTGCAACTGCCACCTGGCCTGGCTGGGCAAGTGGCTGAGGAAGAGGCGGATCGTAAGCGGGAACCCCCGGTGCCAAAAGCCTTTCTTCCTCAAGGAGATACCCATCCAGGATGTGGCCATCCAGGACTTCACCTGTGAAGGTGAGAAGGCTGGGGGCGGGGTGGAGGAGGGGCAGGGACAGGGAAGGCAAGAAAGACACCAGAGAGGGGAGGTGCAGCAGGGGACTGAAGGTCAGGACCCCCTGAGATCTCACTTGCCCTCAGGCATGCATCTGTGGCTCTGAAGGCCTCTGCAGGTCTGCTGCTAGCCATATGGCTCCTTCTTACAAATTAAGAAAAGGAGCCTCTTTCTAAAGACACTTTACTTCTGTCAATCAGAAATGTGTTGTAATACACTGATTTTGTTAAAACAAGATGACTTATGACTATCTATGAGAACGCTGTTGTACTCAATATCCTAATCTATCATGTCAGTGAGATTAATGCCCCTTCAATGATGAGGCACCCTTGTGCAGTATGTAACCTACACAGCTGTGCCTGGGAGCCCAGGCCCTCAGTTTTCCTGTCTGCATCGTGATGAGGCTCCGAGTATCAGACTTCAACATGGGCTCCTGGAAATTTTCTGTCACTGGCTAGGGAGTTATGAATACCTGGAGATCCAAGGTTTTGAGTGTCAGGATTCCAAAGGGCATATTTGCATAAATTCAAGCCAGTACTTGGGTCAACTATAGGTTATCTGGAGACAAATTAACAGGTTTGTAGATTAACTGAGGTTAAGGTATAATGGGGGCTGGGGACACATTTACCACTCCAGAGGGATTATGGCAGTGGAAGGAGTGAGAAAGGGAGGAGAAAGAGGAAGGAAGGAGACCAGGCTCTCCCCCTCCCCCAGACCTCTCCTTCAGTAAGGTTGAATTATTCCTGATTCAGTTAACCATGACCTCTTTCCTGCCTAATACTCTGGTTGGTCAAGTTTTGGTTTGGTTTGTTTGTTGGGGGGTTTTTTTGAGCCTTAATTTTATGTTGAATGTGGTAGAAGACAGGTGACCCTATTCCCCGACCCAAGCACACGTTCTTTTCCCTTTAACCCTGGGTGAGACCAGCAGGCTCCTTGTTCCTGGTTCTGGCTCAAAATGGAGGGCTTCCCTTCCCTGAAGATGGCGCGGTGCCTGGTGCCTGGCCTTGCTCACCTGCCTCTGCAGAGAGGTTTGTCTCCCGCCCTGCTCACTCTGGGGCTCTCCACAGGCAATGACGAGAGTAGCTGCCAGCTGGGCCCACTCTGCCCGGAGCAGTGCACCTGCGTGGAGACAGTGGTGCGGTGCAGCGACAGGGGGCTACACACCCTACCCAGAGGCATCCCCAAGGATGTGACTGAACTGTGAGTACTGCCACCCCCCGCTGAACACCCTTAGATCCCCCCACCAGCAGCTCTGTCCCCAGTGTCTCAAGCAAGACTGCCTGGGATGCCCCTCTTTGAGGGGGTCCCAGCAAGATGGCAGCAGGGCCTCGGCCAAGGGTGGATCGGGCAGCAGCGTGGACTTGGGAACAGGAGTAACTCCTCCCCAGTGCCTCTGCCTGGCAGGTGACCAGAACCTAGCCCTCCAGAATGCAAGCGGGAGGGTTCCTGTCTCGTCTTCTAGATCACCCCAGGCCCCCTGCTCTGACTCCACCTTCTAGATTCCCCAGCAGTCTCTCAGTCTGACACCAGAAATGGCACAGGATCATCGTAAAAACACTGCCCAGCTGGCACTATGGCTTACTGAGCTCTTCCACCAATATGATCCTTTTCCACCTTAAAGCTACTCATGTTGCAGACATCATCTTAGTTCTGTATCCTGTTCATGCTCCAGCCAGGAGCCATCTGACTCCAGAGCCCAAGCTCCTGACACTAATTCCTCAGGGTTGTTCCTGCCCCAGAAGCTCCCACTTAAATAAAAAAGACAGATCATTCCCTTCCTGAAGGGCTCTTCCTATGGTGCAGAAAACTGCATTTCTGCCCCCCGGAAAGCTCAGCCAGTCCCTGGGCAGGGAGGCCTCTCTCGAGCGTGCAGAAGCAGCCCGGCCACAGCAGGTGAGCACAGCCAGCACAAGCCACACTCACTGTTGCATGCGTTCATTCATTCACTCAGCGTGTGTTTATTGAGTGCCTGGTGTGTCAGGTGCTCTGCTCACACCGGGGAGCCACTGGTGAGCAAAACAGGTGTGACCCCCACCCATGTGGGGCCCATGGTTCACTGGGGAAGGTGGACATTTGTTCCATCATCTCAGCAGCACGTGTGAGATGACAACCTTGAAAAGTGCTCCAAGAGAGGAACAAGGTAGTGACGCCCGAAACTAGAGAGGCGTCACTTGGGTGTGGAGATCAGAGAAAGCTTCTCTGGGGAGATTAAGCCGGAGCTGAAACCTACAGGGTGAGGAGAAGGTAATGAGCAGGGGAGGGGGTGCCCCACACGCCCCACGGCAGTTGCTGCAGGTTGGGGCAAGCAGAGCTGGGTGACATGTGACGGGACCCAGGCTGCCTGAGTGAGAAGACACACTCACACGCCATCACCCACTCACATCTCAGGCTCGTACTCTCTCCCTGGATCCCAGACACCAGCAGGGAGTGTGTGTCTGGCACTGCCCGAGCTTGCTGGGGAGGAAGCTGAGTAGGGCGCCGTCTGTGAAGAGCGGGTCGGTTCCTGGGTGTGAGTTGTGGCTCCCCCATCTCCTGACACCCAGGGAGGTTGCAACCAGGCCTGCTGATCCCAGGGAAGGAAGGAAGTCTTGGCAGTCACTAAGAAGTCCACAACAGCCCCACGTTTGGGCCCTGGCCGTGCTGCTGGAGGTCTGCATGAGCAACGCCACTCAGTGCAGTGAGCTCCGAGCCCTTTCCTCAGCCAGCAGTGCCGATGGGTGGGGGCTGCCGAAAATGACCCAGGTCCTCGCCTCCTTCTTGGGTCAGTTGAATGCCAAGTTGACACGTGCTAAAGAGAAGGAAATGCCATGAAAACAGGCCCACAGAGGCTTTTCCCCAGAGTTCATGACACAGAGATTGAAATAACAAAGATAATTGGCTGTAATTATAAGTAAACTTCAGAGCTTGGGGAAACCTGATTTCCTGCTTTGGAAATGATGGTGCTTCCCTTGGCCACACTGGTTTCCAAAGCGCACCAAGGACGGCAGCCCTCACCTCTGAGCCCAGACGGCCTCCCAGAGGGAGGGGAGGGGAGGGAGGGGAGGAGGAGTGTCCAGGGAGGGGAAGGCAGGAAAATTGATGCCAGAGAAAGTGAAAGCTGCCACGCCCAGAAAACAGTGGCTTGGAGGCCTCTGCTTTCAAGGACTAGATGCAGTGTTTGGATCCAGTGCTGGCTTTCCAGCTCCCTCAGGCATCATCCGTGGTCTCAGGCAGAGCTGCCAACTTACAAAACAAAATTAAGGTTAATTCATTGAGAAGAAAAAAACAAAAACAAAAAAAGCTTCGTAGCATTTCTCCAAAGGGCAGGGTGTGGGAGTTCAGTGTAGGCACTAGTGAGCAAGGCAATGAGAACCAGAGGGAAGTCAGTTCTCCTGCCAGCCGTCTGCAACCCCCTGGCCCTTCTCTCTCCTTGGGAGGAGGGCCGCCTGAGACCTGTAGCTCTCCCCTTTGCTCATTCAAGCTGTCACCGAGCTAGGCCCTCACTCAGTACCCCTGACTCACCTCACTGGTGAGAACTAAGTCACCCCCCAAGCCTCACCCCTGGTAAGCAACCGAGTCACGATCAGAAGGCACTTTGGTCTGACCCCAACCCCCTTCTCTAGCCCCCTACCCCAGAAGCTCTTCATCTTTGGGGTCTCAGGACCCCTTTATGTTTTTCAAAAGCAGTGAGGACTCTCATTGAACCTTTGTTCACGTGCTTAAATCTGTTGATAGCACATTGGAAACTACTACTGAGAAATATTTTTAAACATGTGTTTATTAATCCATTTAGAAATAAAAATTTACACATTATATGTTTGTATTAAAAAAAAAAGCATACTTCTATGAAAACCAAACCAAAAGACATTTAACTGAGAAGAGTGACATTTTTAGAAATGTAGTTGAAGGCAACTGGATGTTCATTTCCTACTTCAGCACTCACTCTGTTGTGACAGGGTTTTGGGTCAAGTACGAGAAGAAAATCCAGCTTCACATAGACACATAGTTGAAAAAGGGAGAATTTTAATATCCATTCCAAATAATTGTGGAGATTCTTCTTTGATAATATGCCAAAACTGCATGGTGTTACAGGCTAGTTGCTGTGTGGAACCTAAAAGTTTATCAATGAACTTTTTATACTCTGTTACAACCCATGGGTCTGTCTTGTGCTTTGAATGGAGCTTTCCCTGCCCCCGTGCATGATCTTGTAACACTGTGCCCTGGTCCTTTAGTAAATACTGGTTCACAGAGTTACACAGATCTTCGGATGCTGACACATTGCATTATACCGTATCAAAAATGTCGGATCCAAAATGTCATAGCCATTAACATGCATCACCAGAAATCTCAGCAGAAAAGTCTTTCAGTAAAGGGATGCTGCTCAATGTAGCCGTTATGGGTTTTCTAAAATTTTAATTTTCACTTGGAAGCAAGCTTGAATTTTTATCATTGCCAGTAAGTACTAGTTCGTTGTTTTCCTTGAAGTGACAGATTCACTCTGTTCACTTTTGAGAAATTACTTACTAAATACCTATCCCTGAAAAACCTGTTTGATAGTCATTCTTTTAAGTAACAATGGTGTTTTATGGGGGGAAAAAAAGGCTAATTCAGCTTGTAAGTCAGTGACACCAGACCTTTTTCTTAAGACAACCAAAGCAGAAAAGCTTTGTGCATGCCTCCCATTTTGCCACACAGAATATTAAAAAAAAGATGTATGCTCAAGCGTTGATATTTAATGCAATTAATAGTTTTTTTACTGCTTCATGGAGGGCATTCTTCAGTGAAACTGGCTTTTTTTTCCCCTTACCGTCATGTGCTTGAGGGGGAAGAACATAATGACCACTGATATCATATGGTGCCATGGCCTTGATTCCTACTGAGGTGCCAGCAATTTTACTCACACAGTGAAAATGGAAAAAAATGTTTTAATCTTATCACAAAAGTAGTTCCAGCCTCAGAGAGCCCTGAAAAAGTCTAAAGGACCCCCAGTGGCCAGTAGACAACACTTTAAGAACCACTCGGGTAATTCACACACTAGCAGGCAAACAATACAGAGACATCTGCTAAGTTCCTGATTCAAAACCAAGCCTACAAGGGCACCTGGGTGGCTTAGTCGGTTGAGCATCCAACTCTTGATTTCAACTCAGGTCATGATCCCAGGGTCCTGGGATCGAGCCCCATGTCAGGCTCCATTTTGAGAATGGAGGAAATTTTGAAACTGATTTTGGTCTCAGGGCCGTGAGCATGGATTTGTTGTCCCACCACTGATATCCCAAGGACAGGAGAGGGAAGGATGACATGTGTCCCCCAGGCACCGCTGTTGGAAGAAGGGATTTCTGCTGGGATGCAGAGTCTGAGGACATCAGGCTGGCAGTGTGTGCATGCACATGCACACACACACACACACACACACACACACACACACAGCACTGATAGGAGACTTGAAAGGGTTTGGGGCTTGACCAGCAGAGCGCAGGCTGAGACACAGCTCTGTGAGATTGAGTGTGGCAGGAGGTGATGATAAGAATGCATTGCTTGATGGAGACGGTGGGACCTGGCCCTGCACTGGTTAGTTCCAGACCATCAGGATGGGGCTTTGGGGTACAGCAGGCAGCTCAGATGAAGCTTTCTCCTCATCTCAAGTCTAGGGCAATGGAGGTGCATGCCAGAGAAGGGACAGAGCAATGCAGGAGGTGACAAGCACAAAGGAGTGGCATGGAGAGTATGTGCTCTGGGATAGGGAAGAATCTAGGAAGTTCTGCCCACGCTGGCCTTTAGGAAAGCAAGGGAAGGTGTCCTGTGTGAGTGCAGTCCACCACAGCCAGCACTCCCAGAGCATTTACTGGGTGCCAGGTGCTATGCTAGATTTTTCTCCTATGTGATCTCATTTAGTCCTCCCAGCAATCCTGTAAAGTAGGCATTGATAATCCCATTTTGCACATGAAGTAACCGAGGCTTGGGAAGGTTGAATGATTTCTTAAGATCACACTGCCAAGGAGCAGCAGAGCATTAGGCTCGAGCCCAGGGCTGTCTGACCCCAAGGCCCATCCTTTAGCAACTCAACTACTTTCTTCCTTTGGCAGAGGCCTGGGTCCCTGTGTGCTCTGGCCGGTGGCCTGGCTCGTCGGTGATTTGCAGTAGACAGTCATGGTCTCTTTGGAACCTGCCATCTGCCCATAAGCGGGGAGAAGGCAAAAACGGCACCCCTGCCATGATGCCGTAGGTACCTGTCAATGGTTCTGGCTAGGTGGGTCCTGACAGCTGGATCTTCTCTAGCAATGCCAGCTGCTGCTTTCTTTGCACACTTGCCACCCCCCACCCCCACTCACCAGGCAGGCTCCCAAGAGCACTTTCTAGAGAAACTGCCCGGCACTGACTGTATTCTTGCCTTTCTTTGGCCTGGGGAGAGGGACAGAAATTGCCTGCAGCCAGCTGGAGGGCAGCTGGCTCTGGGCACATCAGCACTTAGGAGTCCTGGCACAAGCCTTGGCCCAGAGAAGACCTCAGCAGATGGCTTCAGTAGAGGACACTTCTAGGCTATCAGGCAGTCATGGCCATCTGTGGGAGGGACGAGGGGAGGCTGGAGCACAGACCACAAGCTGCGGGAGCCCTCTTCATTCAGTCAGGTGTTCGCTGAGTTTATTGTGCCAGATAATGTCATAGGAGCTGGGAGCACAGCAGCTAATGTGACAGGTAAGCCCCCCTGATGTCAGAAACTTACAATGGGGGAGAAAGACAATAAGAAAGCTAATCAGTAAATTAGGCATTTCAGATAGAATAGTGTTTCCCAGGGGAAGCGGGTGGGGGTGGGACATGGAAAACAGTAAAAAGAAAGAAAATGTTCTGTGAAGACCCGAAGGTGGAAAGATCCTAAAGTCGGGAAACCACGCAGACTGTGAGATGGAGCAAACAGAATGGAAAAGAGACTGGTGTTCACTGAAAAGTCAAGGAGGGATGTGCAGTTTTTGTCGGGCCGTGGTGAGGGCTGACTCCTCATCCCCGGAGAAATACAGACGCCGAGGAAGAATTGTAAGCAGGAAAGTGATGTGGTCCAATTCGCATTTTAGAAATATTACTCTGGGAGAAGAATAGAGAATAGACAGCAAGGGAATCATCTGTTTTCTAATATTCATATGTATTATTGGATGGAGGGGTGTGTGTGCGTATGTGTGTGTGTGCGTGCGTGTATTCAAAGCACGTTAAACACTACTGTGCCAAGCAGTGCTTCAAGGGCTTTCCACTGAGACTCATTGAATCCTCAAAATCACTTCAAGATGGTGATGATGATGAGCCTCCTTTTGCAGGTGAAATGCAAGCTCAGAGAGGTTAAGTGACTTGCCCAAGGTCACACAGCTGTTAGTGGAGCTAGGATACAAGCCTGGGCGGCTGCCTGACTCCAGAGCTACAACCATCATCCCAGGCCCCTGGTGGAAACCCTGGCCATGGTGGGGGCTCCTGGAAGGTGGCTGCCAGTCTCCTTCACCATTCAGCAGGTTTGAAAGTCCCTGGGGCACTTAACAGCACCACAAAGCTGCTAACAGAGATGGAGAGCTCTGTGTGGATTTTCGTGTGAGGCAGACACTTCCTCATGTGCTCATGCTGGGGCTGAAACAGAGCATTTAAATGCAGATCAACGCAAAGGTTGACCTGCTAGAGATGCTCTGATAGTTCTGAGGCTGGAGGGCAAGAGTGCAGTTTTCTGAAAGGATCCCTCTGGGGCCTGGGCTGCAGGCTACAGGCAGCTTTGGAGTTCAGAGTCTTCATGAAGGGCTTTGCACAAAGAGAGTTTTCCCACACAGCCACATCTGTATTTGTGAAGTGAAGCCTTTTCATTCCACGTCTTCTGGGCTGCAACACCAGGTTGCCAGGGACATTGTGCACTTAAAGCGGCTGCCACACGGGTCCCATTCAGCCCTGCAGTGGCACACACAGCTCCACCTGGGAACTTCTGGGGTTTGCAGCATACAGATGGTGTTTCCTGAATATCTACTGCTATCAGCCTGTGCACTGGGCTGCTGTAGTGAGCAAAGCAGACACAGTCCTGCCCCACTAATCACAGAACCACACTTGGATGTCACATGGGGGTGGAATGCTGTGAAGAAAACACGCTGAAAGCTTGGATTGAGCAGCCTGTCACGTCCCCAGGGGGTGTGGGAGATGGTGTCGGAGGCGGTGCTCGAGCTGAGTTCTGAGCCACTGTAGGAGTGAACTAGGCAAGGAGGAAGGGGAGGGACATATGTGTGCTGAGACCGGCTGCCCAAAAGGAGCATGAGGCATTCAGGGAGGGCTGAGGCCAAGCAAGAGAGAGTTTGCTGTGGGGGTGAACAGGAGAGGGAGGCAGGGACGGGGATGGTTAATTTCATGGGTCAACCCACCTGGGCTGTGGTCCCAGGTTTTTGGGCAAACACTACCTACATGTTGCCCTGAAGGTATTTTATAGATGCAGTTAAGTAAAGGAGATTACCCAGGATAATGTGGAGGTAGGCCTCATATAATCAATCGAAGGCCTTAAGAACGAAAAACTGGAGTTTTCTGTAGAAGGGGGAATTCTGCCTCAAGACTGTAACGCAGAAATCCTACTTGAGTTTCCAGCCTGCTGGCTCTTCCTTAAAATAAATTCTCTCTCCCTCTGTATATATATTTATATGTGGGTCGTGTGTGTGTGTGTGTGTGTGTGTGTGTGTGTGTGTCCAATTGGTCTGTTTCTCTAGAGAACACTGACTGATCCAGGGCAGACCACAGACAGCTTGGCAGGATTTGGGCAGGATTTGGGTAGTCCTTCGCTGGCAAGCAGTAGAAGCCAGGAACGATTTTAAGCAGGGAGCAAGGTTGATCCAGTCAGCATTTGCAGAACATCAGTCAAGCCAGGTTGGAATCTGGGGAACTGGCACAGCAGTCCCAGAGGCTCCAGAAGCATCTGTGACATACCGCTCATCCTCCAAGGCCCCCTGAACCTCCCCATCTCAGATGAGGACACTGTTCGAATCCCTGAATTCCAGTGGTCTTTCTATGCCTTCATTCAATTGTTGAGCAAATACACGCATCTATAGAGCATGGCCTGCCTTACGGGTGGACGTGGGCCAGACCCAGGGCATTCTTTGAAACCACTGCAGGTTTTTGTTTAATCCAGGGTCCTATGAACAGCCCTTCTCTGCATTCATTCATTAATTCATTCATTCAAATATTTGAGGTCCTGGGGCACCTGGGTGACTCAGTTAAGCACCAGACTTTGGCTCAGGTCATGATCTCACAGTTTGTGGTTTGAGCCCCGTGTCGGGTTGTGTGCTGACAACTCACAGCCTAGAGCCTGCTTCCATTTCTGTGTCTCCCTGTCTCTGCCCCTCCTCCACTTGCGCACACGCTCTCTCTCTCTCAAAAATAAAACATTAAAAAAAAATTTTAATATCTGAGGTCCTACTATTCACTAAGCTCTACAGTATGGTCTGGTGATGCAACAGGAAACAAACCTAGCCCGAATCCCTGCTCATCACGTGGTAGAACATATCCTGTCAGGACAGAGATGGCCAAACGTCAAAATAAAGAGCTCCAGGTGGAGAGAGGAAATCGCATGTGTTTGACTTCTTGGGCTGCTCAGCCCTGCCTCCTGGACTCACTACTCCCCTCTCTGAGCCTCAGTGTTCTTGTCGACAAAAATCACAAAACACCCAGCAAAATATGGCCCCCTGTTTAGAGAATTAGATGAGGTAACAGACCAGAGTCTGTCTCATCGCACTGAAGTATGCACCTGTTGTTTCTGTTTCATTATTTTCCTTGTCACCATGTTGTCTGTGAGGTTAGGTAACATGCTTCAGATATGCTTGTCACAGGACCTTCTGTAAATATCCCAGCAGGGAGACTTGGGGTTTTGGTGTCTTATTCTGGGTTTCATCTTAGATGCCTCAAGTTTGCTAAGTAGTCGTAGCAAACAAACAAGAATGAAAGAATAAGCAGCATGGGAGAGGGTGAGCCATCACTGCCAGCCTGAGGCCAGACCCCTTCAAGTGGCTCCCTCGTGGTTAATTAGCCTCCCTCCAGCAGAGATGCTCCCTGGACCAGTGCCTCCCCACTGGGCCTGTTCACTCATCCAGCTCCTGCCTCCCTCCCTCCCTCCCTCCCTCCCTCCCTCCCTCCATGCCACACTATCCACAAAACACTTCCTGCAGGCAGTGGCCCAGCATGGCTTGCCCCTCCCCCCGCCCCACTCCATCAGCCTGCACACATGCCAGAATCCTGCCATCTCCACAGAACCTCGCTGCCCAGCAGAGAAAGCTGGAAGGTCTCCTTCACAGGCCTGCCCCTGGCCACCACTGTTGAGGCACAGGGCCAGTGTCCAAACGGAATGTGAATGTCCTACATCCTGTCCCTCAGGGCACAGCAGAAGGGTGAGTGCAGGGTAAGCTCTCTGCAATACCAGCACCCTGCACCTGTCTGAAGTCACTCGTTGCACTTGGAATGAGCCCACCTCCAAGGCTTCAGTGTGATCCACCCATCTCTCTTTGCCCCCCAGACTGACCTCCCTGGCCTTCTTTCCCTGCCTCAACAGCCCCAGAGCTCAGGGCCCTCCACAGGCCTCACTCTTGCCAGACGGCACCCCCCTTCCCCTGCTCCTGTCATCCTGAACATCCCCCTCAGCTACATCTTTCTGCACTAAGTCCCTGGGCATTCCGTATCCTAGCACCTTGCTCCTTTCCTTCAAAGTGCACATCACAGTTCGTCATTTATGTGGCTTTCTGTGTGTGTCCTCTCCTTCTGACCCCCCGCCTCTTCCCCTCTCCCTCCCCCTCCACATTAGATTTTTAAATGCCCGAAAGTAGGCATCAGTCCTGTCTTCTTCACCAGTATATACACTACCTGGCACACTGCAGTTGCCCAATAAATATTTCTGCCTGAATAACTGAATGCATCAGTGAATACGTTTCAGCTCCTCTGCCCGAGGGCATGATCTAAGTGTATGTGGCTGAATTTTAGGCCAGATGATCAAACTCCCCGAAGGCAAAAATGCGGTCTGGTTCATCTTTGTATCTACCCTCCGCCCTCCCCACCCCCCCAATCTAGCATAGTTCTTGGCACATAATGAGTATACAGCAAGGGATTAAGGACCAAAAGGACATTAATCCAACATGCCACGGCAACCTAAGACCATATGCAGTCCTGCCCGGTATTCAGAGCCCTGAGGATTCCCAGGGACCAGCCCTGGAAATAAAGTTGCTTGGCCTTAATTTACAGTAATAACCATTCCAACTTACCCTCAAAGCTAAGCCTGGTTTGGTCATTGACAAACTGACTCATATCCTGTTTTAACCCATTTCATCCCATTCAGTCATTTGGCGGTGGGTCTACTGGATGCCAGGCAATGTGCTAGCACCTCATTATTCAAAATGCAGCCTGCAGACTGGCAGTTCCCACCATCACCCAGGAGCCTGTTAGAAATACAGACTCTCCGAACTGACACAGACCTACCAGATTAGGATCTGCTTTTTAGCCAGATCCCAGGTGATGTGTACATATGTTAACGTTTAAGAAGCACTGGGCTAGAGATAGAGACTGAGAGTCTGCTGTCTTGGAGTTTAAGGCAAACCCTGCACCGGTGGACATCACCACTGGGTGTTGACCACTCCAAGAGGAAGCTATGGGAGGCTTATGTCAAGAAAGTTTCACCCAGGAGACCAGAGGCAGTGTTGTAAGCCATCTTAAAGGTTTTGTAATGTTGACCCAAAAGCAATAAGAAGCCCAGGTGAAGGGGTTTCCAGCAAGGATGGGAATAAATAAATTGGCCCATGTCACCCCCTAAAGGTAGTGATAACTTTTGTAATTCATGATTAAAACGAGACTTCCTTCTCTTGTTCTCAAGCTCACTCAAGTGTCCAAAGAGGTGGCCTCTTCCTAGGTGAGCAGGTCAGTGCAGGACCCTGAAGTACAGACAGGTCTAGGTTCAGCCTTTGCCTGTCCAGGAGGAGTCTCCATCTGTTGGTACGTCCCCAGTCTGAACCCCTGTACCCTCTCACAGGCAGTCATCCCACTGGGAACCTTAGCACAGTGCTCCAGGAACATACCCCCTTTCCTCAGCTTTCAGAGGCACACTAGAGAACAAAACAACGAATTAGAGTTCTTAGCATGAATCATGGCTCAGGAATCCCATGCCCTCCAGTAGCTAAGTAGAGGCCATATGGAACTGTGGTAAGATTATAGTCAGAGGGACCTGGGTTTGAGTCCTAGCTCAGCCACTCACTCACTGTGTGACCTTGGGCAAGTGTTTTAACATCTCTGAAATTCTGTTTCCTCAATTGTGAATCCAAGAGAATTGTGAGGGCTGGGTACAGAGTGAGTGCTTTATTTATTTAACAAATATTTATTTGACATCTACTGTGTGCCAGCTCTGTACGTACTCTTGGGGGATCCAGCACTGGGCAATTTTAGACAACAGCCCTGCCATCAATGGAGTTTAGCAGTCCAGTGGGAGAAAATGTCATTAGTTGAATAATCACGCATATAAATATAAATGACAAACGTAGTATGTGTTTTGATGTAGGGGAGAAAAGAAGCTGAGAGAGTAAAACAGAGGCCCAACCTAGCCCGGGGGAGGTGACTCTGAGAAATGACAAATTGTGCAGTGTCTCTTGGCCAAGCGTCACTCTGCCCCTCTCTTTTAGGTACCTGGAAGGAAACCACTTAACAGCCGTGCCCAGGGAGCTGTCCGCCCTCCCACACCTGACACTTATGTAAGGAGCCCGGCATCGGGTGGGACAAGTAATTTTCTTGCCTGGGGGAGCTCAGGAAACTGACATGGAGGGTCAGGGAGGATGATCTGCAGGCTTCACCACATTCCTGCACTTTCTCCCCGGGTGGAGCAGAGAGAGGCAGCTGGGAGGAGTGAGCCGGCCTGATGGGCCAGGTCTTACCAGTGAGAGCTACACAAAGAAATACCCAGAGCCTGGCATCACTGACTGTCCATCCACATCAACTTCCTCCTTGGCATAGAGAGAGGTGGGACAGCCTCTGACTTTCTGGTGCCCCAGTTAAATCCCAAGCCTCCTCAGTCTCCAATTTCTTGCAAGCTGTGGCTGCACTGAGGTTTGCCAAAAGCTTAAAGGGGCGTTTTTTTCTTCCTCCTCTAGTTGCCCAGAAAATGTTCCAGGTAGATGGTTGAAATTGAGGTTCCTTTGGGTGGTTACTGCCACTGGCTGCAAGTCTGCCAAGATCCAGGAAAACTCCCGAATGAGGAAATGTGGGGCATGGATGAGGCCCAGGAAACCGGGTGGTCTGTAAGCTTTGTCCCTTGACCGCCTCGCTGCCTTGCCAAAGTGGGACCCGTGAGAGTACAAAGTAATTCCTTGGGCGAGTGGCCATTGGAAGATCACCCTGGCTGATTAGGGGGTGGGGAGCTGGTCCACAGGGGGGAATTGAGAGTTCTTTCACAACGAAACACTGTTTCCCTTGGAAAAATGGGGCTGCTGAAGAAAGGTGGAAGAAAGCCACCTGTCACCTCGTTCAGCCTCGCTTCCTAAATATCCCCCAAACCAGCCTCTGGATGAGATCTCTCAGCTTCAGCCCTGTGGGCATTTAGAGCCAGATCATTCTTGGTTGTGGGGCTGTGGTGGGCATTGTGGGATATTTTGCAGCAACCTGGGGCCCCTACCCACTAGACACCAGCAGCACCCCTCCACCAGTAGGAACAACCAAAAATGTCTCCAGACATTGCCACATGTCACTGGGGAAGCAAAAGTGCCCCGAGCTGGGAACCCCTTCTCTAGAGCAATGGCTCTGAACCTCAGCTGATTAGTCTGTTTTTTTTGTTTGTTTGTTTGTTTTTTGTTTTTGTTTTTTTTTTTTTTTTTTTAATACTGATGCTCAAAACCACCCTCAAGCAATTAAATCAGAATACCTGATTTACAAGCCAGAATATCTGGGCATGGAACCCAGGCCTCAGAGGCTGTAAACATTCTGCAGGTGATTCTGATGTGCAGCTACTATTGGAAACCACTGCTTAGGATATTTATCCCTGAAGAGAAGCTGGAGGTTGTAATTGGCAGAAGACTATACCCCTACCAATCTCATTCCCCCTAAGAGAGAATCTGATAAGATGGAATGAATGAATGCCAGAAGAGAGGGAGGAACAGTGAAAGGAAGGATTGACCTGGGAGGAAATGGCACTGGCATAAGGAGAGATCTTATGTGTTATGTTTTGCTGGAAGAAGGAAATGGACAGATAAACTTGTGATTGAATGGTTGAATAGGTGGATGGATGGATGGATGGATGGATGACCAACAAATGCTTGAATGAGCGATTGAAGAAATCTTGAATGAAAAAATGAACATTTGGATGAATGGGTGGGTAGGTGAGTAGATTGGTGAGTGGATGGATGGGTAGATAGATAGATAGATAGATAGCATGCACAAATGTGTGAAAGTTGCCACTAACAGTAAAGTGTTACTCTTCTATTTGTCCTAGTGACCTGAGCAACAACAGCATTGGTGTGCTGACCAATTACACCTTCAGTAACATGTCTCACCTGTCAACCCTGTGAGTACAATGGGGCACTGTGTTCAATATGGGCCTGGCAGTCAGTGGCCTGGGGCCATCCTTTCTCCCTGTCCCCTCAGGTGTACGTTCTCTGCTCTAGTGATCCTCTGGGCTATGGCTGCCCCCATGTAGAGCAGACCTTAACCAGCAGAAGGAAAGTAAAGTAGGTCAGAACTCTACTGTCTGGGCAGTTAGAGAGGAACTAACACCTAATTACTTCTGAAGAAGGCCCTCTTTAGCTTACCTTCTGTGATTTGTGAATTTTCTTTCCCAGTGGAGGGTTTCCCTACACAATTATATTTTGCTCAGATCCATTTATTTCCTATTAGCTCTGCACATTGTGAGCACTGACCATTTGACAACAGAGGGAGGTGATGGCAAAGCTGGTTAGGAAGCCAGCCTGCTGTGGAAGATGAGAGGAAGCTGGGAAAACGAAGCCAGAAGCCAGTGAATGTCCTAGAGTGGGGGAGGGTGTCCCCCTTCCCTTTATTGTTGGGAGGCTTTTTGTCAAAATATTAAAATTGGGAAGATAAAGAAATCATTTGCTTTGAGCGGTCCACAGTGTGGACCGTACGCCCATATGTATGTGAGGATAGGAATGGCCGTGTGTCTTTGTCCACAGGATCCTGAGCTACAACCGGCTGCGGTGCATCCCCATCCATGCCTTCAACGGGCTGCGGTCTCTCCGAGTGCTGTGAGTACCCAGAGCCCTGAGTTCGGCTTCTGCTTCACCATGTAATAGCAGGCGATACTCAGCACAGTTCCCACACACACTTCCCCAACCCGGCACTCCTACTGGCTCAGTGGGGTGGGGCGGAGGGGGGAGGGCAGAGAGCCAGCTGCTACCACTTGTGGACCTGGATCAAATCACAAACCACTCTGAGTTTCTACTTCTTTCTGTGTCCAGTGAGATCACTAGCACCTCCCTAGTGAGGATTAGCATATGCAACTGTATTCTGCACCCTAGTAGAGCACAGTGTGTGGCTTATGGCCACTATCTTGATGATCATTCCACTGTTGGTCCCTCTGACTTTAGAGCGGCAGGGTAAACACTGTGAAACTCTGCAAGGAAACCAAACGCATCTATCAGAGGTCACAAACTAGAAGCCCAAAGACCTGGCTCAGCTCACAGACAGCTATTACTTAGCAATTGTAGAGTTAGTTGGCTCATAGAGTATCTTTTCAAACAAGCAGTTTGGGGGCACCTGGTGGCTCTGTGAGTTGAGCATCCGTCTCTTGATTTCAGGTCAGGTTGTGATCCCGGGGTTGTGGATCAAGCCCTGCATAGAGCCCTGCACTGGGTTCTGTGCTAAGCTTGAGGCCTGCTTGAGATTCTCTCTCTCTATCCCTGTGCCTCTCTCTGCCACTCCTGCTGTCTCTCTAAAATTAAAAAAAAAAAAGTTTTAATAAGTTGCCAACAGTTAAATATCAGGAGGCTTCTCATACAAAATCCTAATTTCTATTCTCTCTTAGAAAATGGAGAGACCTGGTCATTCCAGGGCTCCCATCTACATTCTTGCATGGCTGAGCAGCCCTGCCCCTTTAGACCAGACTATGTAGTCTGCAGCCTCCACAACTGCCTCCCCATCACCTTATGACACCTGCCTCACCCTGTCCTACACAAGGTAGAGGACAGCCCACTGAGGCAGATGAGCCCCAGCAAAGGCACGATGACCATGAAGTCTACCTGCTTTTCAATCATGGCTCTGCCCCTCCCTAGCTGTGTGTCTTCAATAAAATCCAGATGGTAATTACCTCACAAGGTCTTATAATGATTAAATGAGATGCTGTATATAAAGCATTTAGCGTAGCTCTGGCCCACAGTAAGCACTATAAATATTTGTTTGTTATTACTGTTATTTGTTATTACCTTGCAAGAGCAGGAATGGCACCTCACTGCCACCCCCAACCCTTGGTCCTGTTGTTGCCTGATTTTTGTGCCTTCTCATCTTGAACATTTTGTCGGGAAAGGAGGATTCTCTGGATGATATTCCCATGAGAACAGAAATGCCACTTTCTGTGGCCGTTGCCTCATATAACCCTTTGCAACAGTGCTGTAAGACTGAGGGGATTAGGCCCATTTTAAAGATGGGAAAACTGAGGTCCAGGTTGTAACTGGCCCAAAATCCAGCAGTCAGGAGCTTGCAGAATCCAGCCTCCTGACTCAGAGCCCTGGACCCTTCTCAGGACCCAGTAGCAACCAGCAAACAGCACCCAATGAGCCTGTCCATTTCAGAGCCTCCAGGCTGGTGTGATTTATCGAAGCCCACAAAACACTGGTGTCAGCGACAACTCCTGCCACATGTCATCTGCGCTGTTATTAAAAATCAATTCTCTGGAGGCAAAGAAGTGCCCGCGCTGACAGTGTGCAATCTGTTATTGTCACTTATTTATTATCCACCTTCTCTGGGGAGTTTGAGAATGGAAACATCAGCAGAACCATTTCCCTGTTTCCAGTTGAACACAACGGGAGATGGGCTTGTCTCATTGGCCAGGGCTGAGGCTGGACCTGCTCCCCCCTCCCACTTCCCACCATCCTCCCTTAGTCCCACCTTGTCTCCCATCCTGGTCTTTTGGTTCTGTGCATGGGTTTGCTCCCAGGGGCTGGGCCTGGGACCCGTGTGTATATGTTTGTGGTTAGAGAGGATCTAGCGGGGCAGCTCAGCACGGAAAAGGGAGGACGGTGGAGAATGCTCGCCTGTCCATTTGTCTGGTCTCCCATGGTGTTGGCATGAACACCACCAGGTTTTCTGCTTCCTAGGCACCTTGTCCGCCGTGTTCCAGATCACTGTCATTAGTCCACCAGGAGCACACCTCAACATACCATGTGCTTGTGCTTGCTTCTTGAATTAAGAATTAGTAGGCTTTTAGCATCATCATTTTAGAATCATGGGCTCTTAGAGATAAAAAGGGTCTTAGAGGCCCTCATTCCACCCACCTACTTCAGTGGGGAGCAACTATTTTCTGCATAAAGGCCAATTCAGGAAAAATAAAAATGTTTATGGAGTACGTTTCTTTTATGATATTTGTATCCTTTCTCCCAGTAATTGCACATCTAGGAATTTATGCCTAAGAATAATCCGATATGAGGGAAAGATTCTCTGTGCTAAAATATTGGTTGCTCTGTTATTTTTAACCTCCATTTTAAATATTACCTACAAGTGCCACAGTGGGGAAATGCTTAAGGAAAGCATAATGCAGCCAGTCAGTGAAAGGCAATTATTAAAAGAGGTAAAGACGAAAACTAGATAGCAGTGTGGGGAAGTGTTGACCACATGGCCTTATGTGGAAAAGTAAACCTAATTTTTTACGTTATAATTATAACTTGCATACATTTATAATTATGAAGTTCTAAAGGAACATAGGAAACTTTTAAAAAAATCATTGATAGCTAACTGCTAATGTGAAGTTATTTATGTAATAAAAGAAGGCAAAGTTAAAGATGACTGAATATAGTAGGATAGTCACAATTTAGAGGGTTAGGGGGGAAAGGTAGGTTTTTTTGAATCAGTATCTACAACTGCGTTTGAGCATTCGTGTATTCTTTTCTCAATTCTAAAGGGTTTCATTATTTCAGTGAAAATTTCAGAAATGACCAGAGGTCAGGGATGCAGGCAGTTTGGGATGGGGGAAGAGAATGAGTATCAGGTTTAGCCATAGACAAAGGCCAAAAAGTATTCTAGAAAGACCTGACATTTAATAGTGAGTGAGTGAGTGAGTGAGTGAGTGTGTGTGTTGGTGAGTAGATATGTATGAATACATTTCTGAGACAGGAGGATTATCAGGGACCCCTGAGTACAAAACATTGGGTGAAAGTATGTGAGATTTCCCAGTTTGCTCTTAATCTAAAAAGAGCTAGAAGGGAACATTCTCAGGGACATTCTAGTTCTTCTTTTCAGGGATCTGTGTGTTCCCTGATCGTTGCCCCACACCGAGCCACATGCCTTGTGCGTGTGTGGTCCCAATTGTCACTCCCCAGCCCCAGCCACAGGAGGGCCACCTGGAATCAGTTAGCTGTGGGAGGGCTATTTCAGTGTGTGCTCAAGAGATGTGGGGTGGGATTATCATTCATCATCCTCAGTATTTTTAGCCCCTCATCCCTGAAGTAAGATTGTGCTTACTGTTTATGTATATGGGGCTGTTCATCTCTCCCTGCTCTACCGATCGCATGGATCCTCCTTACAGCATCCCTACAAAGGGCTCCATTGCCCTTTGCTTGATTATGTTTAGATACCATGAGCTTGCTCCCTTCCCAGATAATCCCACTCCATTTTTGACCAGCTGTTGAACATTAGACAATTCTGGTGAGCCAAAAGGTGATTCCTTAGGGACTTAAACCCTGGTCCCGGTTTGGCCCTTTGGTGCTACCAAAAAATAGAATTAATTGTGAATTTTAGAAATGGGAAGTGAGTGTTAGAAATTATCCTATCCAACCTTACATTTATAAGGTAAGGAGACATACTCAAAAAGGTTTAGTGACTTGCCCACAATCATTCACTTATTTTCTAAATGCCAATTGTGGGTTCAATGCTAAACACTAGACAGGAAAATAATGAAACAAGTTCTTGTCCTCAGAGAGCTCACAGTCTAGAAGAGGAAACAGACAAGTATATAAGCTACTGCCACATATGGCCATACCTGTGGGAGAGCCATGGGACCCAGTGTGGGCCCTCAAAAAGGCTTTCTGAGACAAAGATGGTAATCACCACTGACATATATTAAACCTTGACCGTGTACTACATACTGGGCTACATACTTTAGTTACATTATCATATCATATCCACTTTTCATATCAACCCTATGAAGAATGTACCACTATTAGCCCTATTCCCCAGACGTGGAAACAGAGGCTCAGCAAGGTTGAGTCACTTTGCCAAAGGGATGTAACCACTACAGAGTAAAGTTGGGATTTGAGCCCAAGACTGTTGGCTCTTAGAATCACTGCCCTGAGCTTGTACTCCCAAGGCTGAGTCTGCGCAGCCAGGGAGAGTTACCTGTGTGATGGGAGTGGAGAATATTCTAGGCAGGGAGAATATAAATTCCCTAGACAGAGTCCCTGAAGTCAGGAAGGGCATGTGCACAGGGACCACAAGGAGCTACAGGTGTGGCTGGATGTGGCTTCTGGGAATGGGAGCAGGAAGCTGTGCTGCAGACATGCCACAAGGTGGGAGCAGACGCAGGGCTGGACCCTGGTTTCCAGCTCCTAGCCCAGTGCTCTTTCCACCACATTCCATCCTTCCCACCAGAGATTATCTCTTTTCGTTGCCACCCATTTCAGACTTTTCTTGAGGATTAGAAGGATGTGGCCCAGAGACGCCTCTGATGAGAATTAAGGAATGTGGTGGAAAGACACCTGAACAGGAAAGGTGACAGGCACGGGGTCACTCTGCCGAAACCCAGTGTTCCTCTTCTCCAGTCCTGGAGTCTGTCACAGGACATACACGCTGCATAGCTTCAGGCTTCCCCTCTGTGTGTGGGGAAGGCTTTGAGAGGACTAGTCCCAGAACACATCCCAGAACCTAGAGGGAGGAGTCATGGTGACCTTAGCCATGGCCACAGCTCACGTGAAGGAGTCTGCATCAAGTACAGGCCCTGCATGTAGCCCTGCGCCATCTGAACCACTTGCATTGTGTCTTTTAAGCTTCACAACTAGCTTATGAAGCGGTACGTTAGATCCCTTCCTGGCTGAAGGATAGGAAAATCAGCTCAAACCACATTAGGCATGAAGAGAATTTATCAAAGCATATTACTGAAAACTTCAGTAGTAGATATTACGTTCTAGGGCTGGGTGCAGGGACTTCCAGTGGTATCAGAAATGTGCCTCTTTCTGCCTTTCAAAACTGCCTCTGTCCTAATAGTTCCAGAGAAAGTCCCAGAAATATCTCACTGGCCCACTTAGGTCACCTGCTCAGCCTCAAACCAATCTCAGTGACTGATTGGGCTGACCTGGGCCATGGTTCTGCCCCTGAGACCAAACCAGTTGGACTGAGGGGAGGGAGGGGTGAGTCCCCCTTGGAAAAGGGAGGAACTGTTACAGAAGACAGATTGGTGCCGATTAATCCACATTCCTAAAAAGATATCTACTGCAAGTGGATCCTGAGAACTCCCATTTTAGAGATGAGAAAACTAAGGTACAGAAAGATTGAGTCTGTTGAATCAGATAATCACACAGCCGGCAATGACTCACACCCAGGAGGTCTCATCCAGGGTCATTTAACCCTTAGGAGTGACCTAGCCCGCTGAAAAGAGACTTCACCCACCCCAGCCCACATCTGGGATGAGGATCTTCCCTGCCATCTATCATACACACTGGAACGCCTGTGCAATATGCACATTCTGTGAGCACCTGGGGATTCAGAGACCCAAGGTTCAGGCAACCCAGAATTAACATGAGATGGTTCTGCCTTCATGTTGCTCTAAATGATGCCCTCATCCACATCCCAACATTCCCAAGTTTGCTTTAACACCTATTAAGAGTCAGCAGGGAAAAGGAGTCCCAGGCGCTTGAAGATGGGTCATTCTGAGTTGGAAATTGCTTGCCATCACCAGCCCCATGAGGTGTAAGGGGAAAGGGGAGGAAAAGCAGCGGTGGGGGAGGGAGGAGGGAGTGCTTCCTGGGAGGGAACCTTTGTCCCACTTCCCTGGCATCCTTTAGGATGGTGGTTGGACACGCAAGAGTCTTTCTTTGGGGGCAAACCAGGAGAGAGAACCTGCAGTGTAGGCAGATTTCTTTTCGCGTTGTCCCAGTAAATTACAGCTCCAGTTACTCTGCAGTTTATGGAGATCTCAGCGGCTCAGCTCGTAATAAATGGGAGCGTGACTTACAGGAGTCACAGCGCCAAAGCTGCCTTTGGGTCATTTGGTGTTTTTAAATTAGGGCTTCGTGCCTCTCCAGGGGCCCAGGCCTCATTCAGAAATGATTAACAACAGGGCCGGGTGCATTTGCCAAACAGCAAGCAGCCATGAAGTCATCCAAGCTAATAGCAGGCAGGAGCCGGTGTGATTCATAAATAACCACATGCATTCGAGACTAAATGATACTGATAAGTGTTAGGAAGTACTTCTAGCTCCTTCTTACGCAGGCCGGTGAGAAGCTACCTCCAACACTCTCTAGAGGACTGGTTACCTTCTTCCTGCTGTCCTGGGGAGCGAGAAGGGCAAGGAGCTTAAGGTGATGAGGATGACAGCCTGGGACAGCTAAATGTGGTCCGGAGGACCAAGAGCATCAGCATCACCTGGGAGCTGGTCAGAAATGCAGCGTCTCAGGCCCCACCCCAGACCCACTGAACCAGGGCCCCTGAGAATGGGTGTCAGGAATCCACCCATGTGTTGGCTCCAGCACTCAGTCTGTGTTACATGTAATTAAGCTCCTGTCTGTATTTCAGCTCAAAACCCAGGGCAGGCTAACATCAGCCAAAAGGAAAACAAAAGGACAGATTCATTAGTTATTATCCTGTTTACACTTCCCCAGTCAACTCTAATCACCCCTTTGTTTTACTAGGGTTCCTTCACAGCACAGGGGACAGTGAGCAGTAGTCACTAAAGAAGCCTTTGAGTGTCTATGAATTTCACCTACCTTGCATTTCACAGCTCAGACCCAAAGTGAGTCATCGGTGTGGGGATATTTTTGTATGCAGTTGAGGCTTAATCCTTCAAAGGAGGGTATAATCCATGAATTGTGGATTTACTAGCATTGTTACTTGAGCACCGGAGCAGTGTTCATTTGGTATTTTTCTTGTGGACATATTCTCCAGGCATTTATTGGAAGGGCAGTATATGCCACCACTTTGCAAGTGAGAATAGCTCCCGGCCCCTATACCACAGGGTGGAGAGAGGTATAATTAATACCAAGTAGGTTGCCTGGCCCCTTGGACACGCAGTCAGAAAATGCCCTCAGATGCACACAGTGCCAGATACATACGTGTGTGGCCCAAACCCTTCGCCATAAAGATGAGGGTCCAGCCCCAGGCAGTCTTCCCAGGACCTGAGTGCTCTCCCCATCTATCACCTAAGCTGGGATTGATAACATTTCTCAATCTTCCCAGAATCTCTCTAGGTGAATATGAAGGGAACTAATTTATTGATCTGGCTGGGCCAGACATTCTTTGAGACCCTTTCACAAATATTGATAATGGTTGGTCATTCAGCGTGTAGAAAATGCCAGACTTTATATGGATTAATGCACCCACAACCACCTTCCATGACAAATCTTTTTACTTTTATTCCCGTTTTACAATAGGAAACTGAGGCACAGACAGGTAAATAACTTTGGCCACAGTCACACAGCTTGTAAGTGGCAGAGTCAGGATTTGAACGCAAGCAGCCTGGTTCTAAAACATACAGTCTCAGCCAGTTCTTCACATTCTCTCTCAGATGCCTCCGTTGGGTATCTCTCTCCATGCTTCAGGTGCAAAAACGGAGGCTCGGAAGAGTAAAGTTAACTTACCTAATGTTCCACAGTTAACAGGGGCTGGTTTCTGATTCCATCCCAGGCCTGTCAGATTCAAAAACCCATCCTCTTCTTTCCCACACCCTCTACCCCCAACATCCCACTGCTGAGCTGGGCATGGAAACATTCACACACCTGCCGAGAAGGAGGACACACCCCCCACTGTGAGCTTTGGGGCTCTGAGCACAGCTGAAAGGCATCTGGGCCAGCCTGGGACCCCAAGAATGTACTGAATTCAGAACTGTTACTGGGGGGTTAACCTATGACCTGTGTTTCTGCTTCAGAACCCTCCATGGCAACGACATTTCCAGCGTTCCCGAAGGCTCCTTCAGTGACCTGACATCTCTTTCCCATCTGTAAGTAGCCATATTTCTGCCTGGTGTGGATCCATTCAAAATGCAATATCATTAGAGTGCCAGAGATGATGCTGTGACTGCTAACATTTCAGTATTCATTCTTTCCGTATGCATAGGGTATGTTCCATGAAAATGTGCCCACGTTGTGCACGTTGTGTGTTCTCTACTTCAGATGCCTTCAAAGGCATCATCAATTATGTGAACAATGTAAATGTTTAATAAGAAGAACTAACATAAAACTCTTACTGTGTGATAAACACTTTAGATGAATTATCTCATTTACTTCTTATAGCAATAAAGCATTTTTATCCCCTTCTTACACAGTGAAGCTTAAATGGAGAAGAACCAAAGAATTGGTCCAAGGGTCACACAGCTAGTAAGCAGCAGAGCCCTGGTTCCAACCCAGGTCTGCCTTGGCTCCAAAGCACATATTCTCTGCCACTCTGCATCAGGGATTCTGTCCCCATTGCACACAGGGGAAACCGAGGTCTGTAAAAATTAGGTGTTACAAACCTTTGCCAGGAACATTTCTGAGTCTATATGTATACAGCTCTATGTATATTTGATTGTTTTCAGATTGCATGCATATATTGTGATACTGATACATTATGCATACACCTTATAAAACATCCAAAAAATAGAAATTCTAAATGATACGATTTTTAAAATAAGCAAAAATCCTTGTATTTTCTCTCTGGACACCACTGTTGAGAGGTCTGCATCAGCCCATGCCGTCCCCCAGCTGTGCTTTTTTAAAGCTAAGTGGTGTAGCTGGAGGAAAAACTTGCTTCTACCCCCTTAGTTTCTGTGGCTGGTCTAAGAATTAGACAATTAGACTGACATAAGACAGAGCAACCGAAGAAAAGGATATAAATATATTTAATGTTTTTATGTGTATGTGGGAGTGTTCAAATGGAAAATGAAGACCCAAAGAAGCCATTGGACCCCAAAACTTATATACTTTTTTATACAAGGAATGATAAATTGTAGGGATGTAACAAGACAAAGGGCCTTGGGCTAGGGCAGCAATTGTGCAGCAGTGACTAGGAAATATATGGAGAGGGACCACTGGAAGGTCAAGGTTATTTGAGCAGGTTGGTTTGGCCTGATCCATTTTAGTATTCATTCCCAGTCTCTAGTGATAAGAATATTTTTCCCTTCTTGGTGCAGGGAGGGCATCTTTCTCACAGGAAACTTTCTGACTTGCTTTTAGGTAGAGACAGGGAGGTCAGAGAGCCCCTTCTGCACCTGCCATTTTTCAAGTACCTTTAGCTTGAAATAATCAATATGCCAAAGCAGCATATTTAGGGGTGGAGTGCTCTGAACCCTTTCTGTGGCCTGAAGCTTCTCCCTAGGTTGCTGTGTATCAAAGCCTTCTCTGAAGAGTGCATCCTTCAGTGGACCCTTCAGTAGGGCAAGGGAGCCAGATAATCAGATGGCCAAAGGTCCAGAAGCATCTGAGAGGGGCTAGGATTGGATTGAGTTGAGGATTAAATTTTACCGGAGTACATGAGAGCAAAACATTTTTTTCAGAAGTGGGAGGGGGTTAAGCAGGGTGGAAACATCTGGAGGGACTGGAAATACAGTCTGGAGTCACTGACTTTGCCCCAATGGAAACTCCTTCTCTGCTGGTCCTCATGTCAGATACCCCCAATCTAGTCAGAGTCTGAAAATTCTGTTTCTCCAGAGGGCCAAGAGTATGGAGCCTATGGGCCAAGCTGGGCAAGGGGGGCCCTGACTTCCTGCTCTGCCTCCTAGGGCGCTGGGAACCAATCCACTCCACTGTGACTGCAATCTGCGCTGGCTGTCAGAGTGGGTGAAGGCAGGGTACAAGGAGCCTGGCATCGCCCGCTGCAGTAGCCCTGAGTCCATGGCTGACAGACTCCTGCTCACCACCCCCACCCACCGATTCCAGTGCAAAGGTACATGCTGACTCTCCCCCACCTCTCGAGGGGTCTGCTCTGTCTCCAACAGCCCACCAGAGCTGGGTGTCTCAACAGACGTGACTTCTAAACCACTGCCCTGTCTCTTCCATGAGCTGCACAGAGAGACTCAGGTGCTGTTATCTCCTCCAAGTTTCTCTGCTGGCGTCCCTACATGCTCCTCTCTGACTTCATTCTCTATATCATTTTGCACAGAGAAAAATCTTTAACTTGCATTTTTTGCACCCAACATTCTTAAAGCCTAAGCCTTTTCCCATTTTTACTACAGCAAGCTTTAGGTACATGAGATTTTAACTGACAACAACAAACTGCTACTGGGTTTTTATGTGCTGGACATCATTTTAAGCACTTTTTTGTGTGTTATTTCATTTAATTCTCACTTTCCAAGTATTTATTCAGTTCCCCAACCCTCTCTGGGTTAGACTTCAGTATCACCCTTATTCTTAAGAATGAGAAAGCTGAGGCTTACTGAGGTTAAGGGACTTCTCAAGTCCACAGTTAGGATGATTCCAGGTCTTTCTGATTCCCCTGTACCTACTTGTGGCCACCAGGCTTTAATAATTCCACCATAACGTCTTTAGCCAGTTCCTGGCCCTGAACCTTTAGTCTTCACTGGGTATTTCCAGTTGTTTTCTTACCACTGATGCATAAAGGTCTTTCTCTATTGAAAATTATTCCTTAGATAAGATTCAGAGAACAGAAACTACTGAGCCAAAGTATGTGATCATTTTTAAGGTCTTTACACATATCGCCCTGCCATTTGGTGTCTAAAAGAGGGTTATAAACCACTTTATGCTCCCAGTAAGCACCATTTGAGTGCATTTTTCACCAGACTCTTACATTATTTTATCTCATTTCATCTCATTGCTAATTAGATAGGTTTAAAAAAGTATGTCTCCTATTTTGTGTCTTTGCTTATTGGGGAAACTGCATTTTTTTCAAAAATTTACTTTCCATTTATGTCATACATTTGTCTGGTAGTGTCCTTTGCCCATCTCTTAGAGCCTTGAGTTTATTTTGATTTATATATATACTTTTATTACCCTATAAACTTCCTGTGTCTCACATTTCTGCTTAAAGCAGGAAAACATTCTTTTGGCTTTAAGATAATTTTTCATTTTCTCCTCCTGCTTCCAAGTCATCTCACTTGATTGATGCTAAAGAGGCCCAGATCAGTCTAAAACAATGTTTCTCAATCCTAGCTGCACATTTTGGAATCACCTGCAGAGCTTTTTACTGGTTCCCTGGCCCAACACTCCAAGTTTTGATTAAATCGGTGTGGGGTACAGCCTGGCCGTGTTGAAGATATTTAAAAGCACCTTCGCTGTTTCCTCTGTAAGGTGACCAATTCATCCCGGTTTGGCTGGGGCCTTCCTGGTTTTATCACTGAAAGTCCTGTGTCCTGGGAATCCCTTCAGCCCCTGGCAAACAGGACAGATAGTATCCCTGTTCTAATGGAAGCCAGGGTTAAGCCAGCTTGTACAGATTCTTAGGCCATCCTTTCTGTTCACCCGACCCACAAACGGTCAGACTTGCCCTGAGGTCATTCTCAACCCAATCTCCAAAGCTCTGTTCAAGGACCATGACCTCCACCCCTCCAGCCTTTGTAGCTGAAGAGAACAGAACATTGTCAAAACTGTCATAGATGCACAGTGTGCCTGAGCACAGTTTACCATCTGTCAACAATATCATTGCTGTGTCTTTTGGGGCCACTTCTTACTTCCTCCTGCCAGTCAAGGGTTCCACAAGAGGGACTTCCTATGTGTGTCTTTGGCCCAGGCACCCTGCCTTCCTTAGCCTAGCATAGACTATTCCATGGGGAGGGGTGTTTAGGGGCAGAGGAGTGGGAGGTCCAAATGGAGCCTGGGACCAGAGCTCCCCGAACATGAAAAGATACACAAGGGGTTTCTAATTATGGTGTATTGTTTATAGATTAGCTCCAAAATCGGATCAGGCTAATTACAGTAATTTATTTGACTGCAGAAGTGCTTCTGAATGATGTCCCACTGTGATTTTTTCCTCACTGGACAATGGCTGCATTAATGGGACTCAGCTAGACTGGATGGTGCTGGCTGGGGAGCCACCCTCTGTGTGTAGAGATGGAGAGGGGCCGGCAGCTGGCTGAGGAAGGGGCCAGAGAGGAGGGAAAGGGAGGGAGGGGTGACAGTGACCTGCTACCAACATCCTGGTTTTGCTGTCCAGGGCCAGTGGACATCAACATTGTGGCCAAGTGCAATGCCTGCCTCTCAGACCCGTGCAAGAACAATGGGACGTGCAGCCAGGATCCTGTGGAGCTCTACTACTGCACCTGCCCCTATGGCTACAAGGTAAGATAGGAAGCCCCGCCCCCACCATTCACGGCCCAAGGAGGGCACTGTGCCCTGCTGACCCTCCCTTCTCCAAGGGCAGCCTGGAGAACTGCATTTCACAGGTCACTCCAGAGTGGCACTTGGCACTTGCCAGTAACACTGCTATTCTACTGGTGGGGGCTGCCCAGTCATGTCACACTCATGCAAAACACAGAGAACCCCATCTTGGCAGTGACACTCTAAGGAGGAAATGTAATATTTATATTTTCCTTGTTAAACATGAGGAAATAAGTCTCAGAGAGTGAAAATGCTTCCAAGTAGAGGCATCCCTTGAACTTACTATCCTGGCTTCCTTTCAAGGGGATTTCCAGACTCTCCCCATCCCCTCCCTAACTCTGCCTCAGGAGGGCCAGTGCTGAAAGTGGGTTCCAGTTTGAGAAGCGACAGGGATGAGGGATTGAAAGGCCTGGGAGCTGCCAAGCTAATGCACTGTTGACAGGCTCAGGTCATCCAGGAAGGGGATGGAGACCCTCGTTCTCCTGGGTGTCCTCCCCAGAAATCCAGGCTAATTCCAAAGCAACTTTTTTTCCTTTCTTCTCACCCAACACTATCTATCCTAAGTCCCTACTAACATCTATAGAGTATGGACTACATGGCCAACAATCTGCTTGACATCCTATTCACCTTTTCTTTTTAAACACCCCTTATGAGGAAGGCTCATTACTTCCCATTTATAGATGTGGAAACTGGGCCTCAGATTGTTGAAAAGGCTTGACTCAGTGTCTCAAAGCTCATAAGCAGTAGGGTTGGGGTAAGACCAAGAGCTATATGATTCCAAAGTCCCCACCTTTACTCCTGGATAGCCAAGCCCTCCGCTGTGGCTCGCTGGGGTCAACAAAACAGTGGTTCACTCTTCCCCAGGACCTTCCCAGCTTCCAGCCTCGCCAAGGCACCCATCCGCATACAGTCGGCAAGCCAAGCATTCCAACACCACCCCAAAGCCCATCTACTGCACATGCCTAGTACAGGCAGAGCGGGAGGGAGCTGGATCACTGGTCTCCTGTCCCCAAGGGGACTTGCATGTGTAGTGACAAGCTTGAGGGGCAGAATCACTCTGGGGAACAGGGCTCCCTGGTGGTTTTTCAGCTGTAGCTGTGCCTCCAGCAGATAGTGTCACAGTGCCACCTATGGGCCTGCCACAGGAGAGCCCAAGGATTCCCTTTGCAGCCAGCCAGCCAGACGGCCTTGCCCCAGGCAGCCACCCCAGATCCATGCATCCTACATGTGCACACGCACAGACATTGCAGGGGAAGTGTAGAAGTGAAGATACCATACTCAGGAGGCCTAGCTCCTCAAACCCACTTGTATTAATTCAGTGGAGAAAACTCAGGCTGTGGAATTATACAGAGGGCACATGTGAACTCCAGCTTTGCTGTTTACTAGCTATGTGGTGATGGCCAGTGGCTTTGCCTCAGCCTTCCCGTGGACAAACCAGGGCCTATCTCACGGGGGTGCTGTGAGAATCAAATGTGCAATAACATATGCAAGGCACCTAGGACAGCTGTTCAGTATGCACTCTGTACACTGGCACATTGCTACATCTCTCTTTACCCTTGCATGCTGGTCCTGATACCAGGATGTGGATGGGCCGCCATTAACAGGCAGTATGCTGCTGGTCTCACTAGGGATTCTCAGTCCATGACACTGTGAATTGCCAGAGATCATCAGTTGCTCTCCTGGAACGGTGATATGTGCATTTATAACATCCCCAATACCATACCTATGCGTCGACTGTGGATCAGGCACTCAGCTGGACATTGGCATTTATTCCCTTCTCTGAGTTGTATAATGAACCTTTGAGGTGGGCGGGATCATCCCTATTTGAAAGATAAGGCCACTCGTTCAGACTTTGCTCGTAAGATTCTGAAGGTCTAGCAGAAGAATCTGAACTGAGATTTTGACCTTTACGAAGCTGTCGGGCTCATGCAGGCCTGGAGTACCTTAAGGAGGAGGATGATAATGGTGGTGACGGTATGTGATGGTGATGATGGTGATGATGGTGAAGGAATATGAGCAGCCAGCATTTACTGAGTGCCTATTACATACTGACAGTATACTAAACAAGGTACAAGCATTATCCTGCATTCTCCTCATCAGAGCCTAAGGAGACAGGTCCTAAAATGACTTTAATTTTCCAGTTTAGGAAACTGAGATAGTAGGTGAGGGAGTTAGGATTCAGAGCTCAGAACCAATGGATTCCAGAACCCATGTTTTTGACCATTGTATTCATAGTCCATTGAGAAGCACCATGAATGCAGGGTCCCTAGCCATTTGGGACCTAAGTCTCCAGAATAGGGAAAGTAGTTTATGCTGGTGGAAAGAACACCAAGCAGAATGGAAAGAACACTGTGGAGCTTGTCCCTACCTGACTGTATGGCCTGGGACAACTTCTCCTCTCCTCCCCGTATCAGGTTCAATCTCAAAATGCAGCAGGTAGAAACGAAGAGGTCCTTTAACCTTTAACCCTGGGTTGCATCATACCCCCTGCTCTGCATTTATTCCCTGGCTTTCCCCTCTTCCTGGATTGGAGCCCACCCAGGCAGAGTGACTGAGGTAGTAAGTTCTGGGTGAGTTGCTAAGTTGACAATAATCACCAGACACCCACAAAACCAAGTTCAAAGTTCTGGCATTTCTCCATTTATTTCCAGATACCGCAGCGTTTCCATTGACTAGCTGAGTGACCTTGGGAAGCCACAATATTATCCAAAACAGCATGACCCCCACTGTTCAGTGTTTGGTGGCAGCTACTGGTCATCTATAATGGCAGGCTTTTGTGAAGCAATTTGAGCACATTACCTCATTTAGCACCCTCAGTCACCTTCTGAAATAAGGTCTGTTAACCTCTTTGGGCAGATAAGGAAACTGAGGTTCAAAAAGATCAGATAACTTACCCGAGCTCCCACACCTAGGGAAGCACACAAACTAAACCCAGAGCCCTCCTCTCTCACAGGAAAGTCCCCACACTCAGTGCTCCACTAGGGACCAGGTCCCTCAGAGCCTCACTCCCCACCTGGAGATGTGAAGCATCACACTCACCTGCAGAGCTCCTAGAAGGATTCCGAGTGTCATGTTTGTGCTTCGCCCGCCTTGGTGCCAGGATTCAGTAGGCATTTCACAGAGAGACCTGTTTTACAGCTGTTTCGCTTTGGGGGAAATAAGATGTATGTTTGGGCTCGTTCTTTTTCAGCCATTTAGCTTCACGTGTGCATGCTCAGCGTCTACATGCAGTGCTTCTCACGCTGTACTGTGCGGGAGAACTACCTGGAGGTCTTAGTAAATGCAGCTTCTGATCCATTAGATCTGAGGTCAGGCCCAAGTTTGTACCTTTCTAACAAGCTCTCGGAACGCTGGAGCTACTAGCCTGAGGACCACACTCTGAGTAGCAAGGTCCTGGAGCAGCCCTCCTGGCTGTCTCAGAAAGAGGTTTCCAATAGGGACAGCTACTCCTCGGCTCCTTTAAAAGAAGCCAGAAGCCCCAGCCATGTCCCTGTCTCCCACCTTCCCTCCCTCTCTATTTCTCTCTCTTTCTCTATTTCTCTCTCTCCCATACACACACACACAGCAGTGGGGACCAAGGAACATCATAAATCTAGTCGATTTTAGCAAAATGAGGCTGAAGAGAGTTGAATTGAGCTAATTAGCCAGGTTTGAGAATGGTGATTATTTGTCAAGGACATGTAAGTGACAGAAATCCTTACCTCCAGGCCCATTTAGCACATCATCAAGAGCTATGGTCTGCCTCCTGGTTTCTGAGCTCAGTATAAGTGACCCGAGTAGACATCACCAACCCCACCCCCAGGGGAAGATCCCAGCTGCAGTCCCTGATACTCAAGAGTTCCCCCAGAGCAAAGAGGCTGGCCCAGGCAGGGGCCAGGGAGGCCCTGCCTTGACTTGATCAAGTTCTCTTGTCCTGATCTTCGTGGCTCATCCATCTAACACACACAAAAACTCCTGAACAATTCGGTACCAACCAAATGCCTGAAAAAAAGTCTTTTGAGCTCCCACATTCAGCCCTGCCTCAGACCCCTGTAGTAATCCTCCTCATCATCATCCAAATAGCTCTTATTTAGGTTGCTACCATACATGCCTTGTGCTTTATATATGTGTGATTTCTAATATTCATTCCATAGGGTAGGTATTATTCCCATTTTACAGATGATAAAAACAAGGCCCAGAGAGAACTGGTAGTTTCCCCAAGGCACACAGCAGCCAGACTGGAGTGTGTGCTCCAATGTGCTACCCCTGGAGCCCATGTTTTGAGAGGGCAGCATCAGTGACCCAGCAGAGGGGTTCCCAGTGCTGGCTCTGGACTGGATGCCTGGGTTCAGCTGCTGCCTATTCCACTTAACTGCTGTGCAATCTTGGACATATTAGCTCACTTTCCAAGTCTGCCTTCCCAATCTGAAAAGGGCAGTAATAACAATCCTACCGATCGCATAGGGTTGTTGTGAACATTATATGTGATTGTGAATATAAAACACTTAGCGTGAGGCCTGGAATGGAAAATGTTCTCAATAAATTGAGAATGAGTATTGCAGTTTCCGTTGCACGCAATGACTTTGTGTAAGGGATCCTGTGTTGTTCTGGTTTAGGATAAGCCCAGATCCCACATCAAACTGCATTCTCCTCCCCCTCAAGAAAACTCTGGCCGTTAGCTGTGAGGGGGCATGAAGGGAGTCAAGACAGACGTGGCCATGCCTCCTGGCTGCTGGATACTGCAAGGGCTTCAGGGTTGGAGACAGTAGGGAGAGTCGTAGGCCCAGTTGGCAGCGACCTTCGAGCCAGGGAGCCCAGCCCCACTCCGTCACAGGCACTGGCAGCAGCAGAGGCGGGAAGAGGATTTTCTCAAGCAGATGGCGAGCAGGTGGTATGGCAGTGGGAGGGCTCCCGTGATCACCCCCGCCTGGCATGGTGCCCACACCAAGTCCACAGCCCAGAAACAAATACAACGGATGCCTCCCCAGACCCCGCAGGTCCTCTAAGGGACTGCTTGCCAAGACTTGGGTGTAGCGCTGGTGTGTCGGTCCCAGGGGAGGGGGGAGTTAGAGCCAGAGGGCCAGCGGGCTGCTCCCCGGTCTTAATGTCCACAGCCTCTGCCTTGGCCTCCCTCCTCAGTGCCTTCATCTTCACTGTCCTTCTGCCTGGCATGCTCCTCCCCACCTACTGCAGTCGACTCCTCAGCTGAAACGTCCCCTCCAGAGGGGCCTGCTCCAGAGGAATGCCACCCCACACAAAATTGTCTGTCCCAGAGGTCCTCAATCTGGCCTAACATTAGAATCGCCTGCAGAACTCTAAATACCAACACCTGGGCCCACTTCCAGACCAATTAAAGGTAGATCTCTGTGGAATTGTCACCCTATAGGGGCAAGGTCCTCTGGCCACACTTCAGCCCCAGCCCTCCCTACTCAAGTTGTGGATTATATTGAGGCCTCAGTGCAGCTAAGAGTACCGTGTCCTCTGCTAGGTAGCTCTGTGAGGTAGGCTGAGAGTTAAAGGCTTAGATGAGGTCATGGCCAGCCAACCAGGAAGAGATGAAGCTGGAATATGAAACCAGGTTTCCCTGTACCCAAAGCCCATGCTCTTGTCCTGCAGTTCAGGATAAAGAAAAGGATGTGAATTCCAGGAAGTAGGGAAGCTGGGGCCTGAACTCCTGAGTTCTCAACCTTCTCTCAGTGTGGAACGGCCAAAAGCAAGGGCCCCCTTTGGCGTCCTCCAAGCCACACAGCAGAGGCCACAGAGAGGCCTTCTGCCCGGCCTCATCCCAGAGGACGCTGGGAACTCCAGGGGGCCTCCTGGTCAAGGCAGCCACTGAAAGCCTCCCTAACCAGGTGCTTCTCCCTTTCCTGCTCCTCAGGGCAAAGACTGCGCTATGCCCATCAACACCTGCATCCAGAACCCCTGTCAGCACGGAGGCACCTGCCACCTGAGCGAAAGCCACAAGGATGGGTTCAGGTAACAGCTCACCCTTGGGCCTTCCCTCCCTCAGGGGGCTTTATAGGCAGACCACTGGGGCAGGCTGATGCACAGCTGTTCACTGAGGGCCTACTGTGTGCCCACACTGTGCCAAGTCTGTTATGCAGATCATCTCAAGGCTCTTCCCACCCTGTAAGGGAGCTACTGTGATCCCTACTATACAAATGATAAGATTGAGGCACCAACAGGAGCTATCCTTTGCCCACAGTGACACAGTTAGTGAGCGTTCCTATGGGGAATTCAGAGAGTCTGTCTCCAGAGCCAGGAGGATACCAAGGGAGGCTAAAGCTGCTGGCACAAGTCAGAGAAGGATGGCATGATGGCCCAAGCCCCCCCCCCCCCACCAGCAGAATGGCAATTCCACCTCTGTTTCCTGTGTGCTAAAAACAATGATCATAGGTGATATTGACTGCATGTTCATCATGTGCCAGGCACGAACTAGCCGTGCAACCTCTAATTTAAATGCTCACAATGAGCCTACCCACTGCGAGCTGGTACTATCCCCACTTAACAGATGAGGAAACTGAGGCACAGAGATTTACTTGCTCTAGGTCACATATCCTGACACATTCCTGGATCTTCCAACCCCACTGCTTTCCTCCCAGGAATTCAGAGCTCAGGAAGAAAAAGGGATAGAAGCCACTTACGTTTTCCCCATCCCTGTCAATTAGGTGGACTTTCGAGGCCTCTGCCAAACCTCAGGCTCCCTTCCTGCTTCCCACCCTTCCCAGCTGTTTTCACGTGCCCAGCTTGCCGGCCCGTGGCCCTGGCAAAAACAGACCTGTGGAAACTGGTTCCTTTAGCACCCCAGTGAGCGAGTGGGTCAGGCAGTAAAGCAGGGGCACCCAGTGCAGAGCTGTGTGTGGATGTCTTAAGCACAGGTTGCAAACAAGTAGCAAAGGCACTCTGGGTGGGGGAAGGAGGGGCTGCTGTGCCATCTGTGAAAGAAATCAGGTTCTGGGCCCTAGTTCTTCCGACAGAGCCCAGCCTGCCCCCGTGTCCACCTGCCAAGCCAGCCCCATCAAACTCTGGCTCTTAAAAAGTGAAATAAATTCAAGGCCAGGTTTGCTTTCCTGCCTGGAGTCGGCCAAACTACCCACTCCCACCTTCTCGCTGGGAGCAGGGGTAAGGAGAAACCACACAGAAATTTCACAGAGGTGGCCACATGGCCCCAGCCAAGAAACACACCTCCAGGGTAAAAGCCTGGCTCTGCCCACCCTGCCCAAAGATGGAGGTCTGCAAGAGTGAGGAGTGCCCCCTGCAGGCGACTGTCTCTCCCCTCCCTGTCCCCCTCTGCATGTGCCCCCCTCTCTGTCTCTTTGTGGGGTATCTCTCTTCATCTCTGGAACTGCGGGTGAGCAGAAGGATCTTTCCTGGTTTCTACCTTCCGTTGTTGAGATTTGAATGAACTGGAAATACTTTTAGAATTTAATTTTCGAGGAAAAGGGCCCAGATCTACAGGATTAGGGAAATGGGGTAGAGGATTAAAGCAATGAGGCCCACATGCTGGGGAAAGCATAGTTTGTGTGGGCCTGCCAAGGGGCAGGAGCACTCCCCCTCACTAGGTTAGCACCTGATAGGTTGGCAAAGGGAGGGACACCTGTCAGGGAAGCTTTGCTCCCTTTTTCCCTCCTGTGTCCGTTTGCTGGGGCTGCCATAACCAAGCAGCACACCAGGGCGGCTTGGACCAACAGAAATGTATTCCCTCACATTTCTAGAAGCCAGAAGTCCAAACTCAGGGTGTCAGCAGAGCCACACTGGCTTTCAAACCTGTAGGGGAAGATCCTTCCTTGCCCCTTCCTAGCTTCTGGTGGTGGCTAGTGATCTCGGGCCTTCCTCACTGCAGTCTTCATCCTCATGTGGCATTCACCCTGTGTCTCTGTCTCCACATGGCCATCTTACAAGGATGGCAGTAGATCTGGGGCCCACCCTACTCCAGTATAACCTCATCAGAAACGACATCTGCAAGGACCTTATTTCCAAATAAGGTCACATTCTGAGGTGCTGGGGGTTAAGACTTCCAGATACCTTTTTGAGGGGACACAATTCAACCCATAACATGTCTTGTGAGTGATAATTTTGGAAGTTTCACCTACCTCTTCATCAGATGCTTTGCTCATCTTGATGCATTATCTGATCACAAAAAGAGCAAAGACTGACAGAGCTGGCCGGGCAGGAGACTAAGACAGCCCCACAGCTCACTGGGTGCCCTTGGAGTTTCCTTGACAACCCCCAGCCAAGGTTTCCAGGGAGGGCAGAGGAGACTTTAGTCTCCTTCCCTCCCTCTGTCTACTCCATGAGCAACCCAACCCCTAAGAGCCATCTGCATCCCACTTTCATGCAACCCTAAGACTTTGGGGACAGCCAGAGTAACTCCTTTCAGGAAAATAGGCAACACTATGGTTACAGAACCTTAAAAACCTACTGTCCGTCCAGCTCTGAAGAAATCGCTTTTCCTGAACTTCCAGGGTCCCTCCTAGAAAAAAGAAATACATCATTTTGCTCCACCCCAAGAGCTCAGACCGAAGAACCTTTTGTAGAAAACATGACACGGTGAGCACCTGGGTGGCTCAGTCAGTTAAGTGCCCAACTTTGGCTCAGCGCATGACCTCACGGTTCCTTAGTTCAAGCCCTGAATTGGGGTCTCTGCTGTCAGCACAGAGCCTGCTTTGATCCTCTGTCCCCCACTCTTTCTGCCCCTCCCCTGCTTGTTCTTTCTCTCAAAATAAATTTAAAAACTTAAAAAAAAAAAAAGAAAAGAAAATGTGACATGGTTTTCAGGTTGTAGAGGAAAGGAGGTTAAGTAAGATTCCAGAAATCCACTTCCTATTAGTTTAGTTTTATAGCTAAATCCCAAATCGGAGGAATCTGTAAAACAGAGAGGCCTGGAATTCTGGGCCCAAAGCTGGAACGTATGTTCGTGAATGGGGTGTAAATCCCTGACCAGGGGGCTGGGCCACAGAGAGAGTAAGTAAGTGCCTGCAGCTCATTTAGTCAGTATTTGTCTCCCGCGTGCCCCTTCCTAAACTCCCCTGGCCCCTTCTCATCTGCTCAGCTTTATCTATCCTGACTTAGTTTGCAGGCCTAATCCTGGGGTGTGGCCAGGGTTGGGCAGAGGATGCAGGAAGTTTGAGGTTTATATCTAAGAGCTGTAGCTCTCCAGATCCTCCCACCCCATCCCCTTATCCGGAAGAAGCTGGAGGGAACAAAGGCATGTCTGAGAAAGGTTAAGGAGGCTGAGTGTGGAAGTCATCTAGAACTGAAGCTAACACATTCTGAGTCTTTTCTATGTACTAGGTCTCCTCCTAAACCTTTTACTTATATAATCTTCTTTTATTCCCCACAACCAACCTGGAGGTAAATGATATTACCCTAGTCCATAGATGTGGAAACTGAGACACAGAATTTAACTAATTTTCCTAAGATCGAATACCTAGTGGCAGACTCAGACTTCATTCCCAAGAAACTCGGCTGCAGATCCTGATCTTGGCCACTTTGTCCTATTCCTGTTCAAGGTAGAGAGGCTTTCCTGGAGTAGGAAGTCGCTCAAAGGGGGGGTGTTTGTTATGCCCTTTATCCCTTTGTCTACAAACCACTCCCTGGAGAAGAGGGGAAGGAAGACAGCTGGAGGAATTTAAAGTCTCCCGGGGAAAGCACTTCCAGCTGGGGGGATGGTGAGGGGGCATTGCTGGTGAGAACTCCCCAGAGCTAACGCAGCCATCCTCGGCCAGGGGAGATGGAATTCTGCCCAGAGATAGGGGTCTAGATGAAATGACCTCTCGGGCTCCTGAGGGTCTTCCTGCTCAGGACCCCAAGGCTTCAAGTATCCAGAGTGCTGCCTCAGACCTCCATCCAGAGAGAAACCTGACTAATTATATCCCCCCAACATTCTTTTCTGCCACTCCAACCCCACCCAACACTCCTTACCCCCTGGCTCCCCTTCTTCCCCACCCCACACACCCCCAAAGCTGCTCCTGCCCTCTGGGCTTTGAGGGGCAGCGGTGTGAGATCAATCCAGATGATTGCGAGGACAACGACTGTGAGAACAATGCCACCTGTGTGGACGGGGTCAACAACTACGTGTGCGTCTGCCCTCCTAACTACACGGGTAAGGTCCCCTGGTGCCTGTGCATGGTGGCGGGCCAGGTGTCATGCACTAAGGAATGCTGTTATCTTAGTTTTCAGGGCCTGCACCCACTCCCCTGTGGACAGAGATGTGAATCCCCAAAACCTGGTGCTGTGCCATGACGGGCTTCCCAGAGGCCCTCTCTGTTTGCTTGTCCACCCTCACCACCTACCCCAACCCTGCACGTCTCTGGCTCCTCCCTACTTTGAGACAGGTTCCCAGGGCAAGTTTGCTGTCCATTCCATTAGCCTTCCCCTCCTCCGGGAACTGGAGACCCAGTGGCGATTGAAGCTAGTGAGAGGGGCTTGCATTACATTTAATCTGCATTCAGTTCTAGTCTGCTTTCTCTAGAAATTTACTTTCCAGACACTTTCCGGCTAGGAACTGGAGACACAAAAATGACCAAGACAAAGTCCCCTCTGATCAGAAGGCTCATTGTCAAGTAGAGGGAGACATGTATTCAGTAGAACGAGACTATAACACCTGGAAGCCTGGGGGGTCGTGGGGTCACAGAGGATGAACCTAACCCAGCTGGGGAATAAAAGAAGGCTCCCCACAGGTTATTCCTCAGGATAATCATCCTACCCACCCACCCCCAAAACACAACACCTTTATTTCCTATATTAACAGCTCCTAATGAGGACAGTTAAATATACCACTAGATTATGAAGCAAAATGCACCTCAGTGGTGCAAGCACAACCTCCTTTGTTATAGGATCCACCTAAAGTGGCATATCCCAAAATGGAATTCCATGAGTTCTTTGAGGAAAAGCCTCCATAAACAAAAAGTTGGGGAAACGCTGTATGTAATACTAGCTCTCTTCCACGTGATACAAATGAGCCTATTAGAGGTTTTCACAATTCCTGTTTGAAACAATGCTATTTAACTTCTTTTAACCCAGTAAGTTTCAAATTTATTTTAAGTCAGAACTTCCCTCCTACCCTACCCCCAAACTCCTTCCCAACCCCGGACATCCTGTGTTGCAAGAAACATATTTTAGGAAATACCAACCTAAGGTGAGGATGAAAATAAGGACCATGCAACCCAGGGACTGCCACACCCTACCCTGCTGGCACCTGGCATGATGTCAAGAGTGAGGTAGGGGATGGGATATACAGATGCTGATTAGAAGCCTACAGAGAAGGAAGCCAGCTAGCCCCCATTGCTCTTCAGGGTCCTGTGGCTGACACAGACCTCAAGCCCATTAGCCAGGTATTCCCCAAGCACATTCTTGGGACTGTGGTGGAACGTGCCACGACCAACTGAGAAAACCACCTGCTCTGCTTACTCCTCGCCTCTTGGGGTCCCAGAGAAGGCTTTACGCTTGGGGAAAGTGCAGGGAAATCTGCTGAAGGTCTACTTCCCTTACCCCTTATATCTTCCATCTTTGCAGAGAAGAGTTGTAGCCAAGAGTTAAAGTAGCAAGAGGCAACACTTATTATGCTCCTACTGTATACAGAGCACTGAATTAACTAACAGGGATACCAAGAAGTCTAAAGTATACCCTCCGGCCACAAAGGGCATCTGGTCTACCTAAGATGAGAGGAGGGGTCATGTAGGGCCAAATCATTGGTCCGGAAGAATCTGCTCACTGCCAGAAGAGAGACAGTAAAAATCCCAGCAGTTAAAAAAAGAAGGCAAAGGGAATCAGAATAGGCTTTGGGGCAAATGGGCAGTGGAAGGGGGACTGAGGACACACTTGTTGAGGTGGTTTCCTGCCCCAGTGGAATAGCCTAGCCTGTGTCTGCAGGTGACTGAAGTGCACCTCTGCCCAAGAATGAGTTGTCATGGTTTTCTCTGTCCCAGAAAACGTTGCCAGTCCCACACAAACACCTGTGTGCCTCTCTGGGTGTCTCCAGGAAGTAAGGAAGAGGAAAAGGCTTATAAAGAACACAGTGCTCTCTGTGGTCTTGAGAGGCTGGCAAAATGAGGACAGGGTTGGGGTGGGCTTGTCCCCACCACAGCAGAGAACAGACTCTGGGGCTGTGGATGTCATTCATCTCCTCCCCAGCCACCCTCAGGACCTTCCTCTGCCCTGTCCCTGCAGCCTTCTCTGCCCCTATTCCCACCCCAACCTCTGAGAGAAATTCCGTGGGTGAAGCTTTCCTCCTTTATATCACTGTCCACCTGGCCAGGTGGAATTTAAGGGAACCCAAAGCTCAGGGGTGCATCTGCCACTGCCCTCACCCCTGCCATCCTGTCTCACTTCCCTCCACATTCCCAAAACACATCTCCGATGGCGTGAGCTTTGGGGAGCTTGGACATGCAAGGACCTCCCTGGGTATATATGACCCGTTCTTCATTTCTTGGCACGATGAATTTCAAAGGGAGTGTATTCAGAGACCTAAACATTAAATTCCTTTCATATTTTCTTCTTTGAGAAAATCCAGGGTGCTTACTTATCTACAGCAGGTGCACTGTGCTGCTAAGCCATGTCCATTCCTCCAGGAAGCCTCTGGGCTTCCACAGAGTTTATCCCTGTGGTCACACATCTCTATGTTACAGTCACCTACTGATTTATAGATCTCCCCCACTAGGCTAGGGGGAAGACAAGACCTGGTCACTGTTGTGTCCCTAGTACCCATCACAGTGTCTACGACACAAGAGGTGCTTAGTAAATTGATGGGGAATGAAAAAAACAACTAAACACAGCCCAAAGTCAGGGGCTGATGTCCTACAGTTTTAGCTGCAGCAGCCCCTTAATGGTCAGGTGAAACAACCCAATGATGGTGCTATGACAGTGCCCAGGGAAAATCCCAGGACCTTCCCATTGTTACCACTAGGGAGACTGAAAAAGAGGTACAGCAGAAAGGATACATCGAGAGAGCAAATCCAGGGTGCCTGAGATCCATGACCTCCCGACAGGGGGCTGGTTGGACCTGACCTTCTAGTCAGGGTATCCCCCAGGTCCTCCCAGGTGCCTGAGCTTTCTACCCACCCCCACCAGGTGAGCTGTGCGACGAGGTGATTGACCACTGCGTGCCTGGGATGAACCTCTGTCAGCATGAGGCCAAGTGCATCTCCCTGGACAAAGGATTCAGGTGAGGCTTGGCTTTGTGTCCCCAGCAGCACAGGCTCCTGAGGACTCTGCCTCAAATTGGTCCCTTTCCATTCTCCTCCTTCCCTCTCCCGATCTCTCTGTCTATTACTTGTACATTACCATGTGCTTCTCTGTGTCTCTGGCTAGTCATAGTCTAATTCTCTGTATCACTGTCTCTATGCACGTGCCTCTGTCTCTTTGTGATTATCTCTCTTTGTAAGTCTCTATCTCTCTCTGTGTGTTGATAGATATATAGAAATAAAGATATCCCTCTTTCCTTTATACCTCTCCTTCCTACTCTCCCCACTTCTGCCCCTACCCCCACACACCAGCATAGCTTTCCTTTCCAGAGCTAATATGGTAGCTGAGTCCAAAGGTTAGTTGGTCACCTTCCTTGTGTGCATCCTTCCCAGTGTTGTGCCCTCTGTGGCTCCAGCAAGTTTGCCAGTTTATGCATCTGTGTATGTTAGGGGGTCGGGGAGAGTGAGCACTGACTCAGTTCAGCAGCCATAGCCATTTGTGGAGCTGTCTCTGTGGTAAGCAGCAGAGCCTGTAGCAGCTAGGGGATTCTAGGAACAATTCTAAGGGTGGAAAAAGAATTTGCCTCAGGAGAAGGCACCAGTTCCAGAGCCTGAGACTCAAACAACACCCCTGGGAAATCACTCCTGGGCCCTGTGAAATCACTCCTACTTCTTCCCTCCATTCTCCTTCATGAAAGCATGTGCCATTGCCTCTTCTAGAGAACACCCTGAGACCCTTGAGTCCTGGGATTTTCTGATATCAGTAGGGACATCCCAGGGAGCCAAAATAGTCTCCCCTAAACACTCTCCCAAAGCTGCTTTGCACACACAGTTGCTTCCCCTCATCTCCAACAGGCTCAGTCCAACACTGAAGGGTGGGTGGAAGCTTCTAGCACCAGAGAGTTTGGGGGAGCAGGCAAAGACCAGAGCAGCTGGGGAAACCCCAGATGAGCCTTCAGCAAAGATACCTGAAGTGACTCTACAGAGTCACCCTAAAGATGAGGGATGTGGGTCTGAAGCTCGATGCCTATGCTGAGAAGTCTTTAATGAGAATCCTGACCAGCATTTCATCCAGTAGCCTCTTCAGCCTCTGAGGAATGAAGCTCATGGTCTGGGTCTAAAATGTCTCCAGGATCTGTCATCAGTTTGAGTCTGTCTAGCTTTCAGTCATAAGGCAGAGAGTTCCCAGATTCCGGGGTTTTTGAGACTGTGATGCTATACTGCAAAACTTAGCACTTTATGGAAAACAAGGATTTTAGAAAGCCTGAGACTAATGACATCATAAAGTCACAGAATCTTAGGACTCTTAGATTCATAAATCTCTAAGACTTGAACTTGAGAACTCTTGGGATCCTAGAATCTAAGAATGATGGGTCCTAGTTGTTGTCCCCTGGTGAGCCAACGCTTCAGTCCTCAAATTCTCATTGTGGTGAGTGTAGTGGGTACTATAAGAGATTTTTGATTCCCTCCCTTTCAAGGCCCTTGACATGGACTTGGGGGTGGCGGGGGTGGGGGGGTGGGATTTGACACAAAACAAATGTTTAGAAATTTCTGGAGCCCTCAACTCTGGCTCTGAGTGCTGCCGGGGTGTTGAGGAGGGGAGGGAAGAACCTGCTGAAGCAAAGAGAAGCCCTCCACATACTTTAGGAGGTGAGCTGTGACATTAACATCAAAGGATGGGTGAGATTTGAATGAGCTGAGAAAGGGAGGGAGGGCCCCACCAGTGGGAGAAGAATCTAGAGTAGGTGCAGGTGAGAGGGGGACATGAACATGTCTTGTCTGGTGTTTTCCTTTCCTATTTTGACATCTCAAGTCTGGAGTTCATCACCAGGGAAAATGCAAGAGGCATGTTAGGGGCTCTGGTTTTGCTGAGAACAAAGGAAACTTCAGTGTTTCCATGCATGAACCATCATTCAAATCTCCCTTATCTGCCCTGGTCCCCTCTGAGAGGGGTTAGGTGGGCTCTTAGGCAGTTGAGCTACTAGAGTATAAGTAAGGGTGAGGGATGCCTCCCAACCCCATTTTCCCACTCCCAGATTTGACTTCAACTCAGGGCTGCTCTTTAACTGAAGGAAGAGGTGAAGAGGGGGAGAAGAGATGCATGGAACACAAACTTGAACCCAAAGCACAGCAGGCTGCACTGACCAGCAGCATGCTTTGGGCGTGCCTACGAGGGGCAACAATAGTGACCAGGTATCTGAGCTGTGAAGAAGTGGTAGAGTATCCATAGCTGGAAAGGTGATCAGTGACATTGTTCAAGCTCAGAGGATGCTGGCCTGACAGAGCACAGTGAGCATGAAAACTGGTCAGAAGTGGTCCAGGGTATAGGTCTGGGGTCGGGGTGCGAGGAGCTTGGGACCAGAGACATAAGCAGGGCCAGAGATCATGATCCTCTGGTACTTCTCCCTAGAAACCTCACTCTACTTGAGTTCTAGGGGAATACAGAAAAGGATACAGAATAGAAAGAATATAGAATGTAGAAGGAAACCAGTCTTGCTTTCATATTCTTGAGAGAATGTATTTATGCACAGTGTCTCCTAGAATCCTGAAGAGGTCTACAGGCCAGCTCAATAATGTGAATTTTGTTTTATTAAAATACATTTAGGTAAAAAAATTCCTTCTCCCAATGAAACATTTCCTGATTTTATCCCCCTCGTCTCCCCTCCCCTCTCATCACCTACATCCCAAGGCAGGCTGCAGGGACAGTAACAAGAGACAGTCAGTTGGTACAACCTTTGCCCAAGTTTGAAGATGTTTATCCTTGAAGATTTCCTTATGTATGTTTTAATGAGGCTGCAACGCAACATAACATAAAACTGTATAACTATCCATGATATAAACACTGAAATCATAATATACCAAAACCCTGACAATAATGAAGAACACTCCCATGAACACTGAAAGTGACAATGACAAAAACACAGATCACGATGATTAACATGCACTGAAGACTTACTCTGTGTCAGGCACACTGGCCTATCTCCTGTAATGCTCCACAATCTTAGGCTGTAGAAACAGCGGTCTGCTTTCTGGATAGGGGCTGAGGCACGGCGAGGTGAAGCAAGCTCCCTGTGCACGCACACACAGAAACAGCTGGGGCTGCAAGCCAATCCCGACCTGACTCTGGAGACTCCCAAAGTCCTGGAACCAAGCACATCACTTGGTTACACCCCCTTGTCCAGAATCAATAGGTCATATATATAACAAAATCGTATAAGCCTTATACTTTCGAGGAAAGGTAAGGGGAGAACATTTGAGAACACCAGGGAAGGCAGGTTGTACCAGCAGACGCTTCTCTTTAGCAGATGAAGAAATGTAGGGTAGATCCTTGCTTTGGGAGGGAGGTGCAGGAACCAGCAGCATCACAGGGCAGCTTGTTGGGAGTGCTAATTCCCAGACCCCACCCAAACTCCCAGATCAGAAGCTGTAAGTTCACAGAATGCCCAGGGGCTTTGTTTGAAAAGCAAGGGTGTGAAGAGGGCTATAGCATTGACAGTCTCCACACCTCCATTGCTCCTTCTGCATATCTGTGTCTGCGAGGAACCAGGTCTTCCCTGATTCCTCATGAAGACCTCCTCAGCCACCTTGACTCCATGCCTAACAGGCTAGATTTTACCCTGCAAGCATTGAGCGGCAATTGTTGCCTTGGAGAGGCTCATAAGGCTTGAGTTGCTCTGCAGGTACCTAGAATTCAGGAGACACAAAGACAAATGCCTACAGGGGCCAGGCTTACCACTAGCAGAGTGTATTGACCACATGCCCTGACAAAGCCTTGCCCAATCTGTTTCTTTAATTTTTTTTAATGTTTATTTATTGTTGAAAATCAGAGTCAGAGCGTGAGCAGGGGAGCAGCGAGAGAGGGAGAAGGAGACACAGAATCTGAAGCAGGCTCCAGGCTCTGAGCTATCAGCACGGAGCCCGATGCGGGGCTCCAGCTCTCAAACTGCGAGATCATGACCTAAGCCGAAGTTGGACGCTTAACCGACTGAGTCACCCAGGTGCCCCCAATCTGTTTCTTTAAAAGACTAGGGTGGAGGGGCGCCTGGGTGGCTCAGTCGGTTGAGCGTCTGACTTCGGCTCAGGTCATGATCTCATGGTCCGTGAGTTCCAGCCCCGCGTCGGGCTCTGTGCTGATGGCTCAGAGCCTGGAGCCTGTTTCAGATTCTCTGTCTCCCTCTCTCTCTGACCCTGCCCCATTCATGCTCTGTCTCTCTCTGTCTCAAAAATAAATAAACGTTAATAAATAAATAAATAAATAAATAAATAAAAGACTAGGGTAGAGTGTGGGCTCTGACATGAAAGTTCACACCTTCTGGTGCAGCAGTAGGTCACGTATTTCAAATTTACCCTTCAAATAAGTAAAGGTGAGGGGCGCCTGGGTGGCTCAGTCGGTTAAGCGTCCGACCTCAACTCAGGTCACAATCTCACGGTTCATGAGTTCAAGCCCCATGCTTGCTCTGAGCTTGCTGACAGCTCAGAGCCTGGAGCCTGCTTCGGATTCTGTGTCTCCCTCTCTCTCTGCGCCCCCCCCCCCCCCCCTCTCCTGGCCCCCTTTCTCTCTCTCTCTCTAAAAAAAAAAAGTAAACATTAAAAAAAATAAGTAAAGGTGAACAGGTCAGATCTTAGCAGGTATCAGTTCTGAATGCAGGCTCAGTAAGTCCTCTGATTCTAGAACTTGTCCTTCTCCAGGGATACCCCACCCCCCAAGTGTCTACCTAGCCATGAATCCACAGCACAAACTATGCTCTGCCAACCAACCCCAGCAATGCCAGGATCCACTTATGATTCCACTCTATCCACAACTGCAGGGAGAGGAGCAAGGCGGGGAGGAGCAAGGAGAGGGGGGAGGGAGGACCATCCCTTTGTCCCGATGCCTCCCCTGTCAGTCTCCTCTGTCCCATGTGTATTCAGAGGTCTTCATCCCTCTCCATCTTGGCCACCTGTCCCACCTTCCTCCTCTGCCTCTGCTGTAGTTATTATTTCTATTCTGGCCAGTAGAATTCAGTGGGTGGGCCCAGAGAGGTGCGCAGGCTCCAGCCTGCAGGAGGCAGAAGAGCCAGGAAGTGTTTGTGTCCACCTGTGCCCATAGGTAACACGGTGCCTTCAGGTCTGTTTCTTGCTGGAACTTTGGCACAGTGTCACCCAGGTGGAGGAGCCCAGGGATGCGTGTTCCGGGCTCATGCTCAGGGAGTCCCCACGTGAGGTGCACCTCTCGGGTGTGCACCTGGGCCAGCAGGGCCGGTGGGGGCAGAGAGAGGGTGCTGCAGCTCCCATCCTCTTCCCTGAGGAGCAGCACATCAGCAGCCCCACCACCCACTCCTGAAAACAGGAGTCACCACATGAAGCAAGCAAACGTCAACTTGCAGGGACCCAGAGCCCATGGATGGCCAGTGAAACCAACTGTGGGCCAGGTTTTGGGGAGTCCTCAAGAGTTGAGAGGGACTTAGGAACATGGGTAGACAGAGACGACACAGGGCCACCTAGAAGCCAGCCTGGCACATGGACAGCCTTGCTCTGCTGTGTTCCAGGTGTGACTGTCCCCCTGGCTACAGCGGGAAGCTCTGCGAGGTGGACAATGATGACTGCGTGAACCATAGGTGCCGCCACGGGGCCCAGTGCGTGGATGCAGTCAACAGCTACACATGCATCTGCCCCCAGGGCTTCAGGTATGGTGGAGGGGCCCCTCGGGAAGGGGCCTGCAGGCTGGGGACTGGTGAGCTAAGGCAGGCTCACCCATGCCCAGGTAGCCCTAGCCCTGGGCCTCCTGAGTTTCCTTGGAAGGTCAGTCCTTCCTTGTCAAAGACCAGATGTTGTCAACCCCGTGTTATAGACAAAAGAGCCATCCAGGGCACCCATGTGGAAGTTGGACTTAGGGTCCAGCTCACAAAATGTCAAGCTTGGGCATGATTCCTTCTAATGGAAGATGCTACCATCTTGGAGCTCAGCTTACAGGATAGGGGTAGCCACATGGCCACACTGGCAGGAATCTTATTTTTAGGCTGGAGAACAAAAACCTTGTGCCCTAATGGTAAAAAATGGAGGCAAATAGGAGAGCTTGGGGTTAGTCACTGGAATCACTGAAGCCAGAAGAGAAGGAGGGGATGGGAAGCACTGGCCAGGGGGTCAGGAGAGGTCCATGGGGTATATACAAGGAGAAACTGGGTTTCAGCCCTCACACCTACACTGCCTGGAAGGGAAGGGTGTAGGGGGCACTGGAGGGGGAGGCAAGGACCAGACCTGAAGTGGCGGGGGAGGGGGCGGCCTGGGGACAATTCCATGTACATCAGTACTTGCTGCATGACATAAATCCAACTATGCAAATGAGCCTTGGTCATGGACTCTGAGAAGGAACCACTCTGCAAAGGCCAGTTTCTCCAAAGCCTGATTGAGACCATGTTGAGGCTTGGGAACATATAAATTCCTGAGGCCCACCCCAGAGCTACTAAATTAGAATGGGGGCGGAAAGAAGGGGCTAGAAATCTGCACTTTTTTTTTTAATGTTTTCAAATTGTGGTAAGATATACATAACATGAGATTTACCATCTTAACCATTTTTCCATGTACGGTTCAGAGGCATTAAGTGCACTTCCATTATTGTGCAGCCAATACCACCATCCATCTCCAGAACTTTTTTAATCTTGCAAAACTGAAACTCTGTCTCCATTAAACACTAACTCCCCATTCCCCCTCCCTATGGCCCCTGGCAGCCACCATTCTACTTTCTGACCCTATAAATTTGACCGCTCTAAGTGCCTCATAAAAGTGGAGCCACACAGTATTTGTGTTTGTGTGACTGCTTTATTTCACTTGGCATAATGTCCTCAGGGTTCATCCATGTCGTAACAGGTGTCAGAATGTCCTCCCTTTTTAAGGCTGAATAATATCCCATCGTATGCATGTGCCACATTTTGTGTATCCACTCATCTATGGATGGATGAGAATCTGGGCTTTTAACAAATTCATCCAGATGTTTCTGATGACACTGAAACTTGGGGGCCAGCACTCTCATGCAACCCTATTATTTTAAAAATGGGGAAACTGGGTCTTAGAGAAGGAAAAGGCTTGCCCCAGTTGGTGGTAGGACTGGAACAAGTCCCAGTTACCATCTTTCTTCCCTCTCTCTGCTGGTGGCTCTTTGGCCCAAATAACTATGATTGTCTCCCCACACTGTTCTTTCCTCATCCCTCCTCCGTCCCTCCTCTCCCCTCCCCACAGCGGGCTCCTCTGTGAGCACCCCCCACCCATGGTCCTGCTTCAGACCAGTCCCTGTGACCAGTATGAGTGCCAGAACGGGGCCCAGTGCATCGTGGTACAGCAGGAGCCGACCTGTCGCTGCCCCCCAGGCTTCGCCGGCCCGAGGTGCGAGAAACTCATCACTGTCAACTTTGTGGGCAAAGACTCCTACGTGGAACTAGCCTCCGCCAAGGTCCGGCCCCAGGCCAACATCTCCCTGCAGGTGCGCCCCGCCCCTATGTGCCCCCCAAGCTCCAGTTGTTCTGAGAACAGCTGTTGTTCTACAGACAACTCTTGACTGGCTTTCACTGCTAATAGCAGTCCCCACGTGCAGCCTTTTCCATTCATTTATCTAGAAAATATTCACTCAAATATTATATGTCAGACACTGTGCTAACAATGGGGATTCAGTGATGGACAAGACAGAGCCCCTTGCCCAGGGGAAATTGACAAGCAGAGGGACCAGTGGTAACTCTGGGTGTTGTGGGAGCACATAGGTGGGACAGAGCTCCCTCGCCCGCTGAAAAGAATAGGATAGGCTCCCCAGAGGCAGTGGTAACTAAACTGAGATCTCAAGGATGAGTAGGAGTTTGCCTGGAGAAGGATAGAAGAATGAGGGGCTGGCAGAGCAGGATGAAGAGGGGATGCCATCTAGCCTGAGACATCAGCATGTACAAAGTCCCAGAGGCACAAACAAGCAGGGCCTTTTTCAGGGAATGAAAAACCACTTAGTAGGAACCAAATTCTTTTCCAGCTAACTTCTTTCAGGTTCCTTACCTGTGGACCTGAGCAAATTTATTCCAAAATGCATTTCTGGGTGACCCAAATGCAACTGGGAAGGGTGGAGCAAGGATGGTATATGGCTGAGAAAGAGCAGGCTCTGGCCCCTAGGCATTCTGGGGAGGAAGACCCCAGAGACACAGCTAGAGGATGCAGCCCAGTGAGTGGCCCCTGCCACATGGCACTAACTATGGCCCTGCTCTCCTTCTGCTCATGGACACTCTAGCTTTAAGCTTATGGTGAAAATACTTGTTCAACACAGATCTGTTGCATGCCTCTGCATGCCAGGCACCATTGCAGGTACTGGGGCTGCAGAAATGCACAGAAAGCTCAAACTGCCTCACCTTGTGGAGCCTCCAGTCCAGTGGGCAGGCGTCTGAGATGAGGGTTGACCCTGAACACACACACACACACACACACACACACACACACACACACACACACACGAAGGAAGCTCTGGGTGTGTCAGCCCCTCCTGGGTCCTCCTCATTGCCCTCCTGCCTTCCTCCCTGCATCCCACCCACCCAGGGACCTGAATGTTGGGTCCCAGCTAACCAGAGCAGCACCTGTGCCCCAGACATCCAGAGGGTCCATCAGACCACCTGCTCCACATCCATTCCTTTAAGCTGCACTTGTGCTGGGCGATGGGGGTGGACAGGCTAGTCAGACAACCCCAGCCCTGCAGCGGGGTGTGCCCTCTGGGCAGCAACTTCTGAAACCAGTGTCTCTCGGCCTTGGCAACACATTAGAATCATCTGGAGAATGCCTAAAATTGTCTTTGCCTGCCCCCTCCCCGACCTTGAGAGTCATATGTAGTTGGTTTGGGGTGAAGCCTAGACAATGATTTTTTTTAAAAATTCCCCAGATGACTCTTAACACAGCGCCTAGTTCATAGTAAACACCGAATGAAACGGTAATTGTTAGCATTTTGTTTATGATTGAGATTATACAGAGAGACGGAGGCCTTGAGAGGGGCAAGGATTTGAGTGGGATTACATTGTATGCCGGTGGGAGAGGCTAGAGTAGAGCTTGGGGTTCCTGACACACACATACACACACACACACACACACACACACACACACACACACACACACACACTAAAATAGTGTGTGTTATATTTATCTTATAAGTGTATACATAAACAAAGTGGCTCACAGTGGGTGCTCATTAAATAGTTATTGAATTGAATTGCACCATCAGCATTTGCTGGAGTAGAAGTATATGCCCTCTAGCAATTTCCAGACCAGACAAAGGAAAAAATAGGGAAATGAACTCAGATCTGGGGTCCATTCAGAAGATGCCTCCCGGAAGAGGTCTCTGTGAGGGGGGGTTGGGGAGGCTAGTCCTCAGGGGAGCCCTAACCCACATGCCTCTCCAGGTGGCCACTGACAAGGACAACGGCATCCTTCTGTACAAGGGAGACAATGACCCCCTCGCGCTGGAGCTGTACCAGGGCCACGTGAGGCTCGTCTATGACAGTCTGAGCTCCCCACCAACCACAGTGTACAGGTAAGGACCACAGCCCCTCCCGCCAATGCTCACAGGTCCTGCGTCTTCCCTCCTGCTTCCTGCCCTGAGAGAAGATGCCAGGGCCACTCTGATGCCTCTTCTCCCTGCTGCCCTCCAAGCACACACACTCAGAGTGGCTGGTGGGAGGGAGAGGGGCGGTGCTGGAGGAAGAGGCAGGAGATGAAGGCTGACCCCACAGGGAGATGACACCTCATTACCATAAGATAAATGGCCAGCTGGCTACCGTGCAGAGCTGTGTGTGCCAATGGGGATGAGGCTGCTTAATGAGGTGCCCTTTTCAAAATGTCATCCTCATCTTTTATTAGTTTAAGAAAGAAAACAGGGGGAGATTAACATGCAACTCAAGGGGAAGAAATTCCAGAGCACTGAGGGAGCAGGACTATTCCTTAAGTGACTTTCAAACTGTTCTGAAGGATGGTTTTTCCTAAACTTCAGTCTTTCCAACAATCGCCCTGATTTTTACAAAAAGCTTGTAAAAATATGGTATGTCAGCTATACTGTTACTTAGCAGGTTACCTTACATGGCCTTTAAATGTGCTCACTCTCTACCCTGAGCTTCATCTCAAGGAATATCGTCTGTGAAATCACAGATATGCTAGCTCAACGTTAGATTTGTTTCTACTTCTCAGCGGAATAAGTACTAAACACAAAAAATCATTTTAGTCATAAATATTTTGTAATAATTATAAAAATAACCATTGAGATGAGAAATGTTTGTGTTACACCTAAAAATCACATAAAACTGCCCGAGGCAGGAGAGCCATTCCTTGGGGGGAGAGCACCATGCGTGAGAAGGGCCCGCATCCCAAGGCCAGCCTTTCCCCTCTGCAAGCAGGAGCACATTGGTTAGGATTGAGGAAGAGCAGCAGTTTTCAGACTAAATCATTTATTCAATCAAAACTTTTATATTGAACTCAAGAATATTAAATACACAGAAGCAAAACTGTCCTGCAGGGGCTGGAGAGAGCCAAGCTTCTTCCTTCACACTTCCTCTCATGAAAACCCCCAAAACAGCACCTACAAACCCAGTCGAGAACCATTGGTTTAAACCAGTGGTTCTCAAAGTGTGGTGCCAGGGCTGCAGCAGCAACGCACCCAGGAACTTGTGAGATGGGCACATTTTCAGACCCCACCCCACACCTACTGACAGAAGCACTGGGGTAGGGCCCAGCCATCTGTTTCAGGGAGCTTCCAGGTGATTCTTTGCACAAGCCTGAGAAGTGTCAGCTCACGCAGGAAACCTTCCTGGAGAAGGAACCATTTATGCTAGGTCTTGATGAGAGGGAGAATTTATATGAGCAGAACAGGTGGGCAAGCAGGCTGAGGGGACATCACTGGCAAGCCTAGGGGACAACACAGGGGGTTCGACCAGAGCAGAGGTTCACAGCAGGGGTGGGTGGAGGGATCACTGACCAGGCTAGGACAGTTGGGTACAATAGATGCCAGGAGAAGGAGCTGTCACCAGTGGCTTCACGAGTTCCCTGGAGTCAGGGCCTCCCAACATCTGTGTTTCTGGAGCCGCTGGTCATGGGCCAAGTGGACAGAGAGCCTGGGTGCAGGGCCTGGGGCAGCCTGTCACACAGCCTGTGGTATCAGACACATCCAGGTTTGAACAAGGTATTCGACCTCTTGCCTCAGTCTCCTTCCCTGTGTACTGTGGATAACAGGACATACTTTTGCAAGAGGAGGGCAGGATGGGGGGGGGGGGGGCGTTTGGATATTGAGGGTTGGCAGATGAGAAAGTGCTTGGCAAATTGAACCTTTACATGAGCATGTCAAGGACAGAAGGTGGCAGCCAGGCTTGGGGAGGGGGCTGGGTTCTGTCCAGAGCTCTGGCCAGAGCCCTGGCCAGAGCCCATCCCAGCAGAGCCTAGCCCTTCCCTCACACTGATGTTAGCTGCTGGGGGGAGGGGGGGTTGGTAAAAGCGTGATGTTGTTGGTAAGAATGTTGGAATGCTTTTCTGCTGTCTGAACCAGGTTGTGAAATAGGAACCCAGAGAACTACTTTCCCCTATAGAACTACTCTCTCTCCTTGTCAGGGGGTCAGTCGGCTGAGGGTTAATAGGGGGCCCTGGGGAGACCCCAGGCTCTTCCTTTTATCCACAGGAGGAACCCAGTGAAGTATGCCCATGCCCACAGGCGAAGCCTAGTGACAGACTCTTAGTGCCCTTCAGCTCACAATCCCGAAGGGCCCAAGTCTCCAGAAATCCCATTATTTAAAATGGGTTTCGGGTATTGAGGAGGGCACCTTTTGGGATGAGCACTGGGTGTTGTATGGAAACCAATTTGACAGTAAATTTCATATATTAAAAAATAAAAAAATAAAAAAAAAAAAAAAGAATAAAGCAAGATTTGGTACTGTACCAATTGTAATAAATTAAAACATTTAGCTGACCAAGTACAATTACTGCGTACATTTCAATAAAAGTATTTTGTAATCATAAAAAAAAAATAAATAAATAAAAATAAAAATAAATAAAAAAAAATAAAATGGGTTTCTTCCAGTCTTCTGTGTGGCAGCACTGGCTTTGCCCCAGTTGTGCACTCTTTCACTCAGCAAACCTCTCCCAGGCACCTTGCATGGACCAGATCCTGGACTAAGTGTGGGGGACCCAGAGTTAAGCAAAACACAGTCCAGGGAAGAAGGCAGGTGTGTAAACAAGCGATAGTCACATGGGCAGAATAAAATAGGTCTTGCAGAAGATACGGGTGCATGCTATGGGAGCAGACATTTCTGCTTGGAGGACTAGGGAAGGCTCCCTGGAGGAAGTGGTAATGTTGAGCTGAGGCTTCAGCGGTGGCTGACAAGCATTTCCACAGGTTGCCTTTCCAGAAGGCACTGGGCTGGGGGAGGCCCATCAGTATGCACAGAAGCCATACTGTGTGGGACTGGGGTTAATAGAGGGCACAGGATCACTGTGGTGACCCCTGGCCACCTAGGAAGGCCTCCTTAGCCTCAGGGCCAGGGTGCCAAACCAAAGGTAATAATCAGGGGAGTTGGCAGCTTGCAAAATTCTGCCCACTGAGGCCCCATGGACAGCCCCAGAGCGAGAATGAACCACCGGTGCCCCCCAGCAGGGAACCACAGGTCTGGAGCAGCAGGATTCTGAGCCTCCTCTATGTGGGAGCCTGGTTTGATTCATCTGCCTAACTATAGCCACAGGGGAGTGCTGGCGCTTCAAGGTCTGACCCCAGGTTCCAGGGCAAATACACAGAAAAGCCTGTCTTTGCCCCTGCCTGCCTGCCTGCCCCAGAATGGGAACAGGCTGCACTGTTCTGTAGTTCTGAGACTTGTCAGAGGAACTTCAGGCACTATTTCCTACCAGAGAGGCCAAGGGGCCAAGTAAGGGAACGAACCTGGGGAAAGCGGACTGAGGTCTCCGTGGGAGTGTGAAGAGTGTGGTAGCCTGGGGAGCACAGGCCTTGTCCGAAGGGACAGCTGACCTCTGCCCCAGGAGATGCTGCCCCGTGGGAATGCAGATCATCAAGGAGCACTAGAAACTCGGGGTTTCTATGTGAAATAGCTCAATGTTCAAAGGTTGGCCAAACACCACAAGAGAGCTCTCTTTGGACCATCACACATGCTCCCTGAGTCTTATTTACCATAGTCCCATCCATTGCCAAGGTCTTTGTCTCACTTGCTCCTCACCACAAGCCCTAGGGTAAGCGTCATCACTCCTGTTCTAGGGATGAGAAACATGATGCTCAGGTGAAGTTTTTGGCCCTAAAGCACACAAACCAGTAAATGGCGGAGCTGAGATTCAAACCCAGGTCAGGCTCCCACCAGAACCCATGTTCCCACTGTGCTGGGGCATGAAGGCCAGAGCAAGAGAGAGTTGGGGCCATGGTGGTCCAGGAGTTGGGGAGTTGCTGCCCTGCAGTCTTTGAAGTCTCTGACTTTGAAGTCTCTGACTTCGGCTTAACTGAAATCCCAGGGACTATTTGATCCTGCGAGGCTCTATTGCCACCTAGTGGCCACAACTCAGCACCCAGGTGAGCAGGCCCAACAGCACCTGGAGGAATGGCCCACCAACCGTTCACTCCCCGGGGAAGTACAGTCCCTGGTTTAGGAGCTTGGGTTTCAGTCTGCCTCCACCACTTCCACTTTAAGTCTTTGAGCTGGACACCTTAAGTCTCCAAGCCTTAGGCCTCTTATCTCTAAAATGGCAAAAAAAATTGTATGTCTCGTTTAGGGGCTTGTTAGGGTTAAATGAGAGAATGCAGGTCAAGTGCTTAGCACAGAGTAGCACAGTGCATAGTCCTGTAGCACCCAACATACTCCCACTGTTGATATTAAAAGCAGAATAGAACTCCACATGTCCTCATGCCGGTCCCACACAGAAGCCACCCAGCTAGCTCTGACACCTCCAGTGCTCTCTACCTCCCACTGGATGCTGGTTCATGTGGCCCAGTGCATACTGGGAAAGACTCTCAGATCCCCACTGAGTCTTCCCTGTAATCCCCAAATCTTTCTCCAGGAGACAAATTAGGAGGCTTGGAACCACAGTGGGATCATTTCTTTTAGAGTTAACAGCAGGTGGTTTGGGTTGGAGTTTTTTGTTTTGTTTTGTTTTTTTACCCCAATCTTTTTTCTTATAGCAGCAGAGTCATTTTTCTCGTTATATACTTCAAAGGCCAAGATTTAAAAGGTGGGGGGAGGCGGGGAAGTAGGTAGAAATGGAGCCATCCTGATTTGTTAGGTGGCGGTGAGAAATCACAGCCTGCAGTCCCCTCCAGGGACCTACAGTGTGAAAACCATTGGCTTTAGCATCATTTCCAGGAGACCCTAATAAAGATGTGCCAGGAAGGCAACCTGTCAACCCATGAGCACCTACTGGCGTGGGTTATGGGAGGTTTAGATTTGGAATCCATACTGACTTTGAACCTCAGTTCCGCCACTTCTAGCAATGTGGCCTTGGTCAAGTTACTTAGGTTCCCTCTCTGTAAAATGTGGCTCTCATGAGTGCCTTCCTCAGAGATGGTTATGAGCCAGTGGAAGCAGACAGAAACCCAAAGCCCTGGGCATCTGGAAGGTTGAGAATCAGTAGAAGAGTTCCTCCAGGTCCAGTAACCTGCTCCCCAACTTCGTCTCTCCTGCCACACCCAGCTCCTCCAAGCCCAGGATCAGGGTGGAAGAAATCATCATTCCACCTTTGAGTGCTTGCCAGGTGTCAGGGGCCCTGTGTTGTCAATCAGAACTCAGGTCAACATCATCACCAACCCCATAGCATGTAAGTGGGCTTGCCAAGAGTCCCTCAGCTGGAGGACCCAGTGTGATACCAGATCTCTCCAACTCCTGAGCACGAACTAGCTGAAGGGTATAGCTGGAGGAAGGGACCTGCCTTATGGGAATCAAGAGAGGCTCTCCACACAGCCAAGTGGCTAGGGCACTGAGGAGCCTAGCACTTAACTGGGGGCAGGAAGGGTGGTCTCACAGTCCTCTCTGCTCCTGCGGCTCCTGCCAAACCACTGTCTCCAGGCTGGGACCCTCCATGGAGGAGCACCAGGGCCTGGACCAGCGCATGGAGTGCAGGAAGGAAAAAAGGAACAGACTTGGAGCAAGTGGCCAGGAAGGGGTTAGTGGTATGTGTTTGCTCACTGTGTCTGTGGGTGTTTATAATGGGATAGCGGCTGCCTCAGACTCCCTGAATTTTAATATTGGAAGGGAATGCCAAGACCACCCACCCAGAGCTGCAGCCTCTCTACAACTCCTCTCTAACAGGTGGCTGCTCAGCATTAGTTACACACTTCAGGGGAGGGGGAGCTCTTTCAGGACAGCATCAATTTACCAAATGGTTTAGGGATACAGCTGCATGTTCTTGCATGTATGTTTAAAAAACTGTGTTAGGGCTCAAGGTCAGAGTTTGTGGTCTCTGCACACCAGCCCTCATTCCCCCACTGACACCATCATCAACTCATCTGCAGGAACACAGGTCTCTGCCTTATCCTCAGCTCACTACTTAGAGTAGCTGGAAGCTACTGAAATAGAACAGCTCCATCTTCTATGGCTTCTTGGCTCCCCATCACAAATGAGATCCTCCAATGGACTCTTAGCTATCACTCCACCCCCCACTGCCCTATTTCTTGACCTGACCTGACACTACTATGTTGGTGGTTTGATTTAAAGGAAAGGCTAAGGAAATGTGGGCTCGTGATGGTACGTGTCTGTACTGTTTGCCACTGGTCTCGGTGGGCGCCGTGGCAGTTGGATGAGAGACAAGTGATTGGAAGGATAGATGATGGTTGGATGATAGGTAGATGGGAGAGTAAGAAAGTTCATGATGAGTTTGGGAAGGTCTTGGGCTCCTGCATGCCCCCTTCCACCAGCACTTTCTCCCAGAGATCAGCACAAGAGCAGGAGTCAGGAGGTTTGCAGGCAATGGTCGGTCTTATCGTCGTTAATACTCTGACACTAGTGATAATGGGTCACATTTTCTCAATAATTTATAGTGTAAATTACAAAGTCTTGAAAGGACTTTCAAGTACCTCCTCTGATTCGATCATTGCAGTAATTCTGTCAGGTTGTTCTCCCCCTTTTACAGATGAGAAGACCAGAAACCCAGAGGGGTTCTGTTTCTGAGTGGCCACACTCGCTGAGTGGCCACACCCACTGAAAAAGGGGCTAGGACAGACTCCATGCTTTCTCCACCCCACCCCAATTTATCCTCTCTTCTCCCAAGCATTTCTCTCACCTCTTGGCTGAGATTTCTAACTCCAGGTCAGTCGTTGAAGCTGTCCCTGCCTCCCAGGTAATCGGTGCCACCTCTGGCATAGGATCCTCTTGTTGGATCCAACTTACTGGGGCTTTGCCAGGGAGAACTCAAGGGGAGAAGGAGCCTCCATATTCACCACCCACATTTGAATGGTTAAGACAGAGTTCAGCGTCCTTCTCAGAGAGCCATTTTCAGGGAAGGAATACCATATCCCCCAATACCTATCACCTGCGCTCACTTCTCTCTCCCAGGCCCAGCCGAGGATCAAGTAGTGGAAAGAGCAGAACTTTATGGAGTCAAATGTTTTGCCTATGAATTCTGTCTCTGGAACATACTAGCTGGATGACCTCAGACAAACCCCTTAACCTCTCTGGGCCTCAGTCATCTTAGCTGTGAAATGGGATATCTGACACCACTTCATAGAATGATGGTGAGGCTCAAATAATAGCAGAGAACCATTTAGCCCTGTGCCTAGCTCTTGTGTCTCATAAGCCCTTGGTGACTGCCTGCTGGTACTGAGGGAGGTGATGGGAAACGGGCATGCATGTGGGCTTTGATGCTAGATGCACCTCAGTGTACATCCCTAGCCTATGGCTTATTAGTTGTGGGGACTTAGGAACATTATTTAACCTCCCTGAATTTCTGTTTCCTCGTTTCTATAATTCTGTAAACACGTGAAGCAGTGTTGTGTGGTAATATTAATCCAAATATGGCGTGCATACTTCTGATGGTGCATGAGACGAATTTAGGTGGGACAAAGACACTGGTGACATTTTAACTGAGAGATCACTCTTTTCATATGTACTAGGAAAAATATATACATCATACTGAAATAGTCTTTTTGTGGACAGTATTCCTTCCAAGAACGTTGGCCTTATTATATCCTTACTGGTGTTTAAGGGGGAAATGGAGCAACTGAAGAAAAATTTAATGAAATAATGGTTCCAGTGGCATGCAGTAGAGCAAAAATTGAGAAGGTGGTCGGAGGATGGAGTTTGCTTACCTCTGTAAAACACTGGAAAGGAATGTAAACCAATAATGATAACCATGAACCACTTGTGCTTCATGGTTGGCCAAGTTCAAATGCTAGCCACGTTCACAGCCCAGGGCCTGGCTACAGAAAGCATAAAGCAAACCCTCTGATTCTCACCCCTTTTCTCTTGCCCAGTGTGGAGACAGTGAATGACGGACAGTTTCACAGTGTGGAGCTGGTGATGCTAAATCAGACCCTGAACTTGGTGGTGGATAAAGGAGCCCCAAAGAGCCTGGGAAAGCTCCAGAAGCAGCCGGCAGTAAGCATCAACAGCCCCCTCTACCTCGGAGGTAAGGCTTTTCTCCCCTTCCATCCCCACCACCTACACCCCCCACCTATGCTCAGGTACCCACACCCAGGCCCACTGGCTGGGGTTCCCCTGCTCTCAGCATCCACTGCCAAAACAAATGACATAAGGCTTCTTGGAGGAAGTGGCAAGTAAGCCAGATCGTGGGGAGGAGGAGAGGAGAGAAGACAGGGCTCCTTCTGGGAAGCACAAGTGGTTCGGGAATGATGGTGGGAAGAGGCAAAGATGGAATGGGGAGGGAGGAAATAGAGACAGAGTCCAAGCCCCATGATCTGCAGGGGTCATGTTCCCTCTGTTCTGCCACCATGTCAGACACTGGGAGGCTCAGGTGATGCATGTAGAACATGTTTGAGATTAAAGTCATATAAAGGCCAAAAAGAAGTAGCCACCTGTCTGGCAGAGCCTAGACCTGAAGTGCAGCCCCAGGACCTGTAGATGTCAAAGGGTTATGTGCAAAAAAAAAAAAAAAGTCACCAGAGCAGCTTGTTCAGCACAGAGATTCCCAAGACATCCCTGCCAGGGAGCCCAGGAATCTGTATTAACAGCCAGTCCAGGTGCCAGGGGTCCAGGGAAAGCCTTCAGTCAAGGGCAGTCCCAGAAGGGACACAGTTTGTCCCCCTGTGAAGACCCCCAAGGTTCCACAGATCAAGGCTGCTTGCCCAAACCCCTTCTCTCCCAAACTCTAGCTCTCCAGCCTGGTGCTGTGCAGGGCTAGGACAAGGGATGGGGACAGGAGGACCTGGTGGGAACAGTAGAGGAATGGGAGGCACCATCCCTTCCCTGCCTAGAGGGTGGGCCTCCTCCATCCAGCTAGTTGTGGCCCTGTGACTAGCCAGCTCATCTTTTTTTCTAGACAAGCCCAAAATAGAGATTTTAGAAATTTTCTATATTTAAAAGGTTGGCAACAAATTCACATTTTTAAGAGTCAAAGTGTAGGAAAAAGGACACAAGTCCTTCTGTGGACAAGGTCCCAGGTTTTGGGTCCATTCCCTCCATCTGAACATCGGAGGCCCAGAGCTGTGAGCACTTAACTGTGAGCATGTAGAGACCTCCTCCTTGCTCTGAGGGGAAGTCTGGGCTGGTGGGCAAGGGAGGGTCTTCAGGCGGCTGTGCTGGCGCCCCTCCCCCAGGCATCCCCACCTCTACGGGCCTCTCAGCCCTGCGCCAGGGCACGGACCGGCCGCTGGGCGGCTTCCATGGCTGCATCCACGAGGTGCGCATCAACAACGAGTTGCAAGACTTCAAGGCCCTCCCACCGCAGTCCCTGGGGGTCTCACCAGGCTGCAAGTCCTGCACTGTGTGCAAGCACGGCCTGTGTCGCTCCGTGGAGAAGGACAGCGTGGTGTGCGAGTGCCACTCGGGCTGGACCGGCCCGCTGTGCGACCAGGAGGCCCGCGACCCCTGCCTGGGCCACAGGTCAGTGTCCTGAGAGCCTAGACTCCCTGCCTGGATTCAGTCCCTCCCCCCACCCCTTCCCCACCCAAGAAGCGGCACTGATAAAAGCTGGAGGAATTGTCAGACTGTCCACAGGTCCTGCTTAAGAGGTCAGGAGCTTACACAGCCAAACAGCAGGTCCCACTTAGAGACCTCAGTGTGTGAGGACCTTGCTGAGAACACCAGTCTCTGGCAAGTGACCCTTTAGAACCTGTCCAGAGCCACAGCACATACCTACATGACTCTGGGCAGATGCAGCCCCATGAGCATTTGGCTTGGCAAGTGGAATGAGGGTGAATTTCAGCCTCAACTTCTCTATCTAGGAGATGTGGATAAGACTGTCTTCTACATAGAAGCAGCAGAAGAGAGGTGATTGTAGAAAATAAGAATGATGCCAGGTATACAGCACTTAGTCCCATGCCTGGCACCGTTGATGATGGTGTTGGTAATAGTTCCATTGCTATCAGTTAAGATAGGGCAATTAAAATGTTCTGAGCTGTGACCTGCCGCTTGGATATGTGAGTTCTAATGCCTAGAGAACAGCAAGCCAGCCTCATGGTCACAGCTGGCAGTGGAGTTTGGGTGATGTGAGCCTCCAGCTGTGGCAGAGTAAGACAAGACTGCTGCTCAGATGCTGGGCTAGCAGAGGACAGACCATGGGATGGAGAAGACCTAAGGTTCCACAGCTCTGGGCCTGCTGGTCAGAGCCTGGTCCCTGGCTGGGCTGGACAGAGAAAGCCTCCAGCAGCACCGTCTCTGCCCCTTCTCATTCTCTCCTCTGCCAACAGTTGCAGCCATGGGAAATGTGTGGCAACCGGGACCTCGTATGTGTGCAAGTGTGCAGAGGGCTACGGGGGGCCCACGTGTGACCACAAGAACGACTCCACCAACGCCTGCTTGGCCTTCAAGTGTCACCAGGGGCAGTGCCACATCTCAGATCGAGGGGAGCCCTACTGTCTGTGCCAGTCTGGCTTTAGTGGGGAGCACTGCGAGCAAGGTGGGTCTACTGTGTGCCCAGGAGGGGGAACCAGAGAATGGTGGAGGGGTCAGAACTGGACCCCAGAGCCAGACTGAAGTTTGAATTCTGTCTGTGCCACCTGGAGGCTGCATGACCTTTGTCAGCTGCTTTCTAGAAAAGCCTCTGTTCTTTCATTTTGAAAATGGGGGCAATACCCTACATTGCTGCAGCAGTTGTCTATTGCTCTGTAACAAATTAGCCCCCCAACACAGTTCAAACCCTCCTTACTCTCTTCCCCTCCCCCAGCCCCTGTAGTGCATTTAAAAAAATTTTTTAATGTTTAAGAGGGAGAAACAGAATGCAGGTGGGGGAGGGGCAGAGAGAGAGGGACACACAGAATCCGAAGCAGGCCCCAAGCCCTGAGCTTTCAGCACAGAGCCTGAGGTAGGCTCAAACCCACAAATCATGAGATGATGACCTGAGCCAAAGTTGGATGGTTAAACAACTGAGCCACCCAGGTACCCCTGTAGTGTGCTAATATTGAAGTAAACAGGAAAATTAAGACTAGATTGTATTAGAATTCAAATCCACCTCCCCACAGGGGGTTATTTTCCTGCGTGGAAACTGAAGTCTTCCTCCCTGCCACTGGATTCCTAGGCAGACCACCTTGTCTCTAAGGGACGCTCACATTTATATCTAGTTGAAATACTATTCAACCAAAACTGATGTTTTTATAATTTTTATTAAATATTTTGAAACATGATTTACAGAAAAATTGCCAGAATATGAAGAGCTCCCACCTTCCCTTCACCAGATTGCCCAATTAACATGTTGCCACATCTGGTCTCTCGCCAACCACATTCATACACTCGTACACTCATTATCTTGTAACAATCTCATAATTTAGAAGAATTATATCAAGCTTAACAAAATTCATTAAAATGCATAAAGCCCTTTCTCACTCACAGTCTCCTCTGAGGCTCATAAGCTGTGAGGCATAGGAAGGACAGGGAAATGTATCACCATTTCCAGACAAGGAGACAGGCTCAGGGATAGTGAGGGTCTGGCTGATGGCCAAAGCCAAACTCTAAGCTCAGTACGGTCTTCCTCAGTGCCTTGCTGCAGCCCTCCTCCCAATGTCGTAGGGACAGTGCAGTCAGAAGATGAAAATCCAAGCAGATCTCACCTCCAGCAGCACTTTCCAGAGCCACATCCCTGGGCTGCAGCAGGCTGTTTGCCACGTACTGTTCCTATAGAGCATCCACCTCTGTTTATCATTACTTATTCTGTCATCGCTGAAGTGAACAGACCTAGATGCTGCACCAGTGGGGACTGGGGCAAACCAGACACTTCCTGGTTTTCTGTGAAGCCAGAAATCCCAATATTTAATCTCCTGGGGTTTTTAATGGTGACATTTAGCTCAGTTTCTAAGTCTAGGTGGCACATCAAAACTGAGGCACAGGAGTTAGCCCACCATCTACTACTTTGCCACATCGAGTTTGGTCTTGGAGTTCCTTGAAGGAAAGGATGGGGCTTGTTTTTGTCACCATTAGATCCTCAGGGCTTAGTCATAAATCCGGTAGAGAGCCTGGCCCAGGAAAGGCCTTCATAGTTGTGGAATCATTGGGCAGTTAACAGGTGGGAGACAGAGGGATGAGTGAAGACGTTCAAATGGTCTTTACACCTCAAACAGCCTACCCAGGAACTGGCCCTGGCCTGTCGTTGATGCCACCAATGCCCTGACCTTACCTTTTCTACCCTCTGCAGAGAGCCTGTGCCTGGGGGAGGTAGTCCGAGAGGTGATCCGCCGCCAGAAAGGCTATGCGTCTTGCGCCACAGCCTCCAAAGTGCCCGTAATGGAGTGTCGTGGGGGCTGTGGGCTGCAGTGCTGCCGGCCCACCCGCAGCAAGCGGCGGAAATACGTCTTCCAGTGCACAGACGGCTCCTCGTTTGTGGAAGAGGTGGAGAGACACTTGGAGTGTGGCTGCCGCGCATGTTCCTAAGGCCCTCTGCCCCCCCACCTCTCAGACTTCAGCTTCGTGGGGCTGCGACAGCCACGTGGGACCCCCTCGAGACTCGAGGTGAAGAAGTGGACGCTGGAGAGGAAGCAGAAGAAGAGAATATTAAGTATATTGTAAAATAAACAAAAAAATAGAACTTATTTTTATTATGGAAAGTGACTATTTTCATCTTTTATTATATAAATATATCACACCGTCTGAGTATATGTACCATATAGTGAGTTATTTTTACCAAGTCTTGTGTATTTGTCGTGTTTTTATAAACCGCTGTTAAAAATTTTAAGAAAAAAAAGACTAATAAAAATGTTTTAAAACAAAAGGATAAGAATAAAGAAGTGATAGCCTGTCCGAGGAAGAAGGAAGTTTTTAATGTGATGAAACAGTATCATGGCAGCAGAGATACCAAGACCTGCTTACTGAGCTCAGGAAAAGGAATGATAAGAGGAAGAGAAGGAAAAGATTTTTCTTTGTTTCTTCTTATCTTTAATGACTGTTTTCTCTTCCCTAAAAGCACCCAGCTTTTAAGTCCTGTTTGCTGAGGCCCATCCTTCCAGGACAAGCTTTTGCACCCCGGCCACCTCAGACTCGCGGTTGCCGCCCCCATCTGCCCCAGGCCACCAGCAGGGTCTGGGCCCTCTTCTCCCTCCAGGCTGGCCCTGGCTTCCACCACAGGGCTATCCGAAACTCTGCCACAGCCTTCATCTGAGCCTGTTTTGCCAAATTTTAAAACACCGCCTCTTTTCCTGACCCTCTCCAGGTGAGTCAAGGGAAGAAGGGATTATGCGGTCTCCTCAGGCCCCAACCACTGGTCCTTCCTTTGGAAAGTTGTGCACCGTCCTCTTCCCTCCAATGTCCCACGAATTTCACATTAGAATGCAGTACTGGGAGAGCAGGCAGCCAGGAGCCCAGCCTGCCCACAGCCTGGGTACAAGTCCGACTCTGGAAAGTTCTTGGGGGATCTTCCTATGGGAAGCACAAGCCTCTGCCACCAGATCCTCCAGACCACCGTCATATTGATGACAAGTCCTTGCCCATCTGCAACACTTCCCAACACATATCCATACCGCACCATATTTTATCCATATGAGAAGGGTAAAGCCGTTTAGCCCCATTTCACAGACAAGGAAACCAAAGCCTCTCTCAAACTCTGTGTCTTAAGCCACATATCTGATAAGTAGAAGAGCCAGACTCAAAAGTTCTAGATTCCTTCTCCAGAATGGTGTAAACAGGAGAAATTCAGGTAGTTTAAGTTCATGAGACAAGCCCTACCAGGAGAAGAAAGTATTCTCTACTGCTATTTTTCCTGCTCATGTCCATTCCTTGTTCTGTTCCCCTAGTATCCAAAGTTTCTAAACAGAGTTCTAGGAGAGCAAAGGCATACCTCCTGATGGAGACTTGCCCTGGCCTCTCTCCCTACTCAGTCTAGTGCAGAGGGCTCCAGGGCTCAGCTGCCCATCTCTCACTCATCCCTCCTTTCCCCTGGGAGCCTCCCTTGCAGAAGTGTCAGGGAGGAGAGTGTGGGGCTCAAAGGACCTTCCAGCATTGAGTGTCCCCAGAGGAACCTAGTGGTTCTGTGAGCACCAACAGTGGGCCAAAGGCTCCAAGAATCAGGAGGGAAAAAGAAAAGATGGAAGAGCACAAGGCAAGTGGCAAATAAGGAGGGAAGGAGGAAGAGAGAAGGGGTGGGGAGGGAGGGAAGGAAGGAAGAGAGGGAGAAATTAAATGGAACTTACTTAAAAATATGCATACTTAGATTATATTCCAGGTACTTAGTGTACCTCATGATGGATTTGTTTCAAATAGTAATAGATTCACTTAGTATTTACTACATTATACATCAGATACCATTCTATATTATATACACACACACACACACACACACACATATATAGGTATATGTGTGTATATGTATATAATATTCATTTAATTTTCAAAACAACCCTGCAAAGACATTACTAACCCATTTTCCAGTTGAATAAGTTGAGGCACAGAGAAGTTCAGGAACTTGCACAAGAGCAGGCACCTAATAAACTGTAGAGCCAGGATTTAGGCCCAGGTAGCCTAACTCCAGAACTTACTCCTCACGGGAAAGAAACATCTGCCTTTAAGAATCCTACAATCCAGGGCAAAAACAATCATGGGACAACTGCTTTATTATAGGAGTTCCCTGATGGCAATATGAACAAGGGAAGTGGATGTCCAGAGTTGGAAGTCTCCAATTCTGGATCTTTAAGGATGAATAGGAGTTTGCCAGGGGGTTGAGAAAGGGAGTTAATCGCCCAGGGCATAGCCTGTTAAAAAGCAGTGAAACAGGAAAAGACCCGGTATGTTGGGAACAGTCAGAGGTGGGGGGGGGGGGGGGGCGGGGGGGGGGGATGCTCACTGGGGAATAGGAGTCAGTGGGGAAGATGTAAAGGCAGAGGTTCAGCCACTAAGAGCCACGTGTGGCGAGCTAGAATGCAGGGACCCAGCGGGGTTTTTGAGCAGGGGGAAGGCAAGACATGCTGTGTTTTAGGAAGAGAACTGGGGGCAAAGTCAAGACAGGCTTGGGAGAGACAGGGCTCCACCACGCAGAACGGCTTGGGAGCTCCCAGTTGTTCAGTTTCTTGTGGCTAAACAATGCTGATTTCCAGGTGGGTCCCCAGAGTCTTCGTGGTAGCTCAAAAGTTCTGTCCTGAGATCTGCCCAACACCCCTCCCTATCCCTCATGCTCTGCCAGCCCACTCCACCCAGGCAGGTAAACCCTAGGCTTATTCTACCACCAATACTCCTAGCTGGCCTCTCTCCACATGACATAAAGCCCACTCAGCCTGCCATCTTGAGAGCCCACCCCAGGGTCACTGACTTCTCCGGGAGGACTCACCAGGCTGCAAGCTTTCCCTCTGGCTCCCCCAATGAACCCAAGTCCTGCCTCTGTCAATCATGCCCCAGGCCCAATCCTGAATCCAGCAGCAGTCAGCCACAAAGGACCAGGTTCTTAGTGTAGCTTGAGGGGATTTTGAGTCTTCCCCTTAGTTTTGGAAACCCTGACTTTATTAAATGCCTAAACAATATCATTAAGAAAATTGTCCCCAAAAGGAAGTTTTTCTAACAAATAGAGATTAAAACTCTTATTTCAATGGCCAAATTCTAGAAACAAAGTCCCAGAGGGCAAGAAACATTTAGTGAGGTAATTTGCATGCTTAAAAGTATGGTTCAGTGTTTGTGTGTGGATACGTACACATGTGAAAAGGGGGGTTAGGCTCTGTTTTGCCCTGAGCAGGAATCAGGCAAAGGAGAAGGGAGAATCCCTTTGACTCAACCAAGAGATCCTAAAATGGCTGATGAAATGATGTATTTAAAAGTTATTTGTAAAGTGTAAACTAAAAACCTTTAATGTAAGATGTTATTACCATTGTTGTTGCTGCTATTGACATGCCAACAGGCTCCATGTAGAAGATGGCTTTGCCTTTTCAATTTCAGAAAGGAACCGGAGTCTGACACTTCAGAAAGAGGACAAGGAAGAGGGGGCAAGGAAGGGGAAAGAGATTACCTAAAGCCAGAGAATGAGAGGTAATCCCCCAGAATGACCCTTAGGAACCCAAGAGTGGCCAGGATGGGGCTGGAGCTAACCTTGCCTTCCACCACATACAAAGCTACTTTGAACCCTAAGGCCAAGCAGCCACCCATTGACTTTGCTGTAAGAAGCCCCTAGCATAAATGGGCTTGCCCCTCAAAATTCACAGGGTCTCAGTATTAAAGCTGAAGGAACCTGAGGGAATCCCTGATGAGTGATAAACCTGAGAATCAGAGAAATGGAAGGTCTAAACCAGAGACCAAGGTCATCGAACAAATTAACACCAGAAACAAGAAGAGACCCTGGTGTCTACCCAGGCCATCATTCTTCTTGCTACTCCACCATGGGCATCCAGGAAGACTGAAATTTGAGAAAGACCCTGTAATACCTTCTAGGTGGCCAGGAAAGTACCCCCCCCCCAAACCCTTCCCAGACAGTGCACTCAGATGTCTGGGAAGCTGGGGCATGGCATGGTTTGGTGACACTTACCCATATATTCTAGTCTGGATTAGTGCCAAAGGAAATGCTTGGGGAAAGTTGGTGAAAGATGCCAGCTACCAGAGAAGCAAAGACAGAATTGGGCATTTGGCAAAGCTTATTTCTCTAACCCAACAATAGATTCTAAGAGGAAAATTTTTTAAGATGTTTTTAAAAACAATGCTATAGTGCCACTTCACCGCTATGGGATAAATAATGTACATTTTTTATGCAACAGACTGTCATATTCTGATGTCATTAAAATAAATGGATGAGTCACAGGAGAGCCTTCAGATGCTCTTGTGAATACCAGAAGTTCAGCCCTACTCCCTGGTGTGTGTTTTATTTTTACTGCTGACCTTCACTCCCTGGGGCAAAGATTACTGTAATTCATGGGGTTTGGGCAAGTCTGGTGTGGAGTTAGTGAAAACAGTTGGTTTCTTGAAGCATGAAGTGGGGAAAAAGAGATCCAGAGTTCCCAAGAGACATGGGAGAGAAGGCCCAACACATGGCTTAAAGTCTGCAGGGCATGTGATTTGTATGGTCACAGACTGCCAAGGGTCATGGGGAAAGATGCCACTCCAGTGCAGAGAACACTTATTAAGATGTGGAGGAAGATTTGTCCTGGGCACTCCAATGCCTAATTAAATCCCCTCCTTTATTCATTCTTTCTCAAGCATTTTCTGAACATCTATGTGCCCAGTACTGGTCTAGGCACTGAAGACTACACAAAAGATGATCAAGACAAAGTCCTTGTTCTCCTGGAGCTTAACTGAGTGTCAATCAACAAATAAGTAAAGATAATATCAGATAATATTAAAAAGTAGAGATGTACTGGTGGGTACTTTCCACAGTGAAGTCAAGGAAAGCCTCTGTGACAAATTGAGACGGGGGGTGGATGAAGTACCGAGAAATGGAAGGAGGAAGCCTGACCCCGTAGTGCTCACTAGATAATCTGCCCTCACACAGGTGTATCCAAGGGAGGTAGAGAGCTTGAGCATCTTAGTAGGCCAGAGGTGATGACATGAGTGAGACAGCACTATGAGAGGGCTTTCAGGGGTGAGGGTGGAGACAGAACTCACCCTTCAGCCTCCCAGCCCTGGGACAACCTTGGGAGCCAATGGCCTTTCTAAATAATGTCATGGATCTAGAGGCCACTACCAACTGACTGAGGACCATTTCTGCTTCCCTAGAAGATAGACCTATATCTCCATGAAAAACACAATTAGGAAGCAAGACGCTGGTGGGCAGCAGATGCACCAAATATAGGAAAGGGCCAAGGCCTGTTGTTCCTGGGCCATAGCAAGCAGGGCCATACAGTCTGGAGGCCCTGAGTGTCTACCAAGATGCCCTTGATATTAGCTTCAAAGCTTTCGGCTTGAAAGAATCTGAAATGAAAGCGGGGAGATTTTGTGCTGACACGTATTATGTCAGGCTGCCTGGGCATCTCTGCCAGAAGAAGCTGCTGGCCAGGAACCTACAGCTTCCACTCTCCAAGCTTAGACAAAACAGCCCCTCCTCCCAGGTTTGGGACCTATAGTTCTACTGATCTGTCATATTTCCCTTTTGTGTCAATTGCAGAGCTTCTCAACTGAGAGAGATATTGCCCCCAAGGAGACAATTGGTAATGTCTAGAGACATTTTATATTGTAGGACTAGGACAGGGGAGCTACTAGCATCTAGTGGGAGGCCACAGGTGCCACTAAACACCCTATGATGCCCAGAATGGCCTCCATAACAAAGAATTATCCTGCCAACATATCAACAGTCTTAAGACTGAGAAACTCTGGCTTGGACTAATCAGCTCCTTCCTGTAACACCTGAATGGAATTGTTTACAAAGGAAGAAGGGGGTAAAAAAAAAAGGGGGGGGAAGAAAGGGGCAAAAATGCTAAATAGGTAACAAATAGGCCTCCTCAGGGGAACATGGTCTGTTGGTGAGAATACATAGCAAGCTAGTGATGTATACTTGTATTTAAAACACAGTTATTGATGTGGGACCAAAACATTCCTGGCAATGAGGTACCACCATTATCCTTCCTTTGCCACTCTGTCCTTACCACTCAGTCACTGCAAATGGGTGAACAGTGGATTATGGATTTATTATGCTTAGGTGACACATAAAATATGGCAGAGCAGGGGACATGCACCTTTGGACCTGCTATAGGCAGAAAATGAATAGGATTAATAAAAATGTTTTTTCTATTTCTTGGAACTCTATTCCTCAGCTGAGTCCCAGCAGGAAGAACAGCAAAGGTTATCAAATAAAGACATGAGGACCATGGATGTGTCTGTGGAATGTCAAAGGTGAGCAAAGAAAGTGTGGGTCAAAAGGCTTAAGCAACCCAACTTCAAGATGGGGCAGGGGATGTTGGGCCAACTCCCAGTAAGGATGATAGGATTAACTGGTTGTCAGAGTAACCTTGCTCACTCAGAGTAATCTTATAAATTGCTACAGGGATAGGACAGGCTCTCCGCCCAACCAGAGCTCTGTAAATGGACCCTGTAAATATCCACATTTGCAGGAAGAGAGGAGGAGAGGCAATCCTTGAGAGCAGAGATTGGAGTAGGGTCTAGGTGATAAGAGCAGACCTCTGTCCAACTCCAGCTCATGGCCCTAGAAAGCTCCACATCTTCTCCCCTATCTTGCTGTTTGATTTTAGCAATATCAGTGTGAGATTCAGTTTGTCCTTCTAAAAAAACAAAGATGGCAATACTTGACATAATCAAGGCTCTGTAGATTACAAGTGGCAAAAAGCAATTCAAATTAACTTAAGCCACAAAAGGAATATGTAGGCTCAAGTCATTGGAAAATCTAATATCATTCTCACTGAATCAGACAGAGATGTATGTATCCTGGAGCTCAATACAATCTCATAAGGGCTCCGGTCTCTCATGCATGCTTGGCTTTCTTCTGTATTGGCTTCATTCCCATGAAGGTCTCCCTAGAGAGTTGGCAAAGTGACTCTCAGCCACTGCACAATGAAAGCAGTACAAACTACTAATTTCAAGTCGAGAAGAAAAGGGCTTCTCTTTTCCAATAATCCCAAGAGACATCTCAGCAAAGTCACTGCCACTGACTGGCCTGGATTCAGGTAAATGTCCATCACTGAACCAGACATTATGGGCAAAACAATAAGACTTCTTGATTGGCCAAGCCTGTATCACATGATCATCCCTGGAGCCAAAAACAGGTAGTTGAAGGTGAGGACAGGTGTTTCCCCCAAAGAAAAGAAGTAATAGATGCTAGGTGGGCAAAAATTGCAGATAATAATTACTCACAAGGAATTAGTTAGAAACTATGACAAGTTTCCAGTTCAAGATGGCAACACAGAAGGATCCTGAACTCATCTCTTCCCACAGACATAATAAATCTACAACTACATATGGAACAATTTCCACTGAGAGAAACCCAAAAATTACTTGACCCACTCCTTCACATTAGGTGAACATGAAAAAAACCCATATCCAAACAAGTAGGAGAGGCTGAGACACAATCTTACCATAAATTCTACCCCTTGGCACAGAGACCCACAATCAGGAGGAAAGTAACAACCTTGAGCTTCTCACTGAGACGTGAAGGGTTTGAAATCCACATCTGGCACCCCAATTTTGAAGACCTGCACTTGAGGGGTGAGTCCCCAAAACATCTAGCTTTGAAAAGCATCAGGGCTCACATCTACAAGACCCACGAAGCTATAGCAAACTGAGAAATAGTTCTTAAAGGGCTCATGCCTGTAGACCCACCCACCCCAGAGCCCAGCACAGAGGCAGAAAAGTGACCAGTTTTTCTGTGTAAGAGACTTATGTTAAAGCATCAGCCTGAAGGGCAGACATCTGATTTAACACATGTAAGGGACCTACTGATATATTCTCCAAAGACAGAGGCCAGTAGGTACCATCTTTTCACTCTCCCTCTGCTTGCCTCCAAGTCACCAGTATCTACTGAAAAGGAGTTTATGCACCCATCTGGTACCCCAGTTCTGCGGCTATTGCCCAGGGAACAACTTGATCACCTGACTCTGCTGGCCAGTGGGGCTTTCACTCATGGGTCCCACAGGACTGTAACAAATGGAGAAAGAGTTCTTAACTGGCTACACACTAGGGCACAGTGGGAGGCAATAGACTGAGGCTCCCAATCTTTCTATGAAAGAGACCAATTAGCTTATCTTCATAGCTTTAGTCTCAAGGGCAAGCTTCTAATTAAACACACATCTAAGGGCTGACTATAGTCCTTCTACAGAGACATTGGAGGGCAGGTGCTCCAGACCACCATTGTCTCCCAGAAAGGAGCTGGTGCACATGTCTGGTGCCCTGTTTTTTTTGTGGCTACCACCCAGGGGATGATCCTCAATCACCTGACTCTGGTGGACAGCAGGGCTTACATTTGCAGTTCTATCAGTGCTGAAAGTAACAATCTGCCAACCGAGAATATTCTACCTGGCAAAGTTGTTCTTCAAAATTGGAGAAATAAAGTTTTCCAGACAAGCAAAAGCTAAAAGGAATTCATTATCACTAGACTGACTTTACAAAAAATGTTAAAGAGATTCTCCAAGTGGGAATGAAAGGGTACTAATTAGCTACAAGAAAACATATGAAAGTATAAATTTCATGGGAAGGATAAATATATGGAATTCCAAATAATGTGATGTTGTAAAGACGGTGGGTCAATCACTTATAAACCCAGCATGAAGGTTAAAAGACAAAAGTAATAGAAAACCTATAACTACAATAATTAATGGATACCCAAGATAAAAAATGTAAATTGTGATATCAAAGTGATAAAGATGGGAGCAGGGGGAGTAAAAATGTACAACTTTAGAATACATTCAAAATTTTTCAGTTTAGATTATAAATCACTTTATATAAATCTCATGGTAACCACAAAGCAAAACCTATAGTAGACAGACAAAATAAAGGAATCTAAGTATAACACTACAGAAAATCATCAAATCACAAAGGAAGGGAACAAGAGAAGAAAGGAACTACACAACAGCCAGAAAACAAAAATGCCAATAGGCATCAATAATTACTTTACATATAAATGGACTAAATTATTTAATCAAAAGAATTTTTTTTATTCATTAAGCCACTCTGTCTATACAGAGCACACACACAGTGCAGGGAATAGAAAAAGATATTCCGTACAAATGAAAACCAAGGGTTAGAATAGCTACACTTTTATCAGACAAATTAGACTTTAATGCAAAGATTGTAATAAGACACAAAGAAGGTCATTACATATAATGAAAAGGGTAAATCAGACAAGGTAGAACATTTATAAATATTCTGCACAAAACACAGGAGATTTAAACATATAAGGTGAACATTAACAGACTTAGTGGGATAAAAAGTCAGCAATACAATAATGGTTGGGGGATTTAATTCTTCACCTTCATCAATGGATGGATCATCCAGAGAGAAAAATCAATAACATTGGCCTTAAATCACACATTAGACTAGATGGATCTGACAGACATATACAGAATACTCCATCCAAAAGCAACAGACTATACATTCTACTAAAGGACTTATGAAACATTCTTCAGGACAGGTCACAGTTTAGGCCACAAATCAAGTCTTAATAAGTTTAAAATACTGAAATCATATCAACCATCTTTTCTAACCACAATGGTACAAAACTAGAAATCAATTACAAGAAGAAAATTAGAAAATTCACAAATGTGGACATTAAGCAACATGCCACTGAACAACCCACAGGCCACATTATACAATCAATGGAGAAAATAGAAGACCTTCAAACAAATGAAATTAGAAATACAACATGCCAAGACTTAGGGATGCAGCAAAAGCAGTTCTAAGAGGGAAGCTCATGACAATAAATGTCTACATTAAGAAACAAGAGGGGGAGGGGCCATGATGGTGAAACAAGATGGAAGTCTTTTTTGCATCTCTCATCTCTGAGTTGCAGCCAGATCAACACTAAACCATCTTGCACACCTAGAAAACTGATTTGAGGATTAACACAACAATCTGCACAACCTGAACCACAGAACTTGGCAGGAACGCAACACCATGAACTGGGAGAGAGAGAAGCCACAGAGCGCAGGGAGTGGATTTTGCTTGCAGAGAGAGGAGGGAGATGGGGGAAAGTACAGGAAAAGCAGCACCTCCCCCCAAAACCAGCTAGAGAGAAAAAGTAAGAGTGGAAACAGCCACAAGGCAGGGGCTGAACAAAAAAGGGAGAAAGGAGGAGAAAGGAGGAGAAAGGAGAGGGTTTAAATTCCACTAAGACTCTATAAACAGGGGAAGTGCAGAACCTGGAACTCCACAGCTCAATACCTGGCAGCGCTCTGGTAGGAAGAACAAATCCCTGAAAGCAAAGTGTGAGATCCGAGAGGTCCTCGAGCCACATGGGGAGAGGCGGTTCCCCTGCTGGGAAGACATTTGGTAGAGGCAGTGCAGCCTCCCAAAGGCAAAAGTCCCAGTGGACCCCAGAGAATGGCCACATTCACTGGTGTTGGAGTGAGGACATTAAGGGTGAAGCCTGGCACCAGATGAGTGTTGTGATTTGCCGTAGTCCCTGAAACACTGCTGCTACACAATCACATGAACATTTTCTGGGGCAGGATGGTGCCTGGCCACAGTCTCTGGGCATCAGCAGCAGCAGTCTCCCAAATGTTCCTGGGGGCGGGCCCGCACCTGGCCATTTCTCAGTAAGACCCTCCCCCAGAGGGTCAGAACAGGTCACAGTCTCTCAGAAGTGAGGTGTTGGGAAACGCAGCCTCATCTGAGATAAAAATCAGGAGGGAGGCGCCCCCTGGCAGCCTGAGGGCTTGGTTACAGTGTAGAAGAGGGGAGTGGATGGAAGCTAGAGACAAAGGAGGGGTGATTAATTGCCTGTCGGGAAGAGCATAGAGTCCATACTAGAGACTGGGTAGCTGGTTGACAATTTTCAAACCTCCGGCACATAAGCATACATGCCTACAGGCACCACAACAATCCACCCCAGTAAGTTAAGCAGCGCCACCTACTGGAGAACGGAGCTGTTACACTAAGTCCCACCCAACTGGGTCAACCGCAATCTTGAGGAACACAAGTCTCTCTGCCTGCTTAGTTTATGGACTATAAAGTGCTTCATAGTTTGACTATGAAGGGGAAACCAGATGTAATTTCAATCATATTTGACTCTGTTTGCTGGTCCATCTGTTTTTTTCTTTTCTTATTCTTGAATACAGAAAGAGAAAAAAATTTTATTTTCCATTTTTATTAAAAATTTTTATCTACTATATTTTTTATTGTTTGTAAATTTTTTATATTCTATTTTATTTCCATTTCATTTATTCTATTTTATTCTACTCATTTTTTCAAATTTTCAAACGTTTTCCTTTTTTCCTTTTCTTATCTTGCCCTTTTTTCTCTAATCTATCAAGTTTCTTTCAACAACCAGACCAAAACACACCTAGGATCTAGCATCCTTTATTTGATTTTTTGTGTTGTTTTTGTTTAACTTTTTTTTAACTTTATTAATTCCTTTTCTTCCTTCAAAATGACAAAAATGAAAGGATTCACCCCAAAAGAAAGAACAGGAATAAATGACAGCCAGGGACTTAACACAGATACAAGCAAGATGTTTTAACCAGAATTTAGAATCATGATAATAAGAATACTAGCTGGGATTAAAAATAGATTACAATCCCTTTCTGCGGAGATAAAAGAAGTAAAAGCTAATCAGGGTGAAATAAGAAATGCTATCGTTGAGCTACAGTCTTGATTGGATGCCACAGCAGCAAAGATGGATAAGGCAGAGCAGCAAATCAGCAATATAGAGGAAAAACTTATGGAGAACAATGAAACAGGAAAAAAACAAAGAGGGAGACTAAGGCAAAAAGAGAATGATATAAGAATTAGAGAATTCAGTGACTCATTAAAAAGGAATGACATCAGAATCACAGGGATCCCACAAGATGAAAAGAGAAAAAAAGGGATAGAAGGTTTATGTGAGCAAATCATGGTGGGAAACTTTCCTAACCTGGGGAAAGACACACTCATCAAAATCCAGGAAGCACAAAGAACTTCCATTAGATTCAACAAAAAACAACCATCAACAAGGCGTATCATAGTCAAATTCATGAAACACTCAGGCAAGGAAAGAATCATAAAAGCCGCAAAGGAAAAAAGTCCTTAGCCTACAAGGGAAGACAAATCATGTTTGCAGCATACCTATCCACAAAAACTTGGCAGGCCAGAAAGGAGTGGCAAAATATATTCAATGTTCTGAATTGGGAAAATATACAGCCGAGAATTCTTTATCCAGCAAGGCTGTCATTCAAAATAGAAAGAGAGATATAAAGTTTCTGAGATAGACAAAAATTAAATTAAAGGAGTTTGTGACTACCAAACCAGCCCTACAAGAAATTTTAAGGGGGACTCTCTGAGGGGAGGAAACAAAAAACAAAACAGAAATAAAAACAAAAAGACCAAAAGCAACAAAGACTAGAAAGGACCAGACAACACCACCAGAAACTCCAACTCTACAGGCAACATAATGGCAATTAATTCATAGTTTTCAGTACTCACTCTAAATGTCAATGGACTAAACACTCCAATCAAAAGAGTAACAGAATGGATAAAAAAACAAGATCTATCTATATGCTGTTTACAAGAGACCCATTTTAGACCTAAAGACACCTTCAGATTGAAAAGGGGATGGAGAACCATCTATCAGGCTAATGATTACCAAAAGAAAGCCATAGCAGCCATACTTATATCAGACAATCCAGATTTTAAAATAAAGACTGTAACAAGAGATTAATAAGGGCATTATGTCATAATTAAGGGGTCTATCCACCAAGAAGATTTAACAATTGTAAACATTTATGCTCCAAATGTGATACACCCAAATTTATAAATCAGTTAATCACAAATATAAACTCATTGATAATACTACTATAATAGTAGGGGACTTGAACACCCCACTTACAGCAATGGACAGATCTTCTAAACAGAAAATCAACAAGGAAACAATGGCTTTGAATGACACATTGGACTGGATAAACTTAACAGATATACACAGAACATTTCATCCCAAAGCAGTGGAATACACATTCTTCTTCAATGCACATGGAACCTTCTCCAGATTAGATCACATACTGGGACACAAATCAGCCCTCAACAAGTACAAAAAGATAGAGATCATACCATGCATGTTTTCAGACCACAGTGCTATGAACCACAAGAAAAAATTTGGAAAGATAACAAATACTTAGAAACTAAAGAACATCCTACTAAAGAATGAATGAGCTAACCAAGAATTTAAAGAAGAAATTAAGAAGTACATGGAAGCCAATGAAAATGATAACACCACAGCCCAAAACCTCTGGGACACAGCAAAGACACTCATAAGAGGGAAGTATATAGCAATCCAGGCTTTCCTGAAGAAGGAAGAAAGATTTCAGATACACAACCTAACCTTATGCCTTAAGGAGATGGCAAAAGAACAGCAGATAAAACCTAAAACGAGAAGAAGGCAGAAATAATAAAGATTAGAACATAAATCAATGCTATCAAAACCAAAAAAAACAAAAAAACAAAAAAACAACCCACCCCAAAAACAAACAAAAAAAACAGTAGAACATATCAATGAAACCAGAAGCTGGTTCTCTGAAAGAATTAACAAAACTGATAAACCACTAGCCAGTTTGATCAAAAAGAAAAAGGAAATGACCCAAATAAATAAAATCAAGAATGAAAGAGGAGAGATCACAACCAACACAGCAGAAATACAAACAATAAGAGAATATTATGAGCAACGCTACACCAATAAAATGGGCAAATTCCTAGAAACATAAAGTACCCAAACTAAAACAGGAAGAAATAGAAAATTTGAACAGACCCATAACCAGTAAAGAAATTGAATTAGTAATCAAAAATCTCCCAAAAATACAGGAGTCCAGGGCCAGATGACTTTCCAGGGGAATTCTATCAAACATTTAAGGAAGAGTTAACACCTATTCTCTTGAAGCTGTTCCAAAAAATATAAATGGAAGGAAAACTCCCAAACTCATTCTATGAAGCCAGCATTACCTTGATTCCAAAACCAGACAAAGACCCCAATAAAAAGGAGAACTACAGACCAATTTCCCTGATGAACATGGATACAAAAATCTTCAACAAGATACTAGCTAACTGGATCCAACAATACATTAAAAGAATTATTCACCATGACCAGTGGGATTTAGACCTGGGATACAGGGCTGGTTCAATGTCTGAAAAACAATCAATGTGATACATCACATCAATAAAAGAAAGGATTAAGAACCACATGAGCCTCTCAATAGATGCAGAGAAAGCATTTGACAAAACACAGCATCCTTTCTCGATAAAAACCCTCAAGAAAGTAAGGATAGAAGGATCATACCTCAAGATCATAAAAGCCACATATGAAAGACCCACCACTAATATCATCCTCAATGGGGAAAAAGTGAGAGCTTTCCCCTAAGGTCAGGAACACAAGAGGGATGTCTACTCTCACCACTGTTATTTTACATAGTATTGGAAGTCCTAGCCTCAGCAATCAGACAACACAAAAGGAATAAAATGCAACCAAATTGGCCAGGAGTAGGTCAAATTTTCACTCTTCGCAGATGACATGATACTCTATATGGAAAACCCAAAAGATTCCACCAAAAAACTGCTAGAACTCATCCATGAATACAGCAAAGTCACAAGATATAAAATCAATGCACAAATATCGGTTGCATTCCTATACACCAATAATGAAACAGAAGAGAAATTAAGGAATCGATCCCATTTACAATTGCACCAAAAACCATAAAATACCTAGGAATAAATCTAACCAAAGAGATGAAAAATCTACACACTGAAAACTATAAAAAGCTCATGAAAGAAATTGACGATGACACACACAAAAAATGGAAAGATATTCCATGCTCCTGGATGGGAGGAATATCGTTAAAAATATCAATACTACCCAAAGCTATCTACACATTCAGCATAATGCCTAATAAAATAACACCAGCATTCTTCACAGAGATAGAACAATCTTAAAATTTGTATGGAACCAGAAAAGACCTCGAATAGCCAAAGCAATCTTGAAAGAGAAAACCAAAGCTGGAAGCATTACAATCCCACACTTTAAGATGTATTACAAAAATTTAATCAAGACAGTATGGTACTGGCACAAAAACAGACACTCAGATCAATGGAACAGAATAGAGAACCCCAGAAATGGACCCACAAACGTATGGCCAACTAATCTTTGGCAAAGCAGGAAAAAATATCCAATGGAATGAAGACAGTCTCTTCAGTGAATGGTGTTGGGAAAACTGGACAGCAACTTGCAGAAGAATGAACCTGGACCACTTTCTTACTCCATACACAAAAATAAACTCAAAATGGACAAAAGACCTGAACATAAGACAGGAAACCATCAAAATCCTAGAGGAGAAAGAAGGCGAAAACCTCTTACTCAGGCAGAAACTTCTTAACACATCTCCAGAGGCAAGGGAAACAAAAACAAAATTGAACTATTGGGACCTCATCAAAATAAAACTTCTGCACAGCAAAGGAAACAATCAGCAAAACTAAAGGGCAGCCAACGGAATGGGAGAAGATATTTGCAAATGACATATCAGATAAAGGACTAATATCCAAAATCTATAAAGAACTTATCAAAATAAACACCCAAAAAACAAATAATCCAGTGAAGAAATGAGCAAAAGACATGAATAGACACTTTTCCAAGGAAGACATCCAGATAGCCAACCGACACATGGAAAATGCTCAACATCACTCATCATCAGGTACATACAAAATCAAAACCACAATGAGATACCACCTCACACCTGTCAGAATGGCTCACATTAACAACTCGGGCAACAACAGATGCTGGCGAGGATGCGGAGAAAGAGAATCTCTGTTGCATTGTTGGTGGGAATGCAAGCTGGTGCAGCCACTCTGGAAAACAGTATGGAGATTCCTCAAAAAATAAAAATAGAGCTACCCTATGACCCAGCAATTGCACTACTAGGTATTTATCTAAAGGGCACAGGAGTCCTGTTTCAAAGGGACAAATGCACCCCAATGTGTATAGTGCGCTATCAACAAGAACCAAAGTATGGAAAGAGCCCAAATGTCCATCGATGGATGAATGGATAAAGAAGATGTGGTGTGTGTGTGTGTGTGTGTGTGTGTGTGTGTGTATGTGTGTATATATAAAAATATATAATATATGTGTAATATATATATTATATACCTAGTGTACGTGTGTGTATGTGTACATGTGTACGTACATGTGTACATGTGTATATGCACATGCGCGTGGTGCGCATTATGTGCGTGTCTACATGTGGGCCTGCGTGCGTGTGCGTGCCTGCGTGCGGGTGCACGTGTATGTGCGTGTGTGTGTGTATATATGTGTATATATGTGTATACATGCGCATGTGTGTGGGGCGCATCGCACGCGTTTGTGTGTATATATACATATGTATACAAAACACACACACACACACACACACTGGAGTATTACTCAGCAAGCAAAAAGAATGAAATCTTGCCATTTGCAACTATGTGGATGGAACTAGAGGGTATTATGCTAAGTAAAATTAGAAAAGAAAAATATCATATGACTTCACTCATATGAGGACTTTAAGAGACAAAACAGATGAACATAAGGGAAGGGACAAAACATAAAAGACTCAAATATAGAGAACAAATAGAGGGTTGCTGGAGGGGTTGTGGGAGGGGGGATGGGCTAAATGGGTAAGGGGCATTAAGGAATCTACTCCTGAAATCATTGTTGTACTATACGCTAACTTGTATGCAAATTTAAAAATTAAAAATTAAAATTTTAAAAACTAGATCTCAAACAATCTAACTTTCCACCACAAAGAACTAGAAAAAAAAAAAAAAGAATAAATCAAACCTGATGATAATAGAAAACAGAAAATAAGTCCAGAGCAAAAATAAATGATACAAAAACTAAAACAACAGAATATATTAAACTAAGAGCTGGTTTTTTAAAAAAAAAAGATCAACAAAATAGGCTACCTTTAGCTAGATTCACCAAGAGAAAAAGAGTGGACTCAAAATGAAATGAGAAATGAGAAATGAAAGTGGGCACATTACAACTGACACCACAGAAATACAAAGGATCATAAGAGTCTAGCTACTATGAACGATCATAAGCCAACAAATTGAGCAACCTAAAAAAGAAATGGTTAAATTCCTGGAAACATACAGCCTACAAAAGAGTGCATCAAGAAGAAATAATATAAAATTTGAACAGACCAAGAATTACTAATAAAGAGATTGAATCAGTAATCAAAAACATCCCAACAGACAAAAGTCCAGGACAAAATAATTTCACTGGTAAATTCTACCAAACATTTAAAAAACAGCAGCAATCTTCCTCAAATTCTTCCTAAAAACTAGAAGAGAATGGAACACTTCCAAACTCATTTTACAAAGCCAGCATTACCCCGATACTGAAACCAGACAACACTATAAGAAAATTATAGGCCATTATTTTAGATGAACATACAAAAATCCTTAATAAAATAGTAGCAAACCAAATTCACATATACATTAAAAGGATCATACAAGAATGTCATCAATGTAGAGACATAGGTCATTCCTGACTTCACTCCTCATCACAAGGAAATCAACCAACAACTATTCATGAACAAGATACTACTGAGACACCATGTAAAACATGGGGGTGAAGCTAATGCATCTTCCTCCACCACAGAAACCAAGACAGCATTAGAAGGGTAGGAAAAGTGGTTACATGTTGACTGCATTGCCACTTCCCCAGGCCACTGCAACATCCATTAAGAGGTCTCCCCAGAGCCTACAATTCCTCCAGTAGGAAAAGGGAACACAGCATAAAGATCTAGCTCCCTTAACATTGTAGTCTGCTTCTTGGGAACTCCCATTTTAGTCTCACACCATGGGGATTTCAGGGGAATTTGCAAGCACTAACCACTGGTAACCTGATTGTGAAGAAGAAAGTGGAAGGGGCTTGCAACAACAGCACTCAAATGCTTGCAGACCAATTTCCCACCTGCAGTGCGCAAACAGATGTCCCAACCAGCACCTTTGCTGATCGGAAGAGCCAGGGCAGTAGCAAAGTCTGATCAGGCACCTCAGCAGAGCACAGGTCCTCCTGACTTGGCACCTTAAATGAAGAGCCATGCAGCCTCATATACTGGCCCCACCAGTCCCCACCCCTGCAAGCCCCTGCAGGCAGAGGAGTAAAGTCATATCCCCACCTGCTACTAAGTGTAGCTCCTGGTCATGCTCAAGCAGAAAGGGCTTTGCTGGACTTGAAGCCACCTATCCTGCTCAGATAAGATAGGTGAGCTAATTCAAAACCTTGCCCACTATTTGAGTATAGCTCCTAATCCCTCCCAACCACAAAGCTTGACATATGGATCTCCTTGAAAACTTCTTGGATCTGGCCCTCCCAACCTGCCAAAGCAGGGTAGCTAAGTCATAGCCCTGTCCACAGCTGAGTGAAGCTTCCAGACCCACCCAAACAGAAAGACTGGCCAGAACACCTGGAAAGCCATGTAGCCCAGCAATGCTGAAGCAGAGAGTCTACCAGGCAGGACTAATGGTCTCTAGAGCAAAGCCAGTGACCTAGTTAGGCCAGGGAAATTAGGGTGCAGCTTGCCTAGAGTCAAGACCATAAAGAGTCTTTCCAAGCTTGAAACTAGTTTTCTTGCTGTGTGTGGGCAGGGAAACTAATCTGTAGCCCCATTATTTGCTGAATACAGCAACCTGAACAGAGAACCTAACCCACATACACAGGAAACTACATAGCCCACCCAACAGCACTGTTTACAGAGGCTTTGAACACAGAACATAGCCCATGGCTTTCACTGTCTGCTAAGCAAACCAGGGGCTCTGTCTGATCAAGCAATTCAGTGCACAGTCTTGTCTGATTTGGGTCCCCCCAAAATAAGCCATGCAGGCCCTCAGACCCATCCTACTGCCCCAGCAGGGCAGAGAAGCAAATTCATAGCCCCAACCACTACTGAGTATATTACCCCATCCCAACCATCTATTAAGCCTGAGTAGAGAACCCAGTCAACAGCAGATTAACATCCTACAGTCTCACTTAGGCAGGGAAACAAGACAGCAATGTTAGCCAACTGTTCTCAACCAACAACACACCCACCCCCTGACCTTTGAGCTTGGGCAGTGGCCTTGCCCAAAAACAGACCCTGACTGAAAGCCTCACATATCCAAAGACATTACCAGCAGACATGTCCAGAAACCCAAACATATCTGACTGGTGAAAAAGGGTCTCTGCCAAAACAAACCTGTAAAATCTGGAAATGGAGACTACCTACTCAGATGTGCACATACCAGGGTTCATGGCTGGCTCGGATGGTGGAATGTGTGATTATTGATTTTAGGATTGTGAGTTCAAGCCCCACAATGGGTATAGAAATTACTTTAAAATAAAGTCTTTAAAAAGAAGTGTACATGAAAAGATACTCAACATCACTCATCAGGGAAATACAAATTAAAATCACAATGACACACCACCTCATACCTGGCTAAAATTAACAACTCAGGCAACAACCGATGTTGACACAGATATGAAGAGGAACCCTTTTGCACTGTTGGTGGGAATTCAAACTTGTGTGGCCACTCTGGAAAATAGTATGGAGCTTCCTCAAAAAATTAAAAAATAGAACTACCCTATGACCTAGCAATTGCACTACCAGATATTTATCTAAGGGATACAGGTGTTTCAAAGAAGCACATGCACCCCAATGTTTATAGCAGCACTATCAACAATAGCCAAATTATGTAAAGAGTCCAAATGTCCATTGACTAATGCATAAAGAAGATGTGGTGTGTACATATATATATATATACATACACACAATAGGATACTACTCAGTGATGAAAAAGAATGAAATCTTGCCATTTGCAACAACGTGGATGGAACTAGATAATATTATGCTAAGCAAAATCAGTCAGAGAAAGACTGATATCCTATGATTTCACTCATATGTGGAATTTGAGAAACTCAACAGATGAACATAGGAGAAGGGAAGGAAAAATAAGATAAAAATAGAGGGAGGCAAACCATAAGAGACTTAAACACAGAGAACAAACTGAGGGTTCCTAGAGGTGCGGGAGATGGGTTAAATGTGTGATGGGTATTAAGGAGGGCACTTTTCAGGATAAGCACTGGGTGTTGTATATAAGAGATGAATCACTGGGTTCTACTCCTGAAGCCGAGACTACACTATAAGTTATCTATCTTGAATTTAAATTTTAAAAAAATATACATATACCAATAGAAGAAATCAAAGAGCCTAGAAAACTCTAACAAACATGAAGCCATCAAAGGAAACTAGTAAAGCTCCAATAACTAACCCTAAATAGAAATGTATGAACTATCAGATAATTCAGAATAGTTCACTTAAAGAAGTCTACCAAAAAAAAAAAAAAAAAAAAAAACTCTAGTGAACTACAAGAACACACAACCAAATGAAATTAGGAAAACTGTGTGTGAATAAAAACGAGTAGTTCAAGAAATAGAAAACAAAATAAAAGAACGAAAGATAAATTCTTAAGCTGAAAAATACAATGACTGAAATGTAGAATTCAATAGAGAGCTTCAAAAGCAGAACTGAACACAGAGAAGAATCCATGATCTAGAAGAAAAAATATTTGACATTATCCAGTCAGTAGGTAAGAATGAAAGAGTGACGAAAGGGTAAGAAAGAAAAAAAAGAAAGAAGAAGAGTGATGAAAGCCTATGGGATTTATGGGACATAATCAAAATAAATAAAATCCATATTATGGGAATACCAGGAGAAAAAGAAAGAAAGGGACATAAGGTATATTTAAAAGTAATAATTGGGGCACCTGGGTGGCTCCATTGGTTAAACTTCCCACTTTGGTTCAGGTCATGATCTCACAGTTCATGAGTTGAACCCTACATTGGGCTTTGTGCTGACAGCTTGGAGCCTGGAGCCTGCTTCTGACTCTGTGGTGTATTCCTCTCTCTCGGCCCCTCCCCTGCTTGCATTTTGTCTCTCCCTCTCAAAAATAAACATTTAAAAAATTAAAAATAAAAAAAAATAAAGAAAATAAAAGCAATAGTGACTGAAAATTGCTTAAACCTGAGGGAGTGAACATCCAGATCCATGAGGCCCCAAAAAATCTCAAGTAGGTTGAATCCAAATAGGGCTAAACCAAGATTCATTATAATTAATCAAAATCAGTCAAAAGTCAAAAACAAAGAATTTTAAAAGCAGCAAAAGAGAAATTAGATAAAAGGAACTTCATAACACTATAAGCAGATTCCTAACAAAAATGTTGCAATCCAAAAAAGAATGGGATGATATATTGAAAATATTGAAAAAAAGTTGTGAACCAAGAATTCTATACCCACCAAAGCTATCCTTCAGAAATAAATGAGATAAAGACTTTCCCAAACAAACAGAAGCTGAGGGAATTTATGACAAGATCTGCCCTAGAAGAAGTGCTAAAAGTAGTTCTCTGACCAGAAATGAAAGGTAAAACCCTAAGAAAGGAGTGTAAAGTTTATTGGTAATGGTAAATATATACTCAAAGTTAGATTCTATAATACAGTAATGGTGGGGCATAATTTACAAGTCTAACTTAGAAGTTTAACAGATGTAGTAAAAATATCCATAACTACATTAAACTATATTAGTTACACAATATGAGAAATATGTAAATTCTAATATCAAGTCTAAAATGTGAGGGAGAGAAGTAAAAAGCATAAAGTTTAGGAATTCTATTGAAGTTATAAGTTTAAAGTTGGAGTTATAGTTTTAAGATTTTCTGTAAGCCTCATGGTAACCACAAGAGAAGAAAACCTGTGGTAATTACACAAAAGAAAATGAAGTCAAAGCATATGGATACCAAAAGATATCACAACAGAAACAATACAGGCAGATAAAAAAAACAAGGCACAATGTATCTACAAGGAAGCAGTGGCTTTCAATGACACATTGGACCAGCTGGATTTCATAGTTATGTTCAGAACATTCCACACTAAAATGGCAGAATACACATTATTTGCAAGTGCACATGTACATTCTCCAGAATAAATCACATAACAGGCTACAAAACAAGTCTCAACAAATTCAAAAAATCAAAGTCATACCATGCATATTTTCTGACCACAATGCAGTAAGACTTGAAATCAACCATCAGAAAAAAATCTGGAAAGAGCACAAATACATGAAGTTTAAGTAACATGCTACTGAACAACGAATGGGTCAACCAAGAAACCAAAGACATCAAAAAATATATGGAGACCAATGAAAATAAAAAATACAATGGTCCAAAATCTTTGGAATGCAGCAAAAGCAGTTCTAGGAGGGAAATTTATAGCAATATAGGCCTAACTTCAGAAGCAAGAAAAATGTCAAAAAATCTAACTATATCTCAAGGAGCTTGGAAAAAAAAAAAAAAGAGAGAATAAAACCCAAAACCAGCAAAAAGGAAAGAAATAAGAAACATTAGAGCAGAAATAAAGGATACAGAAACTGAAAAATAAAATAGATCAATGAAATCAGGAGCTGGTTCTTTGAAAAGATCAACAAAATTGATAAACCACTAGCCAGAAACATAAAAAAAAAACAAAACAAAACCCAAATAAACAAAATCAGAAATGGATAAATAGCCACCAATAGCACAAAAATACAAAAGATAATAAGAGAATACTATATAAAATTATATGTCAACAAATTGAACAACCTACAAGAAATGGATAAATTCTTAGAAACAAAAACCTACCAAAACTGAATCAGGGAGAGAGATAGAAAATTTGAACAGACTTTTAATCAACATCATACTGGAAGTCCTAGTTATAGTAATCAAACAGTAAAAGGCTTCCAAATTGGTAAATAAGTAAAACTTTCATTATTTGCAGAGGACATGACATCCTATATAGAAAGCCCTAAAGCAAAAAACTAGCAGCAAAAAACTGGCAGAACTGATGAATGAATTAAGTAAATTCTCAGGATACAAAATCAATGTACAGAAATCTGTGGCATTTCTATACACTAATAATGAAGCAGCAGAAAGAGAAATTAAGAAAAAAATCCCACTTACAATTGCACCAAAAATAATAAAATACTTAGGAATAAACTTAACCAAGGAAGTCAAAGACCTATACTCTTAAAACTATAAAACATTGATGGAATATCAATTGATATTCATTGATGAACATGACACAAAGAAATGGAAAGACATTCCATGCTCATGGATTGGAAGAATACGGTTTCTTTTTCAAATTAAAAAACAAAATTTTTTTAACATTTATTTATTTTTGAGAAACAGAGTGCAAGCAGGGGAGGGGTAGAGAGAGAGAGGGAGACACAGAATCTGAAGCAGGCTCCGAGCTCTGAGCTGTCAGCACAGAGCCAGACATGGGGCTCAAACTCACAAACTGCCATGACTTGAGGCAAAGTCAGATGCTTAACTGACTGAGCCACCCAGGCACCCTGGAAGAATAATGTTACAATGTCTATACTACCCAAAGCAATCTACACATTTAATGTAATCCCTGTGAAAATACCAACAGCATTTTTCACAGAACTAAAACAAACAATCCTAAAATTTGTATAGAACCACAAAAGACCCCAAGTAGCCAAAGCAATCTTGGAAAAGAAAAACAAAGCTGGAGGTATCAGAACTCCGTATTTCAAGTTATATTACATAGCTGTACTAATCAAAACGGTATGGTACTGGCACAAAAATAAACACATAGATCAGTGGAATAGGATAGAAAGCTTAGAAATAAATCCACAATTATATGGTCAATTAATCTTTGACAAAGCAGAAAAGAATACACAATGGGAAAAAGTTTCTCCGTAACAAATGGTGTTGGAGAAACTGGACAGCTACATTGAAAAGAATGAAAGTCAACCACTTTCTTACATGATATACAAAAATAAAATTCAAAATGGCTGAAGGATCTAAATGTGATACCTGAAACCATAGAAATCCTAGAAGACAGCATAGGCAGTAATTTCTCTGACCCTGGACATAATGACACCTCTCTAGATAGGTCTCCTGAGGCAAAGAAATAAAAACAAAAATGAACTATTGGTACTACATCAGAATAAAAAGCTTCTGAACAGCAAAGGAATCAATAAAACTAAAAGATAACATACTGAATGGGAGAGGATATTTGCTAATGACATATCTGACATTAGAGGATATTTGCTAATGACAACCAAAGGGTTGGTATCCAAAATATATACAGAACTTATACAATTCAAAAGCAAAAAACAAATGATCCAATTTAAAAGAGGGCAGGGAGATCCTGCGTGGCTCAGTTGATTGATTGTCCATTTTGATTTCAGCTCAGGTCATGACCCCAAGTAATAGAATCAAACCCCACAGCAGGCTCTGCACTGCGTGTTGAGCCGGCTTAAGATTCCCTCTCTCCCTGGGCCCCTCTCCACTGCTCACACACTCCCCTGTCTCTCAAATTAAAAAAAAAAAAAAAAAAAAAAAAAAAAAAAGAATCATTACTTTTTAAAAATGGGCAGAAGACATGAACAGACATTTCTCCAAAGAAGACACATATGGCCAACAGACATATGAAAAGATGGTCAACATGATTTATCATCAGGAAAATGCAAATCAAAACCACAATGAGATATCACCTCACATCTGTCAGAATGGCTAAAGTCAAAAACACAAGAAACAAATGTTGGTGAGAATGTGGAGAAAAAGGAACCCTTGTACACTGTTGGTGGGAAAGCAAACTGGCACAGCCACTGTAGAAGATAGTACGGAGGTTCTTCAAAAAATTAAAAATAGAATTACAATATGATCCAGTCATTGCACTAATGGGTACTTAACCAAAGAATACCAACAAAAAAACACTATTTTGAAGGGATATATGCATCCCTATATTTATGGCAGCATCATTTACAATAGCCAAATTATCAAAGCAGTCCAAGTATCCACAGAGAAATGAATGGATAAGATTTGGTATATACATACAATAGAATATCATTCAACCATAAAGAATGAAATTCTGCCATTTGCAACAACACGAATAGATCTAGAGTATTATGCTAAGTGAAATAAGCCAGAGAAAGACAAATACCATATGACTTCACTCATATGTAGAATAAAAAACAAAATAAAGAAGAAAAAAAAGAGAAAGAGAGAGAGACTCTTAACCACAGAGAACAAACAGATGATCATCAGAAGGGAGGTGTGGAGGACGGGTGGTGGGATGTGTAATGGATGAAACAGGTGAAGGAAATTAAGAGTACACTTATCACAATAAGCAGTGAGTAATACATGGAATTGCTGAATCATTATTGTACACCTGAAGCTAATAGAACACTATGTTAACCAAATTAGGATTAAATTTTTTAAAGTTTTTTTTTTTTTAACTATTGATCTGGTTTTAGTAAGATATTATAAATATTTTTATCTTTAACATTATCTGCCCAGAAAACAAGGATTCTGTATTTTCCCAAAATAATTACCTGTGTTTATCAGGTCTTTGATTTACTTTACAAAAAAAAAAAAAAAAAAAGTCTTAATATTCTAAAAAAGTTAAATTTTGCTCATAGAAATATGGTCTGATGCATTCGTCTTTGATATCTTTTATTGTTACTTTGATTAAGTGGATAATTGAATATTGTTTCATACTAAAAACAAATCAAATTTACAAAAAAAGATCATATTTGTGTTTACCAGAGGCAGCAGGTGGGTGGATGGGGGATTGGATAAAGGCTGTCAAAAGGTACAAACTCCATTCTAAGATAAATATTAGGAAGGTAATGTACAACCTGATGACTATAGTTAACATAGCTCTATGGTATTTACGAAAGTATAAATCCTAAGGATTTTCATCACAAGGAAAAATAATGTTCATGATTGTAAGTCTTTACAAGATAATGGATTTTAACTAAGCTTTCAGTGATGATCATTTTACAATATACGTAAGTCAAATCATTGTTCTGTACACCTTAAAGTTATATAGTGCTATTATCAATTATATCTCAATTTTTTTTAACATTTATTTATTTTTGAGACAGAGAGAGACAGAGCATGAACAGGGGAGGGTCAGAGAGAGGGAGACACAGAATCTGAAACAGGCTCCAGGCTCTGAGCTGTCAGCACAGAGCCCAACACGGGGCTCGAACTCACGGACCGCGAGATCATGACCTGAGCCGAAGTCGGTCGCTTAACTGACTGAGCCACCCAGGCGCCCCAGTTATATCTCAACTTGGAGGGACGGGAGGGACAGGAGGGACAGGAGGGACAGGAGGGACAGGAGGGACAGGAGGGACAGGAGGGACAGGAGGGACAGGAGGATCATTATAATCAAGTGGGATTTATGCCAGAGATAAAAGCTTGGCTCAATCTCTTATCAATTGATGTGATTATCCACATTAACAAAATGAAGGATGAAAATCATATGATCATCTCAATAGATGCAGAAAAAGCATTTGACAACATTTAATGTCCATTTATGATCAAACTCCCAACAAAGTGGGTATAAAGGTAACATATCTCAACATAATAAAGGTCACATACATATCTACAATTAACATCATACTCAAAGCTGAAAAGCTGAGAGGTTTTCTTCCAAGATCAGGAACAAAACAAAGATGTTCACTCTCCCCTTTAGTTCAGCACAATACTAGAAATCTTAGCTAGAGCAATTAGGCAAGAAAAAAAAAAAAAAGCCCTCCAAATTGGAAAGGAAGAAATAAAACGGTCACTTTGCAAGTGACATCATATGTAGGAAACCCTGAAGACTCCACCAAAAAGAAAGAAAGAAAGATCCAATCAATAAATTCAGTAAAGTTTCAAGATACAAAATGAACATACAAAAATCAGTTGTGTTTGTACACACTAAAAATGAACTATTAGAAAGAGAAATAATCTTGTTTACAACTATATCAAAAATAATATGTAGGAATAAATTTAACCAAGGAAGTGAAAGTCTTGTACACTCAAAACTATAAGACACTGATTAAAGAAACTGAAGACCCAAAGGAGTGGAAAGATATTCCATACTTTTAGATTGGAAGAATATTCTTAAAATGTCCATAGTATCCAAAGCAATCCACACATTCAATGCAAGCTCTATCCAAATTCCAATGGCATTTTTCACAGAAATAGAAGAGTCCTAAAATTGGCATAAACCACAAAAGACCCCAAATAGCCAAAGCAATCTTAAGCACAGAGCTGGAGGCATCACACTTCCTGATTTCAAACTATTATAAAGTTATAGTAATCAAAACAATGAGATTAGCATTAAAAACAAAGGTCAATGGAACAGAATTGAGAGCCCAGAAAGAAATGCAGGCATATATGGTCAATTTTAGCAAAGGAGCTAAAAGTATACAATGGGGAAAGGACAATCTCTTTAATAAATGGTGTTGGGAAAACTGGACATGCAAAAGAATGAAACTAGATTACTATTCTATACCACACACAAAAATTAGCTCAAAATGGATTAAAGACTTGAATGTAAAACAGGATACCATAAAACTAGAAGAAAACATGGATTATAAATGCCTTGATGTTGATCTTAATCATTTTTTGGATTTGACACCCGAATCAAAGGCAGCAACAACAAACAAAAAAACAAGGGAGACTACATCAAAACACTTCTGCACAGCAAGGGAAATCATCAATAAAGTGAAAAGGCAACCTGCTGAATGAGGGAAAATATTTGTAAGTCACATATATATGGGGTTAATATCCAAAATATATAAAGAACTCACAACAACTCAACAGTAATAAAACAATCTGATTAAAAAATGGTCAGAGGATGGGGCGCCTGGGTGGCTCAGTCGGTTGAGCGTCCGACTTCGGCTCAGGTCATGATCTTGCGGTTCGTGAGTTCAAGCCCCGCGTCAGGCTCTGTGCTGACTGCTCAGAGCCTGGAGCCTGTTTCAGATTCTGTGTCTCCCTCTCTCTCTGACCCTCCCCCATTCATGCTCTGTCTCTGTCTCAAAAATAAATAAACGTTAAAAAAATATATACTAAAAAAAAAAAAAATGGTCAGAGGATCTGAACATTTTTCCAAAGACAACATACAGATGGCCAACAGGCTCATAAAAATGGGCAGAGGATATGAATAAACATTTACCCAAAGACAACATACAGATGGCCAACAGGCTCATAAAAAGATGCTCAACATCACTAATCATCCGGGAACTGCAAATTAAAACCACAAGGTATCCCCTCATACCAGTCAGAATGGCTATTATCAAAAAGACAAGAAATAACAAGTGTTAGGATGTGGAAAAAAAGGGACCCTTGTGTGCCATTGGTGAGAATATAAATTGGTGCGACCACTATGGAAAACAAAATGGGGGTGCCTCAAAAAATTAGAAAGAGACACCTGGGTGGCTTGGTCAGTTAAGCCTCAGACTCTTAGTTTCAGCTCAGGTCGTGAACTCATGGTTCATAGGTTTGAGCCCTGCATCAGGCTCTGCACTGGCAATGCAGAGCCTGCTTGGAATTCTCTCTCTCCCTCTCTCTCTCTCTGCCTCTCCCCTGCTCTCACTCTCTCTCAAATAAACTTTTTTAAATTTTTAATAAAAAAAAATTAAAAGTAGAACTCCCCTAAGATCCAGCAATTCTGCTTCCGGGGATTTATCAAAACAAAATAAAAACACTATATTAAAGAGATATATGCACTATCCCATGGTCACTGCAGCATGACTTCTAATAGTCAAGACACAGAAATAACGTAAACGTCAATCAATGGATGAATGGATAAAGAACACGTGAAAAAGAGTATCATTAATATATAATTACTAATATAATGACTAGTAATTAGTAATTACTATTATAAATATATAATATTCCTTTGTGTGTATATGTATATATATGTATATACACACACAATGGAATATTATATGGCCATTAAAAAGAAGGCAATCTCACCATTGCAACAACACATATAGACCTTGTGGGCATTATGCTAACTGAAAGAAGCAGACAGAAAAGATAAATAACATATGGTCATACATGTAGAATCTAAGGAAAAAAACCGAACTAGGGAACAGACTGGTGGTTCAGAGCAGGGATTAGCATCTATCCTGTCACCACCATCCCCCCTCCAAGGTAGGATAAGATACATTTTTAGGCTACTGAGGTGGGGGTGGGTGAAAAGGGAGAAGGTGGTCAAAAGGAACAAATTCTCAGTTATAAAATGAATAAATCTAGGAATGCAATGCATTGCACAGCACGGCGACTATAGGACTGCATTGTTTATCTGAAGTTGAAAATAATACTGAAAGTTGCTAATTCTTAAATAACTCTATTACAAGAAAAAGTGTGTTAACCGTGTATGGTGATAGCTGTTAACTAGACTTGTTGGGGTGATCATTTTGCAGTATATGCAAATATCAAATCATTATGTTGTACATCTAAAACTTATGTAATGCTATATGTCAATTACCTCAATAACAAATATGATAAAATATCGATGTGATAAGCTAAGGTTAGGAATCCACTTTGTGAATTCCAGCTCACCAGGCAAATATATGGCAGAGGCCAACATTTAGAAGCTAAAAAATAACATGAAGTTTCTTACTAAGATTTTTGAACGTCTCTAAGTTTCATCATTGGACTCAGGGTGCTATTTTCACGTAGACTTAAAAATTAAATTTAAAAATGCAGCCTAAAAATCCATCTTTCCTTACACTGGAGTGGGGGTGGTGGTGACAGAACAGCCACTGACCCCTGCTCCGAGTCCTAGAATAAAATATAATTAGCTGAAGAGGGAGGCTCAGGCTGACCACTTCTCCAGTGACCTTGTTTTGAAAATGACCTCATCTTTCGTCTCCTTGTGATGGCAGCTAATAGGCTGTAGGAGCAGTGTTTGAAGATTGCCTAGTCACAGGTGAGAAGGTAGATTCACAGAATGAGGTGACAAAACTGACATTCAGGCAGCACATGCCCTTTATCACACATTTATACACATCCTTTTGTGTAAGCCCCAAGCAATGCTGCCTGCAGGTTCTGTTCTCCCCACTTCACCAATGAATGAGCAAGACTTGAATCCCACACGTAGGAAGTGGGAGGGGGGTGATTTGAATCAGGTTTGACTAAGAACAATGCCCATGTCCTTTCCACTATTACACCATGATTTGCACGCCCTTGGTAAATGTCTCTTGTTGGATGCCTTCCCACATACAGGGGGTCTTGTGCAAGATGCTGGAGCTCATGGGATTAAGGAAAGCTGCAGAGCTAATTAATCCAAGACTGAAACCAGACCTTGTGTAAGTGTTGGAGTAAAGCCAATGCAACTATTAGGAGGAAATAATGGGAACAGTTTTTATAGAGCGGCGGCTGTGGGCCAGAGGTTTTACACATTTATCCCCAATTCTCACAAAAACTCTACATGGTAGGGATTGTTATCTCCGTGTCGTAGCTGAAGAACCTGAATCTTGGAGAAGTGAGGTCATTACCCAGGGGTTCCACAGCTAATAAACTGCAGAGCTGGGATTCAAACCTGGGCCTGCTATGCTTTTTCACTCCACCATGCTATCCCACCTTTGGCCTAAAGAACAGAGATCCCTATTTACCAGGGGTGGGGGAAGGGACTGCAGGAAGTGTTTCTGAAGATAGGAGGAAGCCATGAGTCCAAGGAAGCTGTGAGTCCCTGGAAGCTGAGTCCTGAGTCTCACTGGCAGGCCTCAGCCATAGTAACCCAGGTGTAGCTGGTAAGGCTGGTCCTTCCCCCAAAGAGCCTTCAGCTTAGGCCTATGAGAGGCATTTCCACATTCATTCTCGTGGACTCAGAACTTTTCAGCTGAGGGGGACTACTGCACTAGAGAAAAGCACACAAACTGGAGCCCGAGGGCCACCACTGACTTGCTAGGTCACTTCAGTAAATAGGTCATCTTTCTGAGCACCTGCAAACAGGGGAATGGGTTGGTAAAAGCTACCCGAAGCCCAGAAAAGTTACCTGGTTAATAGGTTCTTCATTAACCCAATTTCCAATGTGGGAAGAGGGGGATTTGCCCACATACCACCAAAAAGTCTTGGACATCAGCTGTGTGTCCAAGTCAGTTGTGACTCTACCCTGCAATAGCATCAGATTCCACAAGAGTTCAGTCCTCCAAGACTGCCCCCCAACCACTGTTTTCTAAAGCTACTTTTAAGTCCAGGTTGTTACCAATAGGCTATCGACTGAAAGTTCTAACGACCTCCTCCTCAAGCTCAATAAGTTTGCTATAGTGGCTCACAGAACTCAGAAATACGTTTTACTTACTAGAATATCAGTTTACTATGAAAGGGTGTAGCTCAGGAACAACCAGATGGAAGAGATGCTGAGGGCAAGGTATGGGAAAGGACATGGAATCACCATGCTTCCTCCGAATATACCACTCTCTCCAAATCTCCATGCGTTCAACCAACCCAGACGCACTCCAAACCCAGGCCTTCTGGGTTTTTATGGTGGCCTCATCACTTAGGTGTGACTGATTACGTCATTGGCCTTTGGTAATTGAACTCAATCTCCAGCCCCTCTCCTCTCTGTGGAGGGTCAGGTGGTGAAACAGAAAGTTCCAACCCTCTAATCACTTGATTGGCTCCACAGGCAACCAGACCTCATCCTTCCAAGCTCTCTGAAAGTCGCCTCATTAGCATAACAAAAACCACCTTTATGGCTTTCACCACAGGGAATTTCAAAGGTTTTAGGAGCTTTGTGCCAGGAACAAGAAAACCAAATGTGTAATTCTTACCGTAAATCACAGTATCACACCCGGCAAAACATTTACCATGAGAAAAAAATTATGTGCCTACACTTTGTAAAAACTACAAACACCATGAAGATATGGATTAATCCTAGAAACAGTACCCAATCTGTATCAATTTCCTAGGACTACCATAACAAAGTACCACATACTCACTTAAAACAACAGAAATCTATTCTCTCCACACTTCAAGAGGCCAGAAGTGCAAAATAAAGGTGTCAGAAAAACGGATTCCTACTGGAGGCTGAGAGAAATTCCCTGCCTCTCACCTAACTTCTGGTGCTTGCTGGCAATCCTTGATATGCCTTGGCCTGCAGACTTATCCCTCCAATCTCTGCCTACCTCACCTTCACAAGGCCTTTCCTGTGTGGCTGTATGCCCTTTTCTGTATCTTAGTGAAAGAGGCCTTCAACTACCTTCATTTTGACCTCAAACTTTCTAATTGATTAAGTTATTTGCAGCTCATGTCTTAACTCAGGCAAAAGAGCCCTGTGGGCAAAGCATGTCATGAGGGAACAGATACTACCCCATCATGCAGTAGGAACCCTCCTGAGCCAGCAAGGCCCAGCCAGTGATGACCCCAAGACAACAATGGACCTGACCTGTACTGCCCACCTGCATGTACCCACGGAACTTTGTCCCACATTTTCCTTACATAAGCCTAGAAACATTTTCATCACTTTGGAGACTGTCTTCCTGGTGTCGACCTCACTGAAATAAATCTTTGTTTCCCCACCATTCGCCTCTCTCTTTTGGATTTTGTCAGCGGCAACTGGCCGAACCTGGTCTGTTTGGGACCCCCACTGCCAGGTGCACCCCAACTACATAATAAGGAGACTCTCCTTTGGATTTAGGACCCATCCTATCCAGTAGGATCTCATGTCAATCCTTACCTTAGTTACATCTGCAATGACTCCAATTCCAAATACAGTCACATTCTAAAGTTCTGGGTAGATATGATGAATTTGATGGGAGACACTATTCAACCCACTACACAATCTAATACTTTGATTTACAGCTGAGAAACCTGAAGTTTTTTAAAGGGAAATGACTAACCCATGGCCATACAGCTTCACATGTGTAACAGATGTTGGAGGGAGGAGAGGCATGGGCACTATGATTTTCATAAGTGGACAGCCCTTCATAGGTCAAGATAAATAAGCCCATCCTACATGAAGACAACCAGAGGGAGTCTACTCAAAACATGGTCTATAATTTCAACCCATATCTTCCCCTCCTAGGAAACAGAAGTAGGCATCTCACTCCACAGAAAAACCATTGAAGCCAGAGAGAGAAACCACAGAACCAGCCACCAGCCAGCTCTCTTACCAGACACAAAGAGAGAAACCACCACCTCCCATTTCCTCCTCTACAATTTCCTCCACTTAAAGTTTCAAAACTCCACCATAATATTAATCAGAGAAGTGACGGACCTGGCCCACAAGTTTATGATGTGCGTCTCCACGGCATCCGTGGTTCTTATGGCCAGGTGCAGCCACGTGGAATGTTAAGGAGCAACTTGAACCGTAGCTGTTTCCCCATGTTTTTCTGTCTGATTATAAATACAGCTTGGTGAAAATCCAGCCACACCACAGTTTCAATAGGGCTGCATTTTTTCCAAAACCCAACTTGCCTTCAAGGGCACAGAGCATCTGTTTCAAGTCAGAAGCCAGGGCAAGCCTGTCTCACACGTGGCATGGCTTAGAAGCCCCAGCCATGGTACTTAAACCCTAAGTGCCCTGAGATAATTGGCCTCCAAAACAAATTCAGCGGCTGGGACCTGATCAGAAATTGCTGGTGGCTTTTTTCCTAACCTAATTTCATTCCCACCGCCCACCCCTGCCCTCTGACCTTCTTTCCTTTCTCTGGCCTAAATCCTGGAAAATAGAGTTTGGAAATGCCTGGGGGATTTCTTGGGTGGGCCCCAAATCTTCAGGGAGAAGAGATAGGACTGAAAGTTACCAGAGGGATAAGGAAAGAAGCCAGACACGAAAGGTCACATATTGTGTGATTTCATTTGTAAGAAATGTGCAGAATAGGTAAATTCAAACAGACCAGAAGCAGATTGGTGGTTGCCAGGGTCTTTTGGGAGGAGGCATGGGGAGTGACTTCTTGAGTTGGGGAGTCCCTTTTGAGGATGATGAAAATGTTTTGGAACTAGATAGAGGTGACAGTTGCACAACAGTGTGAATGTACTAAAGGACACTGAGTTGTTTACTTGTAAATGGTTACATTTCTGTTTTGTGAATTTCACCTCAATTTTAAAAAACATTAAAAGAGGAAGGGTAGAAGGGTGGGAGGAGGAGGAGGAAGGAAGCCCTGCAGCTGAGAAGAGCTAGCCTCAAGAACAGCCAGGGGCCAAGTCTAAGTTAACCCCTCCCTTTCCAGGACAAAGCTGCTAGCTGAGTGCCTGCTGCAGTTTCCCCAGAAGCTTCAGCTGAGAAACTGCCCTGAGCCAGCTGGTCAGCCCCTTAAAGCTAAAAGGTTCTGCCTCTTCAATGCTTCAGCTCAATCACAGGCTCTTTTCTCTAATAGGTAATGTTTTGAAAGAGAGAGAGGAGGGACCCTACCTATTTCAGGAGCTTAAAATGAAATTAAGCAGAAAGACACGCAATGGGGGGGGAATTTTTTTTTTTTTTTTTAAGTTTAGGATTCTCTGCTTCCCTACTCAGAAGTGCCTAAAATGCACACTGCCTTCTCTAAATTGAACGGAATTGCTGTTTTGAGCCCCCATCCTGTAGCACTGCAAAAACTTTATCTCACTTGCAAAAACTTAATCTCGGTTTAGCATCTGGCCGTTGCTGTCTTCATGTATTCCTGTGAGGTGCCAAAATGTGCCCATACTCTGGACCTCTGAACAACTGTCCTGACTACTTTTGTTCAATCTGTCTGGCAGGTCTCCTCCAAGTTTGCAGGTTCTCTATGCCACTTCTCTATGCCACCTGTCTGTTCCCCACGAATGTCTGGGAATTTGCCAGTATAAGAAGTTAGGTGGAGCTGAGACTGTTCACCTACTTGCTTTCTACTCTTAGCCACACAGGAGAGTCGTTTCATTGCTCCCCCACTGCACAGAGGTTTGGGAACTCTTCAAGGCTGACTCAGTCATGGTGACCAGCAGCTACTTCTACTCTACTTCCTTTTGCAGCATGTTATGGCATATGCAATATCCCTAGGGATGTGCCCTTTTCCCGGGCTCTGCCTCCTAAATGGACACAGGTCTTCTCTACTCTGGGATTCCCCAAACCTATATGCAGTCTCTGAGGTGGAATTCAAATCCAATTTGACTTTAAGACACACCTACTTCCTCCTACACAACACTACCTCGTAGCATTTAACCAGGTGCCTTAGAAAGACATCAATCTTTTGACTGTAGTCAAGATGAAAGGACTTTCAGGAAGAAAAACTGAATTAGGTACTCCTACAGAAGAGCCTCAAAGCACTGTCAATGGGGTGTAGAAACAGAAACTTGGCAATGGGTCAATGTGCCCCACTGTGGTAGGGTCCCCTCCCTAAAGAAAGAAAGAAAAACAAAAAACAAAACAAAAAAAAACAAAAAACAAAAAAAACAAAACCCTCAAGGTAACCTGGCTATAAGCTTATGTGACAACATCCGTCATGACCTTGTAACATGAGACCACTTAATCAGTGTGTTACCATATATGGGAGACAAAGAAGTAGAAAATAAATTTAAAAACCTAGGCCACATGGCGTTCGGGGCTCAGTTTTTTAGGTACGAACCCAACTGAACAGTGCCGGCACAAATAAAGTTGCTTCCTGGAAAGAAAAGCCTCTGTCGAGAAACTGCTACACTTCAAGGTTCCCTGTTCCCTACAGGAAACCCTCATGGAGTTAACTTGAAAAAGTCGAGAGACAAAGGAGTTTATTCAAAAATGAATGTCTAAAAAATTCCAGGCAATGGGCGAAACTTGAAGACATTATGCCAAGTGAAAGAAGCCAAACACAAGGAGTCACATATTGTATGATTCCATTTACATGAAATGTCCAGGGAGATGAATTCATAGAAACAGAAAGTAGACTGGTGGTTGGCAGGGGCTGAGAGGAAGAGGGAATGCAGACTATTAACAGGAATGGGTTTTCCTTCTGGGGTGATGAAAATGTTCTGGAATTAGACACTGATGAAGGTTGTATAACATCATAATGTATGGGAAATCATTGACTTATACACTTTAAAATGGTTTAATTGGGAATTTTCTGTTAATTTTACATCAATAAAAAAATCTTCCCAGACATACTTGGATTTGGTCATTAAGACTACTTTATGCTTGGAGGGCCTGGGTGGCTCAGTCAGTTAAGCATCCGACTTCGGCTCAGGTCATGATCTCATTGTTTGTGAGTTCAAGCCCCGCATTGGGCTCTGTGCTGACAGCTCAGAGCCTGAAGCCTGCTTCACATTCTGTGTGTCTCTCTCTCTGCCTTCCTCTGCTTGTGCTCTCTCTCTCTCTTTTAAAAATGTATAATAGACATTTTAAAAATTAAGAAAAAAAAAGACTACTTTATGCTGGTTGGAGTGCTCAGGAAAAAGACCTATATTGGAATAGGGTTTGGGGGAAGGCATCATCTCCTAGCCTCTGCCCTTGATATGCATTTCCACCAGCTTCTTGTTTAACTCCATCATCTCTTTAAATTTCCCTTTAAAATTCTTGATAGATTTATTTCAGACCCCCCCCCCCCAGTCTTGATAGCTTTACCTGGAATGCAAAAATGTTCTAATGTTTGGGACTTTGCTTATTTCCAAACAACTGTGAATGTCTACAGTTGGAGGCATAGACTTCTAGTCTGAAAAGCCCCAATAGAAGTCATCCACGTACTGTCTGGAAGAGAGATTCCTCTAGCTTTGTCCCCTCTCTTTCAAGCCCTCTGTGAAAGAACACATTGTTCTCTTAACAGTAGTGACCACCTTTGGTTATGATTATATGCCAGATATGGTGCCCTTACTCCCTCAAAAACTATGAAAACAACACTATCATTCTGATTTTGCAGGTAAGAATATAGGGACCCAATCAGTGGAGCATTTTGTGTAATCTCATACAGATGATAAGTGGCAGGGTTGAGATTAAACCCAAGATTGTCTCCACAGTCTATGCTCTTAATCATTATATCATACAGCCCGTTTCCTATTAGCCCTGTTGAGTGTACCTCAGTGCTTTGTGTCATTGCTTCCCTGACTTCTTAGTTCTTCCATATTCACTCATGTTGAGATTAGCAGAAAGAAAAGTGAGGAAAAGATTCTGGTTCTGGTAAGAACAGAATAGCCTGTATAAAACTAACCCTCCCACATAACTTTTATATACTCTGGATAAAATTTTTTAAAAAACAATTGCCTTAAGGCACTAGACGGCAGCCAAAGCAGGCTGGAACCTAAAGGGATCCAATCCTTGAAATAAAGGAAACACATTGAGTGAGATCTTCCCCTAAAGGCACATCCCTTTTTTACAATGTGCAGAGGGCTTGAGTGACTGGAAATTGAGGCATGAAATCCAGCAAATGATGGAAGCACAGAAGAGCTTCCCTAAAATCTGTGTGCTGATTCTCCTCCAATACCTGTCTGACTGCTTACAGTTCATACATAGGGTGAGACTGTAAATTACCCATAGGTTAAGAGTAAGGACCACATCCTAGGACTAAGGTCTACACCCTAGGAATAGGATAGAACTGGAAGGGACAACTCTAATAAAGGCTGAAACTACACTTCCACAGGATTAAGGTGATCTGTTAGCAACTGAATCATTCACTAGGACAAAACTTAATACTTTTCAGAGAAAGACCACAGAATCGAAAGACAGTCTTCTATTCTTAGAGCCATTTCACTCACTCAGCATAGTGTTACCATGCTTAGCACGAAGCCTGCTTAGGATTCTCTCTCTCTCTCTGCTCCCTCCCCTGCTCACACGCTCTCTCAAAATAAACATTTTAAACGTATATTTTATAGGAAAAGATGAATGTAACAGCTAAAGAGCTGGTGAATTTCAAGATAAGAAAATTCTAAAAAGACAAATGAAACCTCACAAACAAAAAATACAATATTTGAAATTAAAAAAAAAAAAACACTAGATAACAGCATACTAAATACTGAACACTTTAAAAGTAGAGGTAAAAGTAAAGACACATCAGCAGAAATTATCCAAACAACTACAAAATAAAGAAATATTTTTCAAACATGAACAGAGTCTCAATAAGAAACATTAAATAATCTGACATCTGTGTCATTGGAATCCCAGAACAAAAACAGAAAACTAGGAAGAAACAAATATAGCAAGCAATAATGGCTGAAAATTTTGCAAATTCAATAGAAGAAACTGCAATCTACAGATTTAAGAAATTCAGAAAACCACGACCATGATAAATACACACCCACATCCACACAAAACCATGCGTAGGCACATCATAATCACATTAATAATGACTAAAGATAAGGAGAAAGTCTTTAATATATCCAGAAGGAAAAAAATACATATAGACAAATGAAATAAACACAAGAACAAATAGAAATACAGCTTACTACTTATCAGAAATGATGGAGGCCAGATGACAATGGGATGACATCTTTAAAATGCTTAGAGAAAAGTGGGTCACCTCTGCAACACCTGTGAAAAACCTACTTACACATGAAAATTATTTTCTGTAAGCATCTGCTCTCAATAGAGTTAAAGTTGAATGTTTTATCATTGATACAAAGGCAGCCCTGAATTTTTACTCTAAGGTCCAGTCCTGGAAGTATACTAGGTAAGTGCTATCTAACCTTTTTGACCCAGAGTTCTCATATGTAAATGGCGATGATAATAGTACCTTCAGCTCATAGAGCTGCTGTGAAAATTAAATAAAGTTGTAAATGTAAAGCACTTAGTACAACGCCCAGTATATAATGGGCTATAGACCACAGGGCGACTGGGGATGGAGAAAACGTAGACAATGGGGTCCAAGACTCCCAAAGTCCTTTCCAACCAGCTAGGCAACTGAGCTCTATGGCTAAGGATATTGGATATGATGAGGGCCCAGACTGTGGTCACAAGCACCTCAATGAATGGGACCACAAGTGAGCTACCAGGACTGAGAGCAGGAATGGTAATTCCCTGGATTAATACTAGGGGCTGTCACTAAAAAAATGGATGATGGAGGTGGAAGGTAAAGAACAAATGTTTACCCTAGAGGCTAAAGGTGGGTCACAGTTTTCCCTCAAAGAGCTCGCGTATAAGGAAATAATTCAGTAGGAGACAGAATACAAGGCACTAAGCATTGTGATAGAGGGATGCACGGGTTCTAAAGGGGCAAAAAGGGAGAGGAGAAAGGGGTGATCAGGGAAGTCTTCTTAAAAAAGCTATTCATTTGAAATGAATATTCAGGGAAAAGTAGGAGTCCACAACCAAAAAAGAGGAAGAAGATTTTTAAGGCAAGCCAAGACCTTGAAGAGACGGGCGGGAGTTGAGGCAGTAGAGACAGAAGTGGGTTGGGTCCTGCTTTGTGAGCCATGCTAAGGAATTTGACTTTCTCCTCTAATGAGTGGCTTTCATTGTGTGTATTGTGTATGTGTGTGTATGTTATACCAAGATCCACAATAATAAAATCATTTTACATGGCCACCTGAACCATAGCAATAGACATTGTATGTGTATGTGAACATATGCACGTATAAATCTCAAATGTAACTATTCTAAAAAAATGGAAGTTTTAGGGGCTCCTGGGTGGCTCAGTAGGCTGAGCATCCAACTTTGGCTCAGGTCATGATCTCACGGTTTGTGAGTTCGAGCCCTGAATCGGCCTTTGTGCTGGGAGTACAGAGCCTGGAGCCTGCTTCGGATTCTGTGTCTCCCTCTCTCTCTCTGCCCCTCCCCAATCACGATCTGTCTCTCTCCCTCTCAAAAAAAAAAAATAAACATTTAAAAAAATGCCTGAGGGGCGCCTGGGTGGCGCAGTCGGTTAAGCGTCCGACTTCAGCCAGGTCACGATCTCACGGTCCGTGAGTTCGAGCCCCGCGTCAGGCTCTGGGCTGATGGCTCGGAGCCTGGAGCCTGTTTCCGATTCTGTGTCTCCCTCTCTCTCTGCCCCTCCCCCGTTCATGCTATGTCTCTCTCTGTCCCAAAAATAAATTAAAAAAAAAAAAAATGCCTGGAAGTTTTAATAGTTATCATACATCTACCCCGAGGCTCACAAATTTTACTCCGATTAGCATGGTTAAAAGAAACCAGTAGAAATGAAAAGACAGGTATAAGATTATTCCCAGGAGCTTTGTTCATAATAGCCAAAAAGTGGAAACAACCCAAATGTCCATCAACAGAAGAAATGGATAATGAAATTGTGGTGCATTCACACAACAGAATAATGAAAGCAGACAAACTACTGCTACACACAACATCACAAACGTATCTCAGACATACTGAGCTAAAAGAAGCCAACCCCCAAAACCCCATTCAGTTCAAGAACCAGCAAAACTAATTGATGATTATATCAGTCAGAACAGTGATGAACTCTCAGGGAGTGAGGGGGGTTAGTTTGGATTGGGAAGGGGCATGAGGGAGCCTTCTGAAATACCAGATGTGTTTTATGCCTTGGTCTAGGTGGTGGCTAAATGAGAGTATGCACATATAAAAATCCATCAAGCTGCACACTCAATACTTGTGCACTTCACTGAATATGTTATAGCTGTTGGGGAATGTCATCAAAAAGATATGACTGCCAGTTGGCCCATGAGCTGGACCTGGGCACTTGGAGGCTCCTCACCTGCTCCCCTGCCCTGGGAATGTGGGTTCCACTTGCTTTTTCCCTCCTGGAGGCTGCTCCTAGGGCATAGCCTTAAGATGGTGAGACAGTTGATAACATCTGTACCGTACATGTGACTGAGCCCAGTTAAGTCCTCTCTATATGCTTTTAAGATTTAAGGGGTGGATATGGGGGTCCATTCATCTTGCAGCTGCCCAAGAGAAGCCTCGTTATATAAGATCCCTTTGCTTGTTAAAAGTGCCACCTACCCACCTGGAAAAGCCTGCATTTCTTTGGTCCTCCCTGTCCTTCAAGCATGGAGGCTGAGAGGTTCAGATTATACTCAGCTCCCAAGAGGAGCTACCATTTAAATGTAAATGCTTACATTTAAAATAATCTGAAATAAATGTTTCACAAAACAATACTTATATATGACTGAGGCTTACATTTAATCCGTTCAATTTTTTTAATGCTGATTGTAATTCACTAAATTGATTTCAGAACTCACTAAAGGTCCTTTTTTCATTATTTGAAAAGCACAGATTTAACCACGAGGGAGCCACTGAGGATTTTGAGAAGAGGAGGGATGCAAATGAGCTAGCGTTTCAGGAAGTGCTCTCTGGTGTAAGGTGGAAGGTGGGTTCAAGGTGTGAGACTGGAGCTGCAGGGCCAGGTGAAGGCCCGTTAGGTTTGAGGATGGGCACTTGAAAAGAGCATTGTTGAACTGGGTCTTTCTTTCAGGTTGTGGGGTTTTGTCTGCACTCTGCACAGACCTCTCACCCTGCATCACCTGGCCCCAGTGTTCACAGAGTTGACCTCCTTCCCGCCCTGTCCTGCAGGTGGCATCCCCCCAGGGAGTGGGTGGCTAAGAGGAACAGGCCCAGTCTCCCCACCATTACAGCCAGCATACAAGGGTGTGGACAGAACCTGCCCTCCCTCTTCCCAGCAAGCAATGCTCGCCCTATGTGCACTATTAGTGTAGTAGGGTTCTCGTGCATAGTCGTGACACCGAGGCTTTTCTTTGCAGGAAGCAACTTTATTCCTGCCGGCACCACTCTGTTGGGTTTGTACCGAAGAACTGAGCCCCAAATGCCACATGGCGTAGTTTTTTATATATTTTCTACTTCTTTGTCTTCCATGTATGTTAACACACAAACATGCAGTCTGATTAAATGGTCTCATGTTATAAGGTCATGAGGGATGTTGTCACGCATGCACATAGCCAGGTTACCTTGAATGGTTTTTTGTTGTTGTTTTTTTTCCTTTCCTTAGAGAGGGGACCCTACCCCATTGATGCTCGGACCCCTCTATTTTGGATCAAAGAGCATCATCTTGGTTTAGAGGTTTATATTTCTGTAACATAATTACATGAATGGCCATCCTTTTTTTTTAAATCATGGCCTCAATGAGACTGGAGACAGACCAAGGGAGCCAAGCAAGGGAGGATTAAGCAACCTCCCAGAATTAGGAGGATATTTTTACGAGAGTTTGAATCCCCCAAAAGTTGAAAACCATCCTCCAAATAACTCCCCAGGTTTCAACTGTTCCAGGTCTGGATGGGGACATGAACAATCCTTTTTATTTGATTTGTGATCTCTTTTATGACTTTTTCCCCCCTTTATCTGAAAACAGTAGTTGCTTAGGTTAAACTTTTTATAAACCTTTTTTTTTTTTTCCAGAAGTAAGCAGATAATATAAGGCCAAGAGATTTTCATAGATAGTATTGCACATTTTGGTTTGCTGCTTGGCTAGTAAGTTAAGAGCTCTGGCAGTTTTATTGGCAGTTATAATTTTTATAACTGCTTGTAGTCTGATTATGTGGTTTAGCATGTAAATGGGAGTGTGGTAGCCCCAGGACCCATCCTCTGCCCAGGTGGCAGGGCCATAGTATTGGATTATACGCTTGGGAGGCCATTTATCGTCTTTTTAATTGCCAATTTGTAAGGCACACTGTTTCCTTTAAGTCTCCCTGTTCCCATACATTTGGACTCCGAAATGTTTCCCTCTGGCAAGTGGGAGCAGGAAGAAAGATGGACGAATGGTTTCCAGCACATATGACCCTGACCAGACTGAGGGAAGTACCATATAGGCTGTCCTTCCACATATCTAGTATAGTCCACCTGGGGCCCACCATTTCATGGCTGTGTTGACATTGTCCCAGGCCTCTCAGAGATGAGAGAAGTTAGAAAAGGGGTAGGGACCTGGCTCAAGGTAATTTGGGGTCCCCCACCATTGGGTTTTCTGAGCAGTTCAGTTATAAAATCTTTGGCCTAGGCATGTTAAGTTTTTAATAGAGATGATGATGAACTTTTACCCCACCAGACAAGACAGTTTTTCCCAATAATTGAGCTTTTGAGAACCCAAACCCCAGTAGTAGGACTGGGGTATTTTGTTTTACTAGAAAATTTGTGGGGATCTAATTTTCTAATCTCTTATGGCCATTGTTTCCCCATGTTGGTACCAACGAAGTATCCTATCCACAAAAGGAAGGTGAGTGCTCACAGAAACCTCTCACCACTTTTCTAGCAGGCCTGGGCAGCCTCAGCCAATCCTATGGCAAAGAGCAGAGCAAGAATCATAATAGTGAGAAACAAGGTGTGACAGTGCATCACAGTAAGGAAACAGATATAGAGAACAAGGACTGTCTTTTGTTTTGCCGGACTGTCGATTCTTCAAGCTTCTGCCACATGAAGATTAGTCAGCTTCTGGAGTGACTAAAGCAGGCCTGCAGTCTTCCAGAGACTCTGGAGTTGCAGATTGCTTCTTCGGTATGGTCAGCTTACATGGTGTTGATGGATCAGGAATGCACTCCCAGTTTCGAGATGCTAGCTTCACTCTGATGTAATGAATCCAGGGACCCACTTCGGCTAAACTGCAGTAGGGGTGGCCAAAATGACAGTGAACAGGCCCCTCCAATGGGGTTTCAGGGGTTGGACATTTCATTCCTTTATTTATATTGCATCCCCTGGTTTAAAGGGGTGAGTGTCTGTGGTCAGACTCACAGGTAATTGCTCCCTGACCCAGGGGCATAAGGTGGTTAGGGTAAAAGCCAAGGACCCACATCTGTTGTCTTATTGCCTATCTCATTTAGATACTCCCTTAGGCCCTTAATAATGGGGGGAGGGTGCCCATAAAGGATTTTATAAAGAGAGAACCCCATCTGTTCTTTAGCATCCCACTTGCAGCTGCCTCCCTGAAGGTTCCTATCTCTCCCTGCCTAATGTTAACCCTTTCCCTATTCATTTCTCCCCCTGGAATAGGGCCCCTAAATCCCATTAGGGAACAGGGATTACGACTGTTCTGGCTTCTTCAAGCTGATAAGGGACGATATAGAGGTACAGCAGTTTGAGTCTACCCAAGGGTCGGTCAAGTGGCCCACAGTATGGTTCTACAGGAAGGCTGGCAGGCATGAGGTGGCATAAACATTAGCAGACACAAGGAGAAAGACACAAAGTAAAGATTATATTGACCAACAAGATGGCATTTAAGATAATGTCCCCAGTTCCCAAACCTGTCAAACAATCTAGGAGAGACCCTGACTTTGTAAACAGCATGTGTCAGGGAACCTCTCATAACCCAGGTGATGGAGGAGGAGGAACAGTAAGTAATCAATGGTGGCTCTATTGCCAAGAGTTTGGCCCTAACTTAATTAAAAAAAAAAAAAAATTTTAAGCATCTAATACCTGTGAGGTGTTATTTAGAGTTTTGCTGAGTATAAGCAGGCAGTTTGCTTTATTTTGAGGTGTAAAACTTTTTCAAGAGCCAGGAGTTCTACTAGAGAAAGAGTTAAGGTAGCCATTTACCATTATTAATTTGCAAATCTTTAGGTAAGCCAAACCTAGGTATTATTTTATAGAGCAGAACTGTTATTACTTTTTGTGCCGTTTCTGTCTTGTAGGGGAAGGCCTTTACTCGATTAGTAGAAGTATCAATCCATACCAACAGACGTTGGAATTCCTTTGACCTTGGCATAGGAGGGAAACCTAATTGTCAGTCTTTCCTGGATGGCCTCCAGTTTCTTGACTGCCTGGGAGAGCAAGTTTGTGGTTGAGAGGATTGTTTCTAAGACATACTTCACAGGCTGATACTACTTGTAGAACTGTCCTTGACAAATTTTTTCCAGTAAATATCCTTTGGGCCATTTGATAAGTTTTGTCCCCCCCTAAATGAAAGGCCTGATGCTGTGTTTTAATGATATTTTAGCTTTGTGAGCTTGGTAATAGTAATTGCCCTGCTCTGTTTGTAACCATTCCAAGGGCTGGAGACAGTGTCTAGGAGACAGACCCTAGTTTATTTATATGTGGGGGGGGGGGGGGGGATAGGTGGGACTGAGTCTCCTTTAATAATTGATATAACAGGCAAAATATTTTCCTGAACCCTGGTATTTACAGCCTACAAAATCCAGTAATTCCCAAAAACTTACACAATTGTTTATTTGTTCTGGAGTTAGTAGTACTATAGTCTCTAATTTAGTTATAATGTCCCTTCCCAGCAAGGGAGTAAGGCTCTCTGGTATTATCAAGAAAGAATGAGAAAAAAATTAGTTTTTCCCATATGTATCCCAGGAGCTGAGAAAAATTTAGTTATAAGTTTTCTGGAGATGCCTCTAATCGTCATGCTGAGTTTGGATAGTTGGCCTGGAGCGTAAAGGAGGACAGAAAATGTAGCTCTGGTGTCAAGAAGGAAATCAACTGGGGTGCCTGGGTGGCTCAATAGGTTGAGTGTCCGACTTCAGCTCAGGTCATGATCTTGCGGTTTCTGAGTTCAAGACCCTCGCTGGGCTCTGTGTTGACAGCTCAGAGCCTGGAGCCTGCTTCAGATTCTGTGTCTCCATCTCTCTCTCTGCCCCGCCCCCCACTGTCTGTTCTGTCTGCCTGTCTCTCTCTCTCTCAAAAATAAACATTAAAACTTAAAAAAAAAAAAAAAAGAGAGAAGGAAATCAACCAATTTTCCTTCTATAATTAGAGTTGCCTGAGGCTCTGGGTTTCTGATAGATAGTTGGTTTAGGGGAGCCACCATGAAGAGCCCCAGGCCCGGTCAGTCCCTTCCAGGGACACTGGTAATCTGAGCCCTCACAGATAGATGTCCCCAAGGGCATTCAGATCCCCAGTGATTGTCTCCACATAAGGGGCATGGCTTAAGGGGTTTTCATTTTGGTTGTCCTCTCTGAGGACCTTCTTACTTTTAGTGCTCTGAACGGCCATACAGATGGCACTTGGTGCCAGGAACCTCGGAAGTCCGGTCTGACATATTATGTAAGGCTACAACTAAGGCCTCAGATTTTTTTTTTTTTAGGCCTCTTTTTCTGTTTTTTTGTTTTTTGTTTCTTGCTTTTTTTTTTTTTTTTTTAAATTCTCTTCTTGATCTTGGTTGTAATTACCCAATTGGCAGCTTGTAAGAGCTCCTCCAGGGTCACTTCTGGACCAACAGCCAGTTTTTGCAGTTTTCTCTAAATATCCGGGGCCGACTGAATGACAAATTTGTCTTTTGGAATCGTCTCAGCCTCAAGGGTGTTAGGGGAGATAGCCATATATTTAATGAGAGCCTCCCTTAACCTTTCCAGGAAGGCCACCGGGGTTTTATTTTGTGTCTGTAAGATAGTGGCTAATTTAGCATAACCTTAGATCTCCTGACCATATATAAAAATTTTTTTAAGATTTTTCTTTACAAACCTTTTATAACTTTGCTTTTAGATTTTGACCTAAGCCTTTATATCTATATCTATATCTATATCTATATCTATATCTATATATATATATATACAACCAGTCTCATTTAGGACAAAATTACTCTTTTTTAACTTTAACAAAAAATGCATTATCATTTCTTATATATATATATATTTATGTATCTACTCTTTTACATGCAGAATTGCTTTTCTTATTTTCATTAGTCTTAACTATATTTGGCAGATTTTTAACTCTTACAAACCTTAGTCTCCAGTGAAAACTAAGTAGTAACCAATTGTGAACTGTTACATCAGAATTTTTTAGACAGCAAACTTATGAATCAATTAAGCACAAAGCATGTTTTCCAACAGGTCCAAATATCTTTAGTTTCTCTGCAACAAGTCAAAAGCACACACCTACATCTAGTAATTAGTGCTTTAGCCTCTTATCTTGTTAGATCTCCAATGAATTTAATCCCAATTTAAACTTTAACATTTTAGTTTACCAAAGACTTTGAAAGCTATCTTAACAATTACCCATGAAAACTATGAGACAGACGAAGTTAACCATTACTTTAAGTCCTCCTTTTGCTAACAAATTTGAACAGAGATAACATAGGCATATTTGACCCTCAGCAAATCTAGGTAGAATAAAAGTTTTTGTTGTTGTTGTTGAATAAAAGTTTTTGTTGTTGTTGATAAACATTGTCTGTTTCAAACCAACAAACTTAAATTAGCTTAAACACTGAATACATTTTACTTGGATCCATTTAAGACAATTTGCTCCCCATGGTTAATTTTTTTTTTTTAATTTTTTTTTTTAACGTTTATTTATTTTTGAGACGGAGAGAGACAGAGCATGAACGGGGGAGGGGCAGAGAGAGAGGGAGACACAGAATCCAAAGCAGGCTCCAGGCTCCGAGCCATCAGCCCAGAGCCCGACGCGGGGCTCAAACTCATGGACCACAAGATCGTGACCTGGGCTGAAGTCGGACACCCAACCGACTGAGCCACCCAGGCCCCCCTCCCCATGGTTAATTTTTACCTAGAGCACTAGTGGGGAAATCTGAAATGGGTGGTCTTTGCTCCAAGGCCTCTAGGGTGGGAGGAGGAGCTGATGGTGTCTGAGGCATTAAAGAGCAGTTATGCAGGCTGCCCCCCAGGTGGTGCAGAATGGGGGGTGGGGGGGGAGGGAAAGCAGAAGAGGCCAGGTGCCGGCAAAAGGCAGAGAAAGAATTCCCAGTTTTAAATCTTGTCAGATCAGACAGAGGAGCAGACTCCAGGTTTCTTTTGTTTTGTTTTGTTTTCCATTAGTGGAATTAGGCAGTCAATGTCAGTTGAGAGAAGACAGGGAATTTCCCCAAAATGAAGAGTGTTTCAGCAGCTATTTGGGAATAGTCCTTAAAGTCCCCGTTCTTAGGTAGACTATCCAAAGACAGTTGGCTCTAATTATCATAGTCATTGACCCAGGAAATGAATGAGAGACAAGTCCCCACACACAGTCACACAGCAACTCCAACCCATCTATCTCCCTACATTCAGTGCCTTAGAGTTGCGGCTTTGTTCCTCATCCCTTGTGGAACTACTAGGGCAACTCTGGGAGGTGATCACGCTCCCCTTCTGCCTCTTAGGGGCAGGCCTACCAAAATGAACCCTGGTTCTTACCAGTCTGATGGGCAGCACTCCCTGAGCTGGTTCCTGGGCCTTATGGGTTCCATTGGCGCACACAGAGTCCTCACCCTGGTACTGGGAGGGCTAGTCTCCTGTGGATCAAGCCATCTGCTGGCTCCAGGTAAGGCTGCCTCTCCCGGCCCTCCGGGATTCATATCTCCTGCAGCAAAGGAGGTGGAAATGCACTGTCTCCAAATCCTGGACGAGCCCCCAAGTAATGTAGCAGGATTCTCACACAGAGTCATGACACCAAAGCTTTTCTTTCCAGGAAGCAACTTTATTCCTGCCGGCACCACTCAGTTGGCTTCATACCCGAAGAACTGAGCCCTGAATGCCACATGGCATGGTTTTTTATATATTTTCTTCTTTGTCTCCCATATATGGTAACACATACAAACATGCAGTCTGATTAAGTGGTCTCGCGTTGTTACAAGGTCATGAGGGATGTTGTCACATATGCACATAGATTACCTTGAGGTCTTTTGTTTTTTCTTTCCTTAGGGAAGGGACCCTATCACATTAGGGACCAGGCTTCAGGTAAAGCTGATGAGGAAAGAAAGCAATTTGTATGTCCTACTCTTTCCCAGACATTATGCAAGTCACTTTATGTGTGTTATCTCATTTTATTCCTCCAGCAACCGTTTAGAATAGATCTGATCAAGGATGAAGAAAGCGAGGCTCAGAGAGGGGAAGTGACACACACACATGTAAGCAGAGTCGCACAACTGTTAAGTGATAAAGCCAGGCTTAGGATCCTGTAGGCTGATGAAAGGTGCAACACTTTCTGAACAAAAGGCCTAATAATGTGAGTGTGTCCCACTCGATCTGAGATGCAGGCTACAGAAGGGGAGCCCGAGTCATAGCATGTGCCAGCACTCCTGGGCTCTTTGAGAGCTTCCAAAGAGGGCTGAGAAATCTCGAGGAAGCAGCCCTCTCTGTGTAGTACTGGGACTTCACACTCTCTGTCCAAAGTGTGGTACATGGTGACCCTTCCCACTCTTTGGTCCTTGTTTCAGCTGGGCCAGCACTTCTGCTGGCAGCCCCGACCTCACAGCTCCTGCACTCAGCACTGGGCAGCACTGGTGGCAGCTGTGTTAACCTCATTTCTCTAGCCTGGGATAGCAGGTTAGAAAACTGGTGAGCAAGAGTAGGACGTCTGGAGCTTCGAGGAGAGTGGAGGTCAGGAAGGGCCATATCCCTGGCTACCAGGCCCAGACAGGCCCAACAACCCTGCCTCTATTTCTATATGAGGATTGCAAGACAAGGAGAAGCTGCTGAAATGCCTAGGCTCTGAAGAACCAGGTTTCCTTCTAGTCTAGTCACCTCCAGAGAATTCTGGAGGCAGAAGACGATTCTAGTGGGAAGCGTTGAGGCCACTGCAAGATGCACCTCTCTGAATGAGAAACTGAGCATAATGAGTATCTTCCAACAGTGCCTAGGGAGAATAAATTTCCAGTTCACACACAAGCATGCATGTATACATGCACACACACACACTCACACACACACACACCAGCCAACCTAATCACTGCTGTCTCCGTCTTGTGTCCTGAGACCCAATCCCAAGGACAGTATCCTTTGGGTTTCCTTTTCAGGGTCCTTGCTGGAAGCCTACCACACACCCATGGTAGCTCTGATTCCTCAGGCAGGCTCTAGCCAACCTCTTTTTTCTTTAAGTTTATTTATTTTGAGAGAGAGAGAGAGAGCAGGGAAGGGGCAGAGAGAGACGGAGAGACAGAATCCCAAGCAGGCTCCATGCTATCAGCGCGCAGCCCAGTGTGGGGCTTGAACTCACAAACCACAAGATTATGACCTGAGCCAAAATCAAGAGTCAGATGCTTAATCAACTGAGCCACCCAGGCGCCCCTAGACGACCTCTTGCTTTCAGTTTTAGGAAGGAATAGGCATCTGTTCCAGATTGCCCTCTGAACTCAAGGTGATACCACATTCTCTCAGTGGTTCTCAGGGAGCCTCCTGCCCTTCCTTTGAGGTATGTGTGGGCAGGGATTCCTGCTCTTGGTCACTCTCTCTCCATCATTTACATGCCTCTTTATACTCCCAAAGCAGCAATGGAACCAGATTTTTTGATCCCCATTTGGCATGTTCTGCATAACTGGTCTAGCTCCTCCCTTTAGAAATCGAGGGCTCTTAATGCCTTTTGTTCTCAGCTTTATGGGTATTTTCAATCAGAATATTAGAAGATCAAGAATGCTGTACACCCTCCACCTACCATTCCTTCTTTTTGGCACTTCTGCATATAGCGGATAGATCTCACCCCCTAAATACATGTGCACATCTGCACAGATGCATACACACACACACACGCATCTCCCATACACACACAAATACAACAAGTAGCTGAAAACAGAATCTAAGAGACCCAAGTGGTAGAGATGTTATCTCCACAAATAGCATCTGGGCCCAAAATACCTGTCACGCATCAACCTGTGAAGACATCTGGTGGGTGTGAAAAGTTTTGAGGCTGGGATCTATGCAGCCCCCTCCAGCTGCACTTCAATGTGTGTTCATTTCAGTATTGGACTGTAGGAGGCAGTCTGATTCCCTCATTTCTAAGTAATCAGGGGGAACCTCATAATAGTCTGCTGATACTTAAAATGACTCCAAAAAGGATGGGTCACACCATGGACCCTGTGCCTGCATCCCCCCAGGGGTCATCACTGTGTAATTGAGTCCTGGCATCATCTGAGCCAATAACCAGGCAAAATTAGATATTTTCAGTGAATGCCTTTCCTCTGCCAGCAATGCACAGCTCACAGCTCACAAGGGCCTTCCACACACATCACTTTATCCCAGTCTTGTGCAGAGCTCTGTGAGAAGAGAATATTACCCGTCTCTGGGAAAGATGAAGATGCCCATTTCAAGACTCCTGAGGTTCTTAATAAACCAAACTAAATACATTGGCAGAAACCCTGATTACTTTCCTCCCCTACCCCATTTCTCCCCATCGCAAACCTACCTACACTGATACGGCTCCTCCCCACCTGCAACAACGGGCAAGGATCCAAGGCACACCTGGGCTTGGGACCCCATTGCTCTGCTCCTCAGGGCAAGTGCGGTTCCCCTTTCACCCTGCCTTCCTCAAGTTGGCTGCACTCTCTCCCAGAGCTTCCTAGTCACCTGCTTCATTTGCAGAATGATCCAAAGTTAAGCTTAGAGAAGAGAACTAGAGGAAGGAAGAGGAAAGGGGTGAAGGAGAAGGGAAGAAGGAAGGGGAAAGAGATGGGAGAGATGGAGTTGGCTCTCTACCTACATGAAACAAACCCACTTGTGTTTCTTCTGACTGGACACTTCTCCCAGCCATCGCCTTAATCTCTTTCCTTCTTTTCACAGCCAAATATTTGGGAAGAAAGGTCTATACATGTCTCTACTTCTTTACTTCCTCTTTCTTTCCCAACTGGCTATAATCTGGCTTCTGTCCCCTCCTCTCCACTAAAACTGATCTAAATTCACCAAGGAGTATCTGACTGCTAAAAAAAAAAATTAAAAACAAAAATTTGTTTTCTCCAGAGCCTCTGGTTCTGCAGATGACCCCCTTCCTTTTCTTGAGACTTTCCTTTCCCCTGGCTCTGTGGCCCTATCTCTTCCTGAGATACATCCTCCCTCTCCCTCTCCTTTTCTTTCTTTGTCCACTAACCCCTAAATGTCAGGACCCCTCCCTACACCATATTAATTCCTCACTCTTCATTACCACAGGGATGTGACATTCAAATCCACAATTCTAACCACCAGCCTCAGCTCCCCACTGATGATGGCCTACACCCTGTCATAATAACAATAGCTCATATGATTAACTGATACTATGTGCCAGTGCTGTGCCAACCCACAATAACCCTCTGAAGCAACCCATTATCAGCCATATTTCACAGATGTCCAAACTTAAATAACTAGCCTGAGGTCACATGGTTATCAAGAGGCTGGTTTTTTTTTTTTAATTTTATTTTTTAAATTTACATTCAAATTAGTTAGCATATAGTGCAACAATGACTTCAGGAGTAGATTCCTTAATGCCCCTTCCCCATTTAGCCCGCCCCCCTCCCACAACCCCTCCAGTAGCCCTCTGTTTGTTCTCCATATTTAAGAGTCTTCAAGAGGCTGCTTTTAAAGTCCATTCTCACTGCTGTTTCTGGTTTCCAGCAACATGATAAACTAACAAAGGGCTGCTGGCTCCCTCACCACAGTCCGACCCTGGAGGAAAAATGAAAGTGATAAGGAGCTGGATGAGTCTGAGGTCCTGTCAAAACTGTGAGGAATCCCTCTGGAAAGCCAGAAGATGGTTGGGTCCCAATGGAGATGGAAAACAGTAGCGTAGGGAATAGGAGGACAGCCAAGTGCCAACCAGGTGACAGATTCTGAAGAGGGCCTTAGAGCTGCTCTTTCCTGCATTTCCACGGGGGCTGAGGGTAGGACTGCCTGCCAGCCAGTGCCTGGAGACAGAGCAGCAGCAGGGCACTGGCTGGGCTGTGAACCGAGAACAGCAGGTGCACCCAAATGGCCTGGCTCAGGACACTCCTCCCTGCCCCACAGCCTGAGGACAAGGGGATGTCAGCCAAAGAAGACAGCTCTTGGAAAGAGCAGTGCCCAAGGGTAAGTACGGCCAGGCTCCTCAGGGACAGGGAAAGAAGCAGTGGTTAGTTCCAGGCTGGAAGGCCAGGGCACTCATCTTGAGGTGTACACCCAAGCACACATACTCACATTCTTAAAACTTTGCAGAACACAACAGGGGCCAATCCTTTCAGCCCTCCGCCTGGACACACATTCCCAACCAAGGCGATGAGCCCCCAAGGGGAAAGCTGGTGTGTGTGATCACAAATTAGAATAACCAAGGTGAGCAACACCACAAAAGAAAGTCAAAAGGGTAGCCAATGAATATCAGATAAAGCCCAGCTGAAGGGCCAGAACAGACAATTCAAATAAGCACAACAAATATCTTCAAAAATATAGAGGAGTTTGTAAAATGACTCAAGAACAAATACTCATGTTGAAAAATAATTTAAAAAAATTAGCAAAGCTGGTTTGCAAAATATTAACTGTTTTAATATCAATTAAATATTAAAATATTAAATTAAAAACCAATGCTGTTTTTTTTAAAAAAGGAACTTTATAGATTGGTTGAATAACAGAATGCAGAAACTTATTTTATTTATTTTTACTTCTTTTTTTTTTTTAAGAAACTGTTTCTTTCCTGTCAACCTTATTTCCATTTTGTTTGCCTTTATGGGAAAATAGCTCAAGACCACTCAACGGTTGTTCCTACCCATTCAGTGGCCTGAATAAACTTGAAGAATGAATTAGTGAGACTGGAAATTCCAGTCAAGACAATCATCCAGAGGAATAACTGGGAAGAGATGAAAAAATAATAAACTATAGAAGAGAAGCTACGAGACATATATGGAAGAGAGAAGCAGACCTGTCAGCATTTAGATAATAAAAATCCCAGAAGGGGTAAAAAATAAGCATAGGTAAGAAAATATTTGAAGAAACAATAACTAAAATTTTTTCCCAAGATTAGAAAGAAAGAATAGACTTTAGATTAAAAGATCTCACAGTGGGGTGGCTGGGTGGCTCAGTCAGCTAAGTGTCCAACTTTGGGTCAGGTCATGATCTTATGGTTCGTGAGTTTGGGCCCCACGTTGGGCTCTGTGCTGACAGCTCAGAGCCTGGAGCCTTCTTTGGATTCTGTGTCTCCCTCTCTCTCTGCCCCTCCCCTGCTCACACTCTGTCTCTCTCTCAAAAATAAATAAACATTAAAAAATTTACAAAAAACATCTCGTAGAGTGACAAACAGATATGTATAAATAAACCCACTCTTAGTCATGTTAAAATGATAGCTTAGGATATCAAAAACAAAGAGAAAATGCTTCCAAAGAGGAAGAACAGATCATCTCTTAAAAGCAGACAATGGAATTCTGAAAAACATTTATTCCAATGTAAGTATGTATATATACATATACATATATAAAATTTATATATCACATAATGTATAATTATATATGTAAATAATTATATATTTGTATCTCACCATTTATAAAGCACAGCTTGATTTTCACAATGTGAATACATCTGTGTAACTAACCCTCATATTAAAAGGCCCTTTTAATTGGCCCTTACCAGTCACCATTTGTACCCCACAGACAACTCCATCCTAACTGCTAACACCATGAATTAGTTTTTTTCTATTTTTGAATTTTACATAAATATATGCACACTGTATATACTAATTTGTATCTGGCTTCTTTAGCTCAACATATGTTTATGGGAGTTATGTGTTTGCATCCATGTAACAATTGTTCATCTATTCTCACTGATAATAGAGCAGAGTTTCTCAACCTCAGCAGTGCTTATATTTTGGGCCAGATAATTCTTTTATGGGATGACTGTCCTATGCAATGCAAGATATTTAGCAGCGTCCTTAGTCTCTACCCAGTAGATGCCAATAGAAATCCTCTTCCCTCTCCCAACAAGTTATGAGAACCAAAAAAATATCTCCAGACATTGCCAAATGTCTCCTGGGAGGCAACATCGCTTCCAGTTAGAAACATTGCTGTATTGTAGAAATATAGGAAAAGTTTATTTATCTGTACTACTGTTGATAGACATTTAGGTTGTTTTCTAATTTGGGACTATTATGAATAATACTATTATGAAGAAAAGCAGTATTTTCAAAAGTTTTAAAGGAAAAGAGCATCAAAACTGGATTTTTTAAGTTTATGTCTGTCTGTCCATCCGTCCATCCGTCCATCCATCCATCCATCCATCCACCTATTTATTTTAGTAATCTCCACACCCAGCATGAGGCTCAAACTCACAACCCTATGATCAAGAATCACATGTTCTTCCAACTGAGCCAGCCAGGAACCCCTCAGAATTTTAATCTATATAAAAAGTGCCAGTTTTATCACTCAAAACAATATTCTCTTTGGAAATATTCTTTGAAAATTCTTTTGTAGTTAGTATTCCAGCAAGAAGAGAAACAAGGGGCACCTGGGTGACTCAGTCAGTGAAGCATCCGACTCTTAATGTCAGCTCAGGTCATGATCTCATAGTTTGCAATATCAAACTCCACATTTGGCTCTGTGCTGACAACATGGAGTCTGCTTTGGATTCTCTCTCTGCTCCTTCCCTACTCGTATGCTCTCTTGCTCTTGCTCTTGCTCTCTCTCTCTCTCTCTCAAAAAAGGAGGAGGAGGAATAAGAGGAAGAGGAGGAAAAGGAGGAGGAGGAGGAGAAGAAAGAGAGGAGAAACAAATCTATATGAATGCTACAAGCTATATGTAAAATAAAGGTGAGTAAACAGCATAGCAAAGTATGCTGTTATCTAAAATAGGAAAAACAACTTCCACTTCTGGGTAGAATGTAGGAGGTTGAAACAGGCCAACCCTGACACTAACAACTATTAAAACCTAGACAGATTACCCAAAAAAAAAAAAAAAAAAAATCACATTTTCCAGCTGTCAAGGACTTTGGAATAAGGACTGAAAGGACTAAACACTCCACAGAGGAGAGAACAGTTCACTGGAGAGCTATCAGATCAGCAGCTGATACACTCCCCTGGCGGCATTTGCCACATCGGGACATGGGTGGAGGACTGGGACTTGGCCCAGGCAGACAGCCACTACTGGGGGAAAGGGAAACCATCAAAGCTTTCTTCTATTGCTGGTGGCTAGAGTGGAAAAAACAGAAATGAGGAGCCTTCAGACACACTTGATTTTCCTGACCACAGGTTTGCGGACTCCAAAGCAGGAGGGCAGGAGGCTAAATGAGCTGGGCTAAAAGCTTCTGAAAGTCAAATAAAATCTGATGCAGGGGCACCTGGGTGGCTCAGTCGGTTAAGCGTCCGACTTCGGCTCAGGTCACGATCTCACCGTCCGTGAGTTCGAGCCCCGCGTCAGGCTCTGGGCTGATGGCTCAGAGCCTGGAGCCTGCTTCTGATTCTGTGTCTCCCTCTCTCTCTGCCCCTCCCCCGTTCATGCTCTGTCTCTCTCTGTCTCAAAAATAAATAAACGTTAAAAAAAAATTAAAAAAAAAAATCTGATGCATATGCTAATCCATAAAACAAGTCTTAATAAATGTAACAGGACTGAAATTATACAAAGTGTGTTCTCCAACCACAATGGAATTAAGTTAGAAATTATTAGGAGAAAGAAATCTCAGAATTGCTCAAATATCTGGAAATTAAACAACATATCTCTAAATAATCCGTGGGTCAAAGAAGAATTCCCAAGAGAAATTAAAAACCATCTTGAACTGAATGAAAACACAACCATAATGTCAAAATGTATGGGATGTGATAGGGGTGCCTGGGTGGCTCAGTCGGTTAAGCATCCAACTTTCGCTCAGATCATGATCTCATAGTTCATGGGTTCAAGTCCTGTGTTGGGCTCTGTGCTGACAGCTCAGAGCCTGGAGCTTGAGCCTGCTTCAGATTCTGTGTCTCCTTCTCTCTCTGCCCCTCCCCTGCTTGTGCTCTGTCTCTGTCTCTGTCTCTCTCTCTCAAAAATTAATGTGTTAAAAATATTTTTAAAAAATTATGGGAGGTAGCTAAAACAATGCTTAGAGGGAAATGCATACCTTCAAATACCTATATCAGAAAAGAGGAAAGACTTCAATCAATAACTTAATCTTCCACCCTAATAAACTAGAACAAGGCCAACAACACCTTAGGAAAAGGTACAAAAGATCTCTTTGCAAAAGAAGATAACCAAATGTCTGATAAAAGGTACTCAGCTCTGCTAGTCATTAGGAAAATGCAAAAAACCACAAGGTAATACAAACCAACCAGAACCAGGACAAAAAGAAACAGAAAAATATCATGTGCGGGTGACACTGGTGATGGGGGTCTAAACTGACACACCTACTTTGGAGATTTGGTTAGCAGTATTGACCAAAGCTGAACTATACATACCTGACGAACCAGCAGATCCACCCCCAGTGATATACTCAACAGGAATGCCTACCTCTGCTCACCAAAAGCCATGCACTAGAATGTTTACAGTAATTCTATTCATAATAGGAAAAACAAACAAACGAACAGAAAACTGGAAAATACCAAATGCTCATAAAAAGTAAAATCAATCAATAAATTGTAGTATGTCATATCATGAAACACTATGCAAGATACTACACAACAATGATCAGACTACAATTACATACAGCCACCGAAATTAATCATACCAAAAAAAGGGGTTAAGCATAAGATAGATACAAAAACATACATGCTGTATGATTCCTTGTATATAAAATGCAAAAATTGATAGGACAAAAAAGAGTAAATAAAAAAATATTTACTCTTTTAGAAGTAAGAATTGTGATTTACCTTAGTAAGGGTATGAGGAGTGATTGGTGATAGGCATAAGGAAAATTTGAGTGTTAGTAATGTTTTGGTTTTTTATTTCGCTAGTTACACCAGTGTGTTCATTTTCTGAAAATTCATTGAGCTGTACCTTAATTATATGTTTGCCTTTGTATATGCATATAATATTTCAATTAAAAATTTCAAAAAATCATGCAGTAAGTGATTCAGACAGGATTCAAACCCAGCCAGTCAGATTTAAGAGAATGAATCCTAAATCTCAATTCTAGATTCAAGGTTACACCATTCTCGAGAATGATTGAAGAAAAAATCTAAGTATATCCCTATGTTATTCAGGGTTCTCTGAGGAACAACAATAGGATGTGTTTGGAGAGACAGAAAGAGGGAGAGAGAAATTTTTTGTTTAAGAAATTGGCTCCTGCAGTTGTCAGGGGCTGGCAAGTCCAAACTCTGCAGGGAAGGCCAGCAGGCTGGAGACTGAGGGAAGAGATAATGTTTGGGCTCAAGTCTGAAGGTAGTCTAGAGGCAGAATTCCCTCTCCTTCAGAGGACCTCTGACATTTTTCTCCTAAGGCATTCAGCTGATTGGATGAGACCCACCCACACTAGATAGTCTAATCTGCTTTACTCAAAGCTTATTGATTTAAATGCTACCCTGTAAAAAATGCCTTCACAGAAACATTTAGACTGGCTTTTGACCAAATATCTGGGTACTAAAGTCTGGCTAAGTTGACACATAAAATTGACCATAGCAATCTCTAACAATTCAAAATGAAAATTCTAGACAAAGTCTAGAGACAAAAGAGTGGAGACAAAAGAGAAAAGAGTTGTCGAGTGGAGACAAAAGAGAAAAAATAAGGGATGTGAAAACATGCTAATATTTTTGTCTTGTTCAGGAGGAAAATAGTGACAGTATTATGTTTAAGACATTATTAGGGAGGATAACTACAAATATTTGTCTTAATTCATTAAAAATAGAATGCATGGGGCACCTGGGTGGCTCAGTCGGTTAAGCGTCTGACATCGGCTCAAGTCATGATCTCGCGGTCCGTGAGTTCGAGCCCCGCGTCGGGCTCTGTGCTGACAGCTCAGAGCCTGGAGCCTGTTTCAGATTCTGTGTCTCCCTCTCTCTCTGACCCTCCCCCATTCATGCTCTGTCTCTCTCTGTCTCAAAAATAAATAAACGTTAAAAAAAAAAAATTAAAAAAAATAAAATAAAAATAGAATGCATGTATTTCAAGCCAACAGAACAAAATTCAATTTAATGAAAGGAAGGAAAAGAAAAAAAAGAATAAAATATAAAGTGTAGTAAACATAAAATAAGAATAATTCATATATAATATGAATCTTAGTTTCAACAAAAGTAAACTCACTGCTCAAGAGACTATTAGATTCTATTTTTGAAATATCTATATCAAATATATTTCTTATAAGTTACTGGTAGAATTTATGTCTACAAACAGCTAAGCAAATTTTGAAAAAGAAGAACCAAGAAAGACTATCCACATTACTAGTTGTTAAGGCATATTTTAAACCACAATAAGTCATCAATGCATTGATATAAAGGAGCAAATAAACCAATGGACAGAATTAAGAGCTCAGAAGTAGACCCAGGTATACATAGCAATTTGTTAGATAATAATAAATGGACATGGATGGATTTTCTTGGAGATGATGTTGGGAAAACCAGTTTACCATATGTGAAAAATAAAGTTGGATCTCTACTTCAGACCATACACAATGGTGAATTACAAAAAAGTAAAGGCATAAATATAAAAAGTAAAATTATAAAGTTAATAGAAACTCCTATCTGTGTGACCTGTGAGAAAGAACCTGTTAACACTCTAAAAGCAGACATTACACAGAGGAAAATATTACATTTGACTACACCAAAATTAGAGATTTCAGGGGCACCTGGGTGGCACCTGAGCATCTAGCCTCAGCTCAGGTTATGATCTCACGGTTCTTGGGTTTGAGGCCATGCTGGGCTCTGTGCTGACAGTTCAGAGCCTGGAGCCTGCTTCAGATTCTGTGTCTCCCTCTCTCTCTGCCCCTCCCCCATTCATGCTCTGTCTCTCTCTTTCTCTCTCTCTCTCAAAAATAAATAAATATTTAAAAAATTTTTTTTAATTAGAGATTTCATAAACAAAATACAGATGAAAAATTGGGAAAAGATACCTGCAATATTTAAAGTTGGTAAGAGATTAATATCTACAACACTCAAAAATTCCTTCAAAATCAACAAGAAAAGAACTGGAAACCCAGTAGAAGAATGAGCAAATGATATACACTTAAATTTACCGAGGAGGAAACTTGAGTGGCTAATAAGCAAAAAAAGAAAAGGATAAAGGCCTAGGAGCTCCTGGGTGGCTCAGTGGGTTAAGCGTTTCAAAATTTTTGGTTTCTGCTCAGGTCGTGATCTCATGGTCTGTGAGATGGTATCCCACTTCATGTGCTGTCAGCACAGAGCCTACTTGGGATTCTCTCTCTCCCTCTCTCTCTCTCTCTGCCTCTTCCCCGCCCCCCCACAAGAGCTCTCTCCCTCTCAAAATAAATAAACGTGAAAAAAAAGTTTTAAAAAAAGAAAAAGTTAAGAAAAAGCCTAAATTTACTAGTAAAAAGCGAATTACAAACTGTCATTAGATATCCCATCAAATTAGTAAAAATTAAAAAGTCAGGAAATACCAAGTGTTGGCAAGGATATGGGAAAACACCAACCAATCCTCTTGCACTGCTGATGGGAGAGAATAACAGAACAGCTAAACTGGAAAGCAATCTGCCAGAGTTTTCATACTTGACCAATTCAAGATACATGTTTTTTGTGTGCTATGAACTGAGGGGGAGGTGATTGCACATAGCCATATGTCTATCTATCTGATTCCCACTGAGGCTTAAATTCATCATGATCTAATGTAACTCATCATCTTGCTCTACCCTCTCACTCCACTCCTCCTCCATTTCTTGCATTAAAGTCCCTGCCAGGTTAATATTATCACCATCTACTTAGTCACCTAAAGAAGGTAACTTGAGTCAACTTGTACTGTTCCCACTCCCTGTGACTTTGGTCAGTTCTCCCATTTGATGATTCCACCTCTAAAGTGGTCTTGAATCCCTCCATTTGTGTCCATCCTTACTGCCAAAAACGTAATATAAAATCTGGTTACTCCCCTTTTAAGTAACTAAAGTAGCCTCAGTCCTGCATCTTCCCCTTTCCTCTTCTATTCACAGTGCATACCAGCAGCTAGAGTGACCGTTCTAAAATATAAATGGGTTCACAGAACTCTCTCCTTAACAGTCCTTCACCAGTTTCCCAAAGTTCAAGTCCTTTAAGCTGTAAAGCACATCTTCACCATCTGCCTTCTGCCTCTCTCCAGCCTCAATGCTCTCCGCTCTTCCACATTCAACCCATGACCCTGAAACACCAACCTGGTGACACCATACTCTGTTCTTGCCTGGGAAGCTCCAGGGTTGGCCAATTACAAGGAAATTTGATTATAGAAATAATTATAATAGATTATCAAAATAAATGTCTATTTTTTACTGTATATATTTTTGTAACTTTGTATTTTTATATCATTACAATCTTAGAGAAATTTGCATGAACAATACAAAGAACTGCATACCCTTTACCCAGATTTATCAGTTATTTATATTTAGCCCCATTTGCTTTGTCTTCATAATTCTCTCTGTATTTTTTTCATGTCATTTTTTCTGAACTATTTGAAAGTACGTATGTTGGAGACATCATGGCCCTTTATCCCTACATATCTCAGAGTATATTTTCTAATAAGGACATCATCTTACACAATCATGTACGGTTATCAAAATCAGGAAATTTAATATTGATACCATACTATTATCTAATCTATAGATCTATAGTCCATTTTCAAATTTTATCAATTGTCCTAAAAACATCTTAAAAAAAAAAATGTGTATTTATTTTTGAGAGAGAGTGTGAGCCAGGGAGGGGAGAGAGGGGCAGGGGATAGAGGATCCAAAGCAGGCTCTGTGCCGACAGCAGAGAGCTGGATGTGGGGCTCAAACTCACAAACCATGAGATCATGACCTGAGCTGAAGTCGATGCCTAAGGACTGAGCCACCCAGGTGCCCTGTCCTAAAAACATCTTAACGTTTTGCCTGTTTGGAACCCAATCCAGAGCCACACATCTAGTTCTTATGTCTCTTTGATCACCTTTACTCAGCCTTTTATTGTCTTTCTTGACTTTGACGTGTTTGAATTGTTCAGGCCAGTTATTTTGTAGAACATCCCCCAACTTGTGTTTATCTTGTGTTTCCTTATGAAGAGATTGGCATTTTACATTTTTGGCAAAATACCACTGCAGGGACATGGTATCCCTTCTCAGTGCATCCTATCAGGAGGTACAGTTTGATCCAGTATTGGTGATGTCAACTTTATCATTTGATTAAGTGACAACTGTCAGGTCTCTACACTTTAAAGTAAGTTTTTAGCCATTTTATTTTTGCTTTAAACATAAATATGCACTCATTCACCAATCTTTTCATTCAGGCCAAGGATTTTTCTTTGAGTATCGGTCTGCTAACTGGATCTTTAAGCCATTTCCAATGCATTTCCTAGAATGCATTGTCTAAAACTTCCGATTTCAATTTCTTTAAAGAAGAGCAATAACTGGGGTGTCTGGGTGGCTCAGTCAGTTAAGTGTCTGACTCTTGATTTAGGCTCAGGTCATGATCTCATGGTTCATGAGTTTGAGCCCCGAGGTGGGCTCTGCACTGACAGCACGGAGCATTCTTGTGATTCTCTCTCTCCCCCTCTCTCTCTGCCCCTCCTCTACAATTTCTCAATCTCTCTCTCTCTCAAAATAAATAAACTTAAAAAAAAAAAAGAACAAGAACTTAAAGCCACTGTCAAAGCAGTCTGAGTGCTGAATTATTCTAGAGTTTGTATTTTCCCAGTCTTTTACTTTTTTTTTTTAATGTTTTATTTATTTTTGAGACAGGGAGAGACAGAGCATGAACAGGGGATGGTCAGAGAGAGGGCAACACAGAATCTGAAACAGGCTCCCGGCTCTGTGCTGACAGCTCAGCTGTGCTGGGTGGCTCAGTCGGTTAAGTAGCCGACGCGGGGCTCGAACCCATGGACCGCGAGATCATGACCTGAGCTGAAGTCGGCCGCTTAACGGACTGAGCCACCCAGGCACCCCTTCCCAGTCTTTTACTTAAGCAAATTGACTTCATCTATTTTTTCCCAAAGTTTTCAACCTGGTTTTCCTGGTAACAATTCTCTTTTCATACTTAAGTTCATTGGTAGGTACAATTTTTAACTAATTTATATAATTCTAATAACAAGTGCAACTGGCATAAGCAGGTTTGGGAACAAATGCAACTGACTGATAGTGGTAATTAGCACACAAGTCAACTGATGGAAATAAAAACTATGGGTTTTATTTACTCCTATGTATGAGCATTTAGAATGCTGTAAGCATCTATCGATATATTTTTCAGGCAGAATGGATAGTGTGGGTTAATCTAGTAATGCAATTAAGTAGAAGTCAGTTAACAGAGCTTTTGCTAGAAATTAAACCTCCCAAATGGACAGACATGAGTTTTCAGATTGAAAAATCCCACCAAGCACCCAGAAAAATAAATTTAATCCATCATTGAGAAATGTCACTGTGCTGAAATAAGGAGAAAACCCTAAAAGAATCCAGAGAGGAAAAAAACAATATTCACCTACAAAGCAAAGAAAGTTGTAATTGCACCAGATTTTTCAATAAGCTTCAAAATTCTGATGGAAAATCATTTTCAGTCAACATTTATGTACAAAGATAAACTATGAACCAAGTATGAGGGAAGCCCAGCTACATAATCAGTTATGCAAGATCTCCCAAGCAATCTTTCTTATGGAGGTAGTGAAGAATATATAAGGAACACAGTAACACAAGGGAAGATGCCGAATCCAGGAAACAGAGGGCCCAACCCACAAGTGTGGGCAAGTATCAGCTGTCCAGATGAGAGAAGAAAGATGTAAGGAAGCAGAAGAGATGTCTCTGGCAGGGGGAGAGGGGAGAGGAGAAACAAAGTATTGAATGGAGTACCTGATGTCTCTGAACATTTAGAAATATTATTGATAGGCATTTGACAGATTTTAGTAGCAATGGGAATAAAGAGCAATAAGTACCTTGAAAACTAAGCAAATGACAAATACTGAAGGACCGCATCAACTAGAAAAAAAACAGTTGTATAAAAAACAAGAAACAAAAAAGTATCAGAGCATAACTTTTGGCTGAACAAAGAACAGTATTTATACAGAATAATACAAACTCTGCCTATTGACTTAAAAACTCATGTAGAAGTAGAATGTAAGCTTTATGAGAACTGAAACCCGGGTGCCTGAGGCTCCACCTCAGTCAGTGGAGCATGCGACTCTTGATCTTGGGGATTTTCGAGCCCCATGTTGTGTGTAGAGATTACTTAAAAATAAAATCTTAAAAAAAAAAAGGAAAAAAGAACTGAAACCTCATCCTAGTCACTATTATATCCTAGTATTTAGGACAGTGTTTGGTACATTGGAAATGTTTAAATGATGTATCTTGTTTTTTAATGATAGTATTTAGAGCTCAAAATTTTAAGTGAAGGCTAACAGAGTTTTGTTTTTTGTTTCGCTTTGTTTCGCTTTGTTTTGTTTTGTTTTAAAGACTTTGTTTTAATGCGAGACTTCCTGAGGCCATACAGAAAACTAGCTGGTGGTGTGAAGTCTGCCATTCTCCCAGGCACCTCATCCATATAAAAACATGTTCTCACAGACCGTCCCCACTCATCAGTGTCCCATCTTGGTGTCCCAGCCCTGGATATTCACAGCTGGTGGTCACACTGTGCTCATGCTGCACCCATTAGACTGATACATTGGATCTGAAGCTATGTCAGTCACTCTTGGTGGGGCAAATTTGTTGTTCCAAATGAATTTAGCCTATGTTAACAGACAAGAAAAGTTTCTGATGGATTCTGCCCCTTCCCCCCCAATCTGCATAGTTTGGTTCTACAAGTGTTTATTTTCTACACAATTGTAGATCTCTGATCACTAACAACATACAACATAATTTTTCCCAATGTTTATCCTTGTTCCCTCTGATTATCAACATAATAAATAAAGATTGCAGAAACCTTGGAAGAAGAAAAAGAAGTAAAATTAAAGTAAAAATAATGTAAAGAAGTAATCCTTCCATACACTGTATGTAACTAAATGGAATTTAAATAAAAACTTGAGGTAGGGGGAAGAGGTAATCCTTTCAAATAACCAGAGATAACACTATTAAACATTTTTTTTCTGAGCCCCTTTTTTTTCTTCTCGACATTCAGATTTTACTATTGTAAATATTATTTCATGCTTAGTTTATTAACCATCGGAAATAAGCATTTCTCCAATCATTAAAAACAAACCTATAAGCAATATGAAAGATTGTTTCAAACTTATTGCCCTTAAAAGAGCATTTTAGCTGCTAGGAAAACCCCTTTTTATAAAAATGGTAAGGGAACAGAATATTTCCTCAAAGTGCTGGTCCGTGGGAGGAAGTCCATGTGATACACTGGGGTGAGGCTTTACCACCTGGGGCTCCACACTCAGGCTTTGATTCTAATACTAGTGTGCCTCTTACTAGCCAATGACCTTGGAAGTTTCCTTATCTGTAAAATGGGGATAATGATATCTCCCTCAGAGTTATTAGAAAGATTAAAAGAAATATGGCATGTCAAGTGCTTAGCACCACACCTAGAAAAGAGTAAGGACCCAATGAATACCAACTGCCATCAGTCTCTTCCCTTCCATCATCATCCTAATTAAGGGTTAAGACAGACACTCCTAAAGCTTGGTTCCATCTCCTGCAGTTAAAATAGCATCTCAGAGCTTGTTGTCTTTGCTTATTTGATCCTGAATATTTCTGTTCCAATTAATACTTAGTTTCCTTTTGGAATGCTGTAGCATTTTGCCTTCCAAAGCCAGCGTTTAATTAATGCTTTCACCCATTCTGTGCCTTACCCTCTTATCCTTGAGAAATGTTAAAAATCTAACTGCCAACTTTGGCCGCAAGCCACATGTGAGAAAATAAACGTACGGGCTAAACATTCTTTGTTGTAAAATGAAAAGAAGAAAGAGAACTGAGTAAGTTCTGAGTGAACCATAACCTGGGCTGTATGCTTTTTCCACCAAAATTCTGCAGTGCAGGTATTTTACTCCTTCTTGGCAGATCAGAGAGGGAAAGCAAATTGCCCACAGTCACAGAGCTAGGAAGTGGCAGATTTAGAAATGGGAGCGAATTCTCTCAGATTTCAAAGATCTGGCATCTTCCACACTATCATGCCACCTCTAGAATGTGCACTGCCCAAAAAGGTTCAGAAAACACTCCACCATCATTAATAGTTGATACTTACTAGGCAGTCACTAGATGCCCAGTGCTCAATCTATTTCATGCAGGATCTCATTTAAGCCTTATGTTGGCACCATGAAGTAAAAGCAGGTATCATCCTTGAAGAGGAAAAGTGAGGCTCAGAGAACTGAAGCCACATGCTTGAGGCCATGATGCTATGAAGAGTCATTGCTGGGACTCCAACCCAGGTCCATGTGACTCCTGGGAGCAGGCTCTGAACCACCACACCCTCCTCCTTCCCTGTCATCCTTCCCTCTCTTGCCCACTCATAACATCTGGTTGAAAAAAAGGAAATCAATTCTTATACCCCAAGTTCTTCATATTGATTCTCTAACTCAGTTCGTAATTAGCGAACATGGAGTGAACATCCTAGGAACCAAGGGGAGACAAAGACAAAGTCCTTTGTAACAGGATTCCTGTTGTGTCCATCATTATCCAACTATGAGATCCCAGAAAGCAAACCCGTCTCCATGGTCACACTTTGCCAGGTCTCTTCATTGTCCCTGTGCCAAAAGCCATCCCAGTAGAGACAATATCAAGCATTACAATGAATTAAAATATCTTCAAGCCTGAAACTGTTTTCCAAAGAAATTGGGCCAAAGGCCAAACTTCGATCTTCTCTCTCCTGAGGCTGAGGATCTGATTCCCCTGAGACAGTTTTCTGAAAACAACAACAGACTCTGCTCCTTGATCAAAGAAGAGGCCAAGGACTGACAGGGGAGGATGTAACAGACAGGTTGCCAGGGTGGGGTCAACTCTATGATCCTGTGAGGGCTCCAGAATGCCCTGGGGACATCAGGCTACAATAGGACTCCTATTGAGACCATATTCTTACTTAGCTTTTTGTCACCTTGTCTTGCTTCCTCATTCCCCTCTACCTTTTTTGCTCCCTCAAAAAATTATTATTATTTTTTAATTATTATTATTATTTTTTTAATGTCTATTTATTTTTGAGAGAGGGAGAGACGACAGAGTGTGAGCTGGGGAGGGGCAGAGAGAGAGGGAGACACAGAATCCGAAGCAGGCTCCAGGCTCTGAGCTATCAGCACAGAGCCCGATGCGGGGCTCGAACCCACGAACTGTGAGATCATGACCTGAGCCGAAGTCAGACGCTTAACCGACTGAGCCACCCAGGCACCCCCTTTTTTTTTTTTAATTTTTTTTAATGTTTACTTATTTTTGAGATGAAAAAATTGTTTAAACAATAAACCCCATCTCAGGTTCTGCTTGTAAGGAAACCAGTCCAAAACAGTGGGTACCAGAAAGAGTCCTAAGAAACAAAATGCATGCCACAGCAATGCCATTGCTAAGACTTCCACCTACAAAGAAGAGGCAGTGGTGAAGTTGAAGGGAACACCAGATAGTACAGTCCCTCTGGCATCTGAAAGGTCTGGGGCAAATGCTAACCAAACAGACCATGGATTAGGTGGTTCTTGCTAAGTTCTTCCAATGTGTTGAAGAAAGAAGATGACAGATTCATTGATAAACAATTCCAGAGGGCCTATTTGGCAATAATTTAAAGAGATACTTACCTCCCACAGCTTGCGGGCTACCAGAGCTGAAGAGCAGGCACAGAACTGCACTGTAAGAATGGCAGAACTTCAAAGAATGCCAAGTGCATCCCTTTACACCAAAGACAAGGCCCTGACAGGGAAAGAGGGGACACTGATCCTTGGGAGAGGCTATCTGTAGAGATAAACCAAGAGAGTCCTGAATCCTGTGGACCTGCTGAAGTGTCCCTGTTCCCTTACTGGAAGATAAACACTCTACCTTGCTTAAAAATGAGTCAGGTGCTTTATAAAACAATATCTTCCCTCCTATAGATTTGTCCCACCTCCACTCCTGGCCACCAGACTGATCATGGGGGTAAAACCTTAGCATGGACCAACTCAGAAAATGCTAGGCCTACTGAGGAAAGAAAGGGATTATATATCAGATCTGGCCAATGTGCATAAACCAAACTGAGGGAGAATGTCTGTGGAGGATTCCAAGGGTGATAGATCAAAGCAGGTAAGATATAAGCTCGATAAGGTAGTTTGTTGATGTGAAGGGGTCCTCTCTCCAGTGCCACAGGATGGCCCGAGGGGTTGGTTCTAATATGCTGGTGGGAGGCTCTTGAAAGACTAGGAAAAGCAATGAGCCAAACTGAACAATGCAGAGATGCCACAGCTGCCGTTGCAAACTAGAGGGGAGGTCTGATGAGCTCAGAGAAGTGGGCATGCTAGAATGGGTCTACCATATGAGACAGGAAAACCCACCAGCCAACCATGCTCCTTGGGAAGTCCTGGAGGACTCCCCCTTTACCAATGAGATAAGAAAGTATGAGTGAGTTTGGCAACAGTACCCCAAGAAGCTCCATCATGGCTGTCCTTTATAGGAGATGCTGCAACAGAACTGTGTTCCCCAGGAAAAATAAAAAAGTGAAATTCCAGAATAGCAAAGACAAATGGAAGCACTCAACCATATGACACAAGATGGGTACAATTACCATAAAAGGCAACAAGGGTGGAATAGTGGCCAGGGCTCCTGGACCTGCAGGCATCTAGATAGCTGGTTCATCGAATATAGTAATGTTGGGAGCAAATTAAGATAGTTAACTAGGGTATACACAATCAGAAGAGATCAAGAATGGAAGGAGCACAGAATGAGATCAGAGATACTCACAAGTATAAGATCAAGGCAATCACACAGGGTCCAATGCTCAGAAGGGCCTCTTGCTTGGAGTTTAATGCTCTGCACTTGCCATCTTGAACTTCTTAATAATTTTATCTTTGAATCTGCTTTGTAGGGGAAGTCCTATTAAATTAAGACAGTAAAGATGAACAGAGACTTGGAGTCTTGGTTCACAGGTAGTGCCACTTCCCAGCACCTCTCTGCCTCCTCTACTTCCTAACACCCTTCATTCTCCCCCACCTCTCCCTCCCTGCCCTGTCCAGTGATGGTAAAAGCCCTCTGCCCTTGGCAGGGGCCTGAGTGCAGACATTAGGAAAAGTGGGGTTGGGCAAAATGGTAGCTGTCCCTTCTTCTGGTTGGCAATGCCATGGCACATTTGGCAAGCATTGTGGCAAGAACAAGCCTCTCACCTATCCCCCATGCAGGTACTGTATGTCCCAGAATGGAGGTTGAAATAAGCTTAGGGTCTCCTTCCACTGTGGGCTGCAGTGGGTAGCCTGTGGGAAGGGGAGGTTCCTGGCTCAAATTTCTCAGCCAAGATGCATCATGGCAGGTGCTGGTGTATCTTTCTGCCTTGCACACCCTCCCTTCCAATCTTCCTGGGTCTGGCTTGTGTTTGTGTCTTCTGACGAGGCACCTTCTGGGGATGAACCACAGAAATACAAATTAACGTAATTTCGGTGATATTTGCCTTTCAAATTGGCATTTCACAAAATGAAGATAAATGGTAAAATTCATGCTAATAGTTAAAATTTTTCATTTTCCTTTACTTAAAACCACATTAAATAGCAAATAAAAATACCATGGCAAGTTGAATAAAAATGGTAGAAAGAAGAAAAAGGTTTTATATGTTATTATCTCTCTGTTTTTTTTTTTTGTTTTTTTTTTTGAGAGAGTGTGCACAAGCAGTGGAGAGGGGCAGAGGGAGAGAAAGACAGAATCTTAAGCAGGATACATGCTCAGCATGGAGCTTGACGTGGGGCTTAATCCCATGACCCTGGGGAACATGACTTGAGTCAAAATCAAGAGTCAGATGCTCAACCGACTGAGCTACCTAGGCTCATACTAAATATATGTTAGTATCTGGACCTAAAAAATTATGTAACCAGTCCTGCTCACTCCCCATCTCCTGAGAGCACTGCCCCCCATAAATCACTTGAACAGGATCCCTATCCTTCTCCCACCCAGCTATTAGAAAACCTAACATAAGATACATGGCAATTTATCCAGAAAAGAAGAAAATAGAATTCCGCCAAAAAACATGGGAGCAGTAAGAAATAGCCATTGTGTCCTGTCAGCAAGAGCAGAACTGAGTTCTCCTCAACTGTCACACTTTCTCTTCCTCCCAAACTCACCCTGAGTTCCTCTCTAAAACCAGTAGACAGGGTTATCTCTGGGATTCCCCCAGCACCTTTGTTCATTTACTCCACAGGCAGGGGTTGAGCACCTAATAATAACAGCTATCAGACAAGTGCTTACCATGCCTTGTGGCCAATCCACAGGTCAACTCTAGCCAGCAGGTAATAGGATCCCCATGTTAGAAACAGGATACAACCTCACTGGCATGGGGTCACTTGCCCAAGATCACTCATCAAACAAGTGGCAGACTCAGGATTAGACTGCAGGGCATCTGCTTTTCATCACCAGATTACTTATCCTCTGTCTGCCCTATGCTAGTACTGGAGCTAGAGAGGTGAGCAAGACACAGTCCTTACAAAAGCACATCTTGTTAGTGAAATATTGGCTTATTTATACATATTGCAGGCTTAATTATATTTACAAACAATTTTCATCTAATCAGAAAGTCCCAAAATAGAAAGGGGGCTCAAAGTAAGTCTAAATATGTCTCCCCTTCACTAGTCAGCTAGCCTTCCCAGGAGGGTTAGTATGGCCTCCTGGAATCAGACAGCGCTAGTGATGGGATGCTCACTCCCACACTGGAAATTTCCACCTATTTTCTCCAGTAATCACCATTGAAAAGAACATACTTACCACCTATTCCTTTGTAACTACTTCTCTTTGGTCTAGCTCTACTCCTGAGAGCACAAACTAGAAAAGACAAGCAACAGCCCCAACCAGCAACAGCCCCTCACACAGGGGTGAACACTGCTGGTCTCCCTATGACTTCTATAGGATATGGTTTCCCAACCCCCCTCACATCTTGGCTGCCTTGTCCACTCACTCCAGTTCCATAAAGGCAGACTCTCTTGATTCCAAGTGTCAAAAAGCAAAATCAACCTGATTAAAAAAACAAAGAAACTGGAAGAACTGCATTTATTGGCTCAAGTAACTGAAAATGGAAGCTGACAAGATGGAGGAACTGGAATGATATATGAGCATGGAGTCTCTTGCCTTGTGTACTCCACTCTGCAGTAAGCTCTCTCTAGAGGGTTGAAGCAGAAGAAGCAGGCTTACATCCCCAGAGCTTAGCATCCCTGAGGGGAAAGAAGGCCAATAAAAGCACTAAGGTTGAGCCTCATTGGTCCAGCTTTGGATTGTATTGCCAACCTTGAACCAATCACTGTGGCCAGAGGAATGGAACATGCTAATTGCTAGGCTTACCTAGAAGCTTACCTGGACCTGGAACAGGGATAAGAGTGGGAGAAGGTTAGTTTCCCAAAGGAAAAAAAAAAGTCAAGTTACTTTTATAAGACATGAGAATGAATATTCAGCAGGCACAACCCACAGATGCCTTCCAAACACCCACAGCCAAAAGCATGACACCATGTGGTCTGACAAGCCCCGTGATGGCAAGATTCTAATTCTTTCTGTCCTGTCCAAGGGAGAAAGATGGTTTCTGGGCCTCCAATGGGAACTGTGACTTGGACTCATGTTCAATTTTTTTCCTTTTTCCCCTCTTTTCATTTCTTCTTTATCCAACCCACTAACACAGACCCAGACTCCTTCCTGTTGAATCCAGAGGCAGAGAGAAAGACACATGGTATACTAAGGGACCTGGATTCCTTTGGCCTCCCAGAACCTGAGAAGACTACCAATCCCAAAGACACTCCTTCCGGGGGAAAGACAACCCAGGACTAGTGGGATTATCTTGGGGCACTCAGGGGAACTGATGGAGAAATAGCTCCTTCCAAGTGATCAGGTTACACAAGTCACTCTTCCAGGTAGGCCTCACTTTACATAACATACATGATTCTGTACAGGTTGGTAATTTTTTAAATATCAAATTATAGTTTAAATGTACTGTGAGGGGCGCCTGGGTGGCTCAGTCGGTTAAGCATCCGACTTCCGCTCAGGTCATGATCTCATGGTTTGAGTTCCAGCACCAAGTTGGGCTCTGTGCTGACAGCTCAGAGCCTGGAGACTGCTTAGGATCTGCGTCTCCCCCTCTCTCGCGCACTGTCTCTCTCTGTCTCTTAAAAAAAGAATAAACGTTTAAAAAATAAAATAAAATAAATACACTGTGAAAATAATATAATAAAAGCTACCTACCATTAATTAAGTATCCTCTATTTGCGGGGATATTTTAAAATTTTATGAACTGGGTATTATCATCACCATTTCGCAGCTGAGAAAACTGAGTCTCAGAAACTGCCCAAGATTCCAAGGGCAGTAAATGACAAAGCAAGGATTTGAATCTAGGCCTGTTTGCCTCCAAAGCCCCTATTATGTTTTCTATCACACACATTAAAGGAAAGGAACCCCACAGCAGTGATTTTTATAATATTCTTGATAATGCCGCAGAATGTCAATTTTGTGCATGTAGATTTTTATATCCAAACTTGTTTATAGTACAGTGTACCTATGAGTTATTCTGATGGTTTATGAGAATAATCAGTATCAAATGCTTTTTGACAACGAGGTTGCAGACATATAAGCATATTTATTCATCCACTCAAATGTGCTCTGTCCTGTACTGTGCCTTCCATATGCAGTTTAGCATGGTGGTCAAGAGCAAGATCTATGGCATCAGACTGTCAAGACTTCGCTCCAACTAGGTGAATGGCCCTGAAAGACCACCTTAGTGGTCCCCATCATAAAATTAATGCAACAATAGGACCTATGCCATATAAGTTTTACAAAGATCAGATTAAATAATATAAGTTAAATTCTCAGCACCATACCCTAACCCAAACCCTAACCCCTAACCCCTAACCCTAACCCTAACCTCGTAAGTATTCAATGAATGCTCCTACAAGACTATAAGCAATATGAGGGCAGGGAGTGTGTGAACTTTTCTTCACTCAACTTTTCTTCACTCTAAGGTTCACTCAACCTTAGAACCTCGTCCGGTGCTTTGCATGCTGTAGGCATTCAATAAACATTTGTTAAATGAATACTTTATTTAAGCTAGATCATTTAATCCTTAACTAATCCAAAAAGTAGGGACAGAAAATAAACAAACACAACTTGTTTAACATATAATAATTTTAAGCAGTATTAAGGGCAGGAAGAAAAACAAAGCAGAGAAGAATAATGAGTGACAGAAAAAAAAGGGTGGGGTGGGGGGAACATGTGTTGTAGATAGCCAAGAACTAAACCAATTTAGACCTAACAGGGAGTGTTATGGACTGAACATTTGTTTTCCCCTGCCCCCCACCCTGCCAAACTCAATGGTAAAGCCCTACCCCTCAGTGTGGCTGTATTTGGAGATGGGGCCACTAAGGTTAAATGAAGCCATAAGGATGGGGCTCTGATCCAACAGGGTTAGTGTCCTTACAGAGGAGACATCGGAGAGCCTACTCTTCCCATCAGTTTCTGCACGTGCATCTAGGAAAGACCATGTGAGCACACAGGGAAATGAAGGCCATGTATAAGCCAAGAGAGGAGGCCTCAGGAATGAACTTACCTTGTCAGCACCTTCACTTTGGACTTCTAGCCTCCAGAACCATGAGAAATAAGTTTGTGTTGTTTAAGCCACCCAGTCTGTTATGGCATTTTGCTACGGCAGACCGAGCCAAAAAAGACAGGGCATGTTCTAGGAAAAGGGAACATCAAGTGCAAAGGCCCTAAAGGAGCCTGGTTTTCAGGAACAGCAGAAGGCCAGTAAATGAACAAGACAAAAAGTGGCAAGACAGAGGGTCAGAGAGCCACACCAGTCCTACCCATAGGCTCTAACAGTACCGTACCAAAAGCAAGCCCTCACTCCAAACAAAATCATTATTATCAGCACCATAATATTTAAAATGAACAACTGACTTTTTCCCAAACTTAGGTAAAGGGTAAATAAGGGCCTTTTAGAAAACTAAGATACTATAGTTCTATAACACAGTCTATAGATCAAAAATATTCTTGCCATGCAAATTTAGCTTCTATGCAAATCAGACATGGCCCCCTACTGTGAAATTCTGTGTTAACCCCTGGAAACAGAACCCTTTCCCTCTCCCTCAGGCAGTGACAAGTGTGTTCCAGCTCTAAGCCACCAAAGCTATGACCCTCAACCCCTAGATGGGGCCCGTGTGAACAGTGCTAGGGAAAGGCTCCAATTTCTCTATGCTATCAGATCTGGCCAAGCCTGTTATTTTTCCTGCCAAGGTAGATCAACAGACCTGGTTAATGCTGAAATCCCTGGAGGTAACTAAACAGCAAAACTGGGGTTGGCCTCAGAGAAGGAAGGAGGGAGGGGGCTATGTAGATTTTCCTTTCTTCAATGCCAGCCAGCACTACAAAATTGGCATTGTTATCTACTTTCCTCCTGGTGACATTTACTTTTGAAGCAAAAACAAAAACAAAACAGGGAAGAGGAGTCAGGTGGATTGGGAAATCAAATTCAGAGGTGGACATAGCTTTAGGCATAAATGTCTGCCTTTTATCTGAAGAAATGGTTTGCAATTGGCAGCAAACTTGCCCACCTAATCTGTATCCCCCTGGCCCTTCTCGCAATATGTGGAAACATTTTTGGTTATCACACTTGGGGTCAGAGGGAGTGCTACCATCATCTTGTGGGTAGAGGCCAGGGATATTGCTAAACATCCTACCGTGCACAGGGAAGCCTTCCACAACAAAGTCTCATCCAGTCCAAAATGTCAACTCTGATTTAAGAAAACAGGACAAGGAAAAATAAACTCAAATATTTAAGGGCCTTCCATGTACCAAATGATATACACATATACCTGCACATACATATATGTCATTTAGTCTCTACACCAAGTCCACAAAGTGATGCCCATTTCCCAGATGAAAAAAATAGAATGCGGACTTCACCCAGTTAGTAACTGGCACAGTTAGCAACTTCACAGGAGGAATTTGAACCTGACTCTGGGTGGTTCTCACTAAACTGTGAGCTCCATGAGGACGGGGACCTTGGCAACCTTGTTTACTTCCTCATACCTAGTGCCTAGCAGAATTTATACTTAATGGAAATATAATAAAGACTTCTTTGAATTAATAAGTATCTGAGTCAGTGGACCTAAAGTACATGATTGTTTCTTCCCACCACTCCTTAGAATAATGAAGATCCTCACGATATCCCTCTAGGGTTCCTGTCAAGTCAATATGTTGCATGTCAGAGTCAGAAATCTCCCTAGGCCAGCACAAGTAAAAATGGAAGTTTATGGAAAAATGCAAAGGTATTATGGAAACAAAGCATTGCCAGGACTAAAGGCTTGGAAAGCCACCAGGAATCAGAGTGCCTCATGTTCTCTATAATGTCTACATCTTGGTTTTCTTTTCCAACAGAAGACTTGCACTGTGTAGCCATCTTGCAGATGGTCCTATGTACCAGCCTCAGCAACATTTTGACTCTGAAAGTCCCCATGGCCTTTCAGCTTGGCTCTCCTTAGTTAAGTAGCTTAGTCTATCCATATCCCAGTTATTATACATTCCCTGAGGAGGGATGAGATCGGCATAGCCTGGGCTAACCTTCAAGATGCCCCTGGCCCCAGCCAGACAACTGCAACTTCACGACACACTCTGAGCAAGAATGGCTAAATTAGCACCTTCAAGCCTGAGGACCATGAACTGTAAAAATGATTGTTGTTTTCAGCAACTATGTTTTGGGACGTTTATTATCCAGCAGGTACCAGAAACAGATTTTGGTATAGAAAGTGGGTTGCTGCTACAACAAAAACTTAAAAGTGTCTCAAATTATAATTCTGCTCCCAGTTCCAAAGTCTGAAGACCAAATATATATTTCTTACTAAACATCACAATATCATAATTACCCTTGTGTTTGACCAGCAGGCAGAACTAGAAGGGCCTTGGAGAGTATGTTAGTGAAAGTCTAAAGGGTCTTGATGATGACTTAAAGGAAAGTGAGGAAAATGCTACTGAAAGCTGGAGGAAAGGGGACACTTGTAGCTGGTGGAAGGTTTGGTGACACTGTCATCTGCTGTAATGTGGAAAAGAAGGAATTGTTCCATAATGAATATGATCATCTGGCCAACCTGATTACAGTACAATGCAAAGGAGAGAGAGCATCTAAAAGAAGAAACTTTTTTGGTTTGAGCAAAATTTAGATGCTACGTAAAAAGTGCCAGGGTTTTCTGAGTTTGAAAATAAAACAACTTCTCATGCCCAACCTCTCCAGAGGGCAAACTTTTCTCAAATTGAAATGACTTTCAGCAAAGGGTGGGTACAGCATCTTTTGTTAGGCACTCAGAAAGGTTTCAGAAGGTACTTCATAGACCAATTCAAACAGACAAAATCCTTCTAAAAAACTTTAGACTGTGCCTGGCTGTCTTAATTAAACAACAGGATTTCCTAAAAAGGCCCCCAAAATAGAAAGGACTTATGTAAGCCAAAGGGATTTGTGGTCATGGCTTTTTCCCCAATGGAAGGAACTCCAGGAAGAATCATTTAAAAACTCAACATTTTTTTAGAATGAGGTTGAACTGGGGCGCCTGGGTGGCTCAGTCGGTTAAGCGGCCGACTTCAGCTCAGGTCATGATCTCACGGTCCGTGAGTTCGAGCCCCGCGTCGGGCTCTGGGCTGACAGCTCAGAGCCTGGAGCCTGTTTCAGATTCTGTGTCTCCCTCTCTCTGACCCTCCCCCATTCATGCTCTGTCTCTCTCTGTCTCAAAAATAAATAAACGTTAAAAAAAAAATAGGTACGTATTAGAATGAGGTTGAACTAAAAAGGAGGAGATAGTGTAAGGTGGAAAAAAAGGGCTTTGTATTCCAGAACTTCTACGGGCAGGAAGCAGGTTCAGAAACTACTCCAGGAAAACACAGTTTATGTTCCATGGAAAAGGAAGGTTAAATTCAGAAGGTAGAACCAAGAGCATGGGAGGAAGAGCTGCAGAGATCACTACAGAGAATTGGTCCTAACCAAGGAAACTATAATGCTTGCTACAGTTTTCCGATGCCGATTCCAATATTGTACATTGGGTGTGGAAGATGAATAACCTGTCTTTTTTAGTTCACAGATACTCAAAGCATTCTTGAAAAGCTGTAACTAAGGATCAACACTCAAGGTACCTCATCTACACCTGGAAGTAATAGAGAAGATGAGATTCTGGACTTCATGTCTGTCCATGATGCCATTAACTGTTTGGGAGAGTCTTGGGATGGGCCAACTGCCTTTTGAGTGAAGGAAGAACGTAATTTGTGATCAGAGGCAGACTGTGATAGTTTGAAAATCTGACCTTGCAACTTTTTGACATTCCTACTATGGAAGAATGGTCTCTTTCTCTCAATGACTGCTTGATCAACAGAAAACAGGAGAAGTGGTACTGTGCCAGTTTCTCGCCCAGTCCTTAAGAAATGAGCAGCTTCTATTTCCTCTTTCTTGAAATTCTTGCTTTTGGATCCCACCCATCATGCTGTAAGGAGTCCAGGCCACAGGGAGAGGCCAAGGGATTGTGTTCCAGCAGACAGCCCCACTAAGGTCCCAGTCTATAGCCACACGGGAGTAAGAAAGCTTTAAGAAGATTCCAGCCAGCCCCAGCCAATAACCAACTGTAACCGCACAGAAGACAGTGAGTGAGATAGTATTAGCTAAACCCAGGCAGACCTCAGAACCATGAGAGATAATTAAATTATTGCTGTTTCTTTAAAGTCACTAAGCTTTGGAGTGATTTTTTACACAGCAATAGAAAACCAGGACAAATATTTGCTGTAGTTACTTTATGTAATCTTAAATTGCTTGAATTAAAACAATAACCTTAATATATATATACAAAACCTTAATAATAATAAAGAATCACTAACATATAAAATGAATTAAAAGTTACTATTAAAATATTACTATTAAAATGACACAAGGCTTTGGGATCAAAGAAAACTAGGTACAAATCCTGGTCAGCATCCTATTAGTTGTATGACATTTGATAAGTTACTTAGCCTCTCTGATTGCCAGTTTCTTTCTCTTTAAAATGGAGTAAAGTGGAGGGTACCTGGATGGCTCAGTCGGTTAAGCATCCAACTCTTGATTTTGGATCAGGTCATGATGAACTGTGCCACAGGCTCATGCACTATGAGACTGAGCCCCAGGTCAGGCTCTGTGCTGACAGAAGGAGCCTGCTTGGGATTCTCTCTCTCTCCCCTTATCTCTGCCCCTCCCCCACTTTATGTGGGTGTGCTCTTTCTCTCAAAATATATAAATAAACATTTAAAAAAAAATGTTTTTAATGGAGTTAAGGGACACCTGGCTGGCTTAGTTGATGGAACATGCAACTCTTGATGTCGAGGTTTAAGTTCGAGCCTCATGTTAGGTATAGAGATTATTTAAAAATAAAATCTTTTAGGGACACCTGGGTGGCTCAATTAGTTAAGCATCTAACTCTTGGTTTTGGCTCGGGTCATGATCTCATGGTTTGTGAGTTAAAGCCCCATGTCACACTCTGGGTTGACAGTAAGGAGCCTGATTGGGATTCTTTCTCTCACTTTCTCTCTCTCTGCCCCTCCCCTACTCACACTCTTTTTCTCTCAAATGAAAAAACATAAAATCTTTTTTAAAAAAACCCACACATTTAATGTGTCAATACAGCCTTCTTTAAAAAGGAAGAAAGGCCTCAGATACACAACCTTACCTTACACCTTAAACAGCTGGCAAAAGAACAGCAAATAAAACCCCAAACCAGCAGAAGACAGGAAATAATAAAGATTGGAGTGGAAATCAATGCTATCAAAGTAAAAAAAAAACCAAAAAAACAAATCAATGAAACTAGGAGCTGGTTCTTTGAAAGAATTAACAAAATTGATAAGCCCCTGGCTGGTTTGATCAAAAAGAAAAAGGAAAAGACCCACATAAATAAAATAATAAATGAACGAGGAGAGGTCACAAACAACACTGCAGAAATAAAAACACTAAGAGAATATTATGAGCAATTATATGCTAATAAATTGGGCAATTTGTAAAAAATGGACAAATTCATAGAAACATATAAACTACCAAAACTGAAACAGGAAGATATAGAAAATTTGAACAGACCCATAACCAGTAAAGAAATTGAATTAGTAATCAAAAACCTCCCAAAAAACAAGAGTTCAGGGTCAGATGACTTTCCAGGGGAATTCTACCAAACATTCAAAGAAGAGTTAACTCCAATTCTTTTAAAGCTGTTCCAAAAAATAGAAATAGAAGAAAATTTCCAAACCCATTCTATGAGAATTACCTTGATCCCAAAACCACACAAAGACTCCACCAAAAAAAATAGAACTATAGACCAATTTCCCTCATGAAGATGGATACAAGAATTGTCAACAAGATACTAGCCAACGGGATCCAACAATGCATTAAAAGAAATAACAGGGGCACTGGGGTAGCTCAGTCGGTTAAGTGTTTGACTTTGGCTTACGTCACGATCTTGCAGTTTGTGAGTTTGAGCCCTGCACTGGGCTCTGTGCTGAAAGCCCAGAGCCTGGAGCCTGCTTCAGATTCTGTGTCTCCTTCTCTTCTGTCTCTCCCCCACTCACTCATTTTCTCTGTCTCTCAAAAATAAATAAACATGAAAAAAAATTGAAAAGAATTATTCACCATGATCAAGTGGGATTTATACCTGGGATGCAAGGCTGGTTCAATATCCACAAATCAATCAATGCAATATATTACATTAATAAAAGAAAGGACAAGAACCACATGATCTTCTCAATAGATGCAGAGAAAGCACTTGACAAAATAAAGCATCCTTTCTTGATAAAAATCCTCAAGAAAGTAGGGATAGAAGGATCATACCTCAAGATCATAAAAGCCATATATGAAAGACCCACCACTAATATCATACTCAATGGGGAAAGCTCTCAGTTTCAGGAACATATGTCAGGAACACGACAGGGATGTCCACTCTCGCCACTGTTATTCAACAGCGGATTGGTAGTCCTGGCCTCAGCAATCAGACAACACAAAGGGATAAAAGTCATCCAAATTGGCAAGGAGGAGGTCAAACTTTCACTCGTCACAGATGACATGATACTGTATATGGAAAACCCAAAAGATTCCACCAAAAAACCTCTTAGAACTTATTCATGAATTCAGCAAAGTCACAGAATACAAAATCAATTCACAGATATTGGTTGCATCTCTATACACCAAAAATGAAGCAGCAGAAAGGGAAATCAAGGAATCGATCCCATTTATAATTGCACCAAAACCCATAAAATACCTCGGAATAAACCTAATCAAAGAGGTGAAAAACCTATACACTAAAAACTATAGAGCGCTTATGAAAGAAACTGAAGAAGACACACAAAAAAACGGAAAAATATTCCATGCTCATGGATTGGAAGAATAAATACTGTTAAAGTGTCAATACTACCCAAAGCAATCTACATATTCAATGCAATCCCTATCAAAATTACACCAGCATTCTTCACAGAGCTAGAACAAACAATCTTAAAATTTGTATGGAACCAGTAAAGACCCTGAATAGCCAAAGCAATCCAGAAAAAGAAAACCAAAGCAGGAGGCATCACAATCCTGGACTTCAAGCTGTATCACAAAGCTATAATCATCAAGACAGTATGGTACTGGCATAAAAACAGACACTTAGATCAATGGAGCAGAATAGAGAACCCAGAAATGGACTCACAAACGTATGGCCTACTAATCTTTGACAAAGAAGGAAAGAATATCCAATGGAATAAAGACAATCTCTTCAGTGAATGGTGTTGGAAAACCTGGACAGCAACATGCAGAAGAATGAACCTGGACCACTTTCTTACACCATACACAAAAATAAACTCAAAATGGATGAAAGACCTAAACATAAGACAGGAAACCATCAAAACCCTAGAGGAGTAAGCAGGCAAAAACCTCTTACTCAGGCAGAAACTTCTTACTCAACACGTCTCCAGAGGCAAGGGAAACAAAAGCAAAAATGAACTACTGAGACCTCATCAAGATAAAAATCTTCTGCATGGTGAAGGAAACAATCAGCAAAACTAAAAGGCAACCAATAGAATGGGAGAAAATATTTGCAAATGACATATCAAATAAAGGGCTGGTATCCAAAATCTACAAAGAACTTATCAAACTTAACACCCCAAAAAACAATCCAGTGAAGAAATGGGCAAAAGACATGAAAAGACACTTTTCCAAAGAACACATCCAGATGGCTAACAGACACATGAAAAAATGCTCAACATGACCCATCATCAGGTACATACAAATCAAAGCCACAATAAGATACCACCTCACACCTGTCAGAATGGCTCAAATTAACAGCTCAGACAATGACAGATGCTGGCGAGGATGCGCAGAAAGAGGATCTCTTTTGCATTGTTGGTGGCATGCAAACCAGTGCAACCACTCTGGAAAACAGTATGGAGGTTCCTCAAAAAATTAAAAATAGAACTTCCATATGACCCAGCAATTGCACTACTACGTATTTATCCAAAAGATACAGGTGTGCTATTTTAAAGGGACACATGCACCCCAATGCTAAAGCAGTGCTATCAACAATAGCCAAAGTATGGAAAGAGCCCAAATGTCCATTGATGGATGAATGGATAAAGAAGATGTGGTGTATACACACACACACACACACACACACACACACACACACACAACGGAATACTACTTGGTGATGAAAAAGAATGAAATCTTGCCATTTGTAACAACGTGGATGGAACCAGAGTGTATTATGTTAAGCAAAATTAGTCAGAGAAAGACAAATACCATATGACTTCACTCACATGTGGAATATAAGATACAAAACAGATGAACAGATGGGAAGAGGAGCAAAAATAATATAAAAAACAGGGAGGGGGACAAACCATAAAAGAATCTTAAATATAGAGAACTGAGGGTTACTGGAGGAGGTGTGGGTGGAGGGATGAGCTAAATTGGCAAGGGCATTAGGGGGACACTTGTTGGGATGAGCACTGGATGTTATATGTATGGGAAGAATCACTGGATTCTACTCCTGAAATCATTATTGCACTATATGCTAACTAACTTGGATGTAAATTTTAAAAAATGAAAGTAAAAATAAATAAATAAATAAATAATAAAAACCCCACACATTTAAAAATTAATTAACTAATTAATCAAATGGAGTTAATTGAGAACATCTATTGTTTAAGATTGTTGTGAGGTTTAAAATCAGAGGATAAATGTAAATCCTTAGCCCAGTACCTGGTACATAGTAGCTATTCCATAAACATTTCTCATCATTGTTACTTGATATTGGTTGAGCCAGTGTTGGCTAGCAAAGCCTCTGGTAATGAATAGGTCTTTTCTCACGTGGGAGCATTGACAATTCTATTAAGCAGGCTGGCCAAGTACCTACCAGCTTGCCTTGTGCCATGGGCTCTGTGGCTGGATGACTGTGGAAGCAGACATTCCAAACAGGGCTTAAGCATTTATGTGGTTCCAGATGAAAATGGCTCCAGTTCAGTTGCTACTGAAAACCAACTCACCTTCTAGCCTTAAGCATCAATGTAAACAAATGAGAAATGAACAAGATAAAAGGACAGACATCCACAGCATGGACAAGATCAGCCTTGTGCTTAAGGACTCAGCTTCTGTAGAGTAAATGGAGAAGTTAAGCTGCTTTTCTGTTAGCTAGTCAATTCAACTAATTGGATATTAATTAAAAATTGACTTTGACAAAAATCTGTTTATGCTATAAAACATCCAAAGCAAGAGTTGGTAAGGCTCATGACATAAGGAAACTTGTGGTCTAATTAATGATGTTAATTCAATCAATCTTAACACTTATTTATTCATTCCCACTGCTGGAATCTTCGCCTGAGCCCCACCTAAGCCACCACCTTACCTTTACCAGGCCTGAGTAAACTTTCTAAAACCTAGTTCTAATCCTGACACTCCCCTGCTTTTAAATCTTTGATGGGTCTCTGTTGTGCTTTGGATTAAGTCCAAACTCTTTAACATGGTTTCCAAGAAACTTTATAATCCGGTTTAAAACCCTCCAATGGTTTTGCATTGCTTTAAGACTGGAATCCAAACCCTTCTCTGTGTTCTACTAGACCTGCATGAACTGGATTCTCTCTCACCTCACCTCCTTTACTCCACTCCAGACACTAGTCATCTTGTTTCACCAATGTGCCTCAGAGCCTTTGCACATACTCTTCTCTCTGCCTGGAACACTCATCCTTAAGTTCTTTGCTTGACTGGCTCCTTCTCACACTTAAATGGAAGTCAACCATTCCCTAATCAACCAATCTTTTACACATTAAAGAGTTAGTTGACTTTCTCATAGCATGTATTGTAAACTGGAATTATCTCACTTCTTTATCTGCAGGCCCCTTGAAAGCAGGAATCCTATCAGCCAAGGTCACTGCAATAGCCTCAGCTTGCAGAATAGTTCCTAGAATCTAGTATGTGCTCAAAATGTTGTTGGTCAAGAATAAATCTCCATTTTCCAGATTTGGAATCTAAAGCTCAGACAACTTAGAGGACTTGCTTAAGTAGTACAGCCAAGTCTGACCAACTTCAAAGTCCATGCTCTAGGCCTGTGAACTACTTGTTACTGGTCCAAGCCTAAGATAGTGACAAACTGGGCCAACATGTAAAACAGTGAAATGCCACCTTCATGGAGTATATCTTGCTAGGAAAAGAGTACCAACTGAACTAAAAACAGTGTGTCAGTCAGTGAGGCAATTGATGTACATTTTGCTGCAAGCTCCCTACCCCACTGGGAGCTAATCCCAGGCAGGGGTCAGCACTGCCCCGTGGGCCACAGTTTGAATGGCATCTAGCCTGGCCACCACATTATACTCTTCACTCTTCCTTATCCCTCATGCAGTGACTTTGTGTGAAGCACACGGTTTGTTCCTGACTCCTTTATCCTCCCATCTGTGGGCTTGTGCACAGGAAGGGTCTGATAATTTGTCTTGTAGATACAGAGAATAGTGAAAAGGTGGGTGGGGTTTTCTTAATCCTGCTTTTCAAAGTAAGTAAAAAAATAATTTTTTGTGGATTATTCCCAGTTTTGGAATGTTCTTAAGGTTCTAAGTTCCTACAAGCTAGCTATTCTTAACGGGTAGTTGGTTAAACTCTGTCAGAGCCCTGATTTCCAAAGTACAACTATGCAAACTATTCTTATCATACACACTGGCCTCATAGCCTAAGGCAGTGACAGCCTTAAAAATCCTATGATGAAGGGCCTGTCCTTATGTGCTCTTAGTGTCTTGTTTCATTGGTACAGAGCTTGCTAACCAGAGTCTGCCCCCATTCTCCATCAGTATGGGCTTTCTACCATGCTAATCTCACCAAATAACACCCCCTACACACACACACACACACACACACACACACACACACACACACACACAAATGCCCCATGCCAACACAGCATGCCAGTAGGGAAGGCTTTTACATTCATTCAAATAGTCAGTGAGAGCTTTCTATGGGCCAGTAACTGTGTTAAGAGTTGAGGATTAAAGACCAGAGTCCTTGCCTTCTAGGAGCTTTCTAAGCTGAATGAGGACATCAGACTAAATGTGACATAAATAGTCTCATGATGAATGCTATGAACAAAGTACTCACGTTTTACAAGGTCAACAGACACCCTAATGCAGTCAGCTTGAGTGCGCTAGTAAGAGAAGAAGGGACATTTACACTGAGGCTCAAATATAAGCATGAATGCTTTGTTTCTCTAATAGTTCCCAGTAAGGCCACACTTTTGCTCCCATATGATAGGTACTATGTTAAGCACTTCAGATGCAGGAAGTCATTTCATCTTTACAAAGGCACGGGAGCCTTTTTTATCCTCATTTTATAGATGAGGAGACCAAGACATAAAGAGGTAAAATTACCACTCCAAAGTTGCACAACCAACCAAAGATCAAAACCTAATTCTGCCTAATTGTGATGCCTAGCTTTTACCATTAAACTCTACTCTAACCTGGTCAAAGCCTTGATAAATACAGTCTTACAGGTGTCCTAGGCCCAGGAAGAGGCCCAGCTGTAATTAGAGGTGCCCCTGATTAAACACAATGTTAGGAAGTACAGGATGGCTCCCAGGTCATACTCTCTTCAGTATTAACCCCATAAAGGACAATGATTCACTCCTGCTAAACTGCCTTCATTGCCAATACTTACTGGTTCTTAGAAGTTTCTAGAAGGCTGAGAGTTTCCAGGTTGCATTTGAAGGTCTTGGACCCAAACTCATCCAATTTATTTATTTGTGAGCCACTATTCTGGGTTAGCCCCCATGCTAAGCTTGGGGATACCAAAAAGAATAAGTCACGGTCCTAGACTTGAAAGAGTTCATTTGGTAAGTAAAGGCATCATTATATTACTATGCAAAGAATGGCAAGGAGCAGCTTGTGCTGGGACCAGAAGTAGCATGAAGGAAAAGAAGTCTTTCCAGAGGAGGTGGGGATTTCTGGGCTGGGTTTTAAAGTATGAATAGGTGCTCAATGGGAACTCAAGAAGAGAGTCTTCCACATGCAAAAGGGGTGACAGCATCAGGCAGTACAATGTACTCCATTTGCTAGAAGCAGCTTTTATCTTATCAAAGCATATATAATGAGGGTGCACAAATACAAGGGAAGCAGCTAAAGAAGTTTACACCAGCCAATCATAATGTGTCTTATATCTCAGGCTAAGGGGCTGGATTTCATCCTGAAGACAACACTGGGGGAGAGCCATGGTTCTAAGCCCTGGAAATGGTACGGTCCAGTTCGCTTTTGAGAAAACTCACTCTGGCATCAGTAAGGAAGGTAGATGGAAAAAAGCCAGTCAAGAGGCAGAAAGAGCCTTTAAGAGTAGACATGGGAGATGTGGACGCTGGTGCTCAGATGAGAGTGGTGAGGTTGGATAGAAGTAACAGACATGAAGACAGCAGCGAGAGGACTTAGTGACTGGTCAGATGTGGGCTGGGAAGGGGCGAGAAGAGTCCAGGATGACTCCCAGATTTCTGTGTTGGCAAGTGGGTGGATGCTGGCACCACCAGCTGAGACAGGGCCTTTAGGAAAGTGAGAAGGCAGGAGAAGAGGGGGAGGAGGATGATGAGATCATATCTGGACTTGTTAGGTTAAAGTGCCAGAAAGCAGGGCTCAGTGGTCCGAGTGGAGCTCCAGAGGATCTTCCCTGTCCCCACAAGGAATGTCCAAGGGAACTCATCCCCGGGCAGGGCAGAGGTATGTGACACCCCAGTTGGGAGCCTCTATGATACAAACCACCAAGTGTTCAAACATGCTGACCACTATGACAAAACATGGACTGCATCCCCAATTTCAGGAGAGGAAGGTCCTGGAGGACCAACAAGGCCAAGGCAGAACCCTTGACTTCCCATTTACTTATTCCCCATGCTCCTTGGCAAGTGACACTACCACACCCTAAAACCTGTCCTCTTACCTCCCTTTCCTTCCCCTAATCCACTTCGCTAGCTCTGTATCTCAAACAGCCCTATCACTCCTGATCTCTGTCCCACTTTATCTTCATAGCATTTATACTTTCTAAAATATTATGGTTAACCAATGAGACAAGAGTCTACTTGTTTACTATCTAGGTCCCCTTTGAAATGTAGACTCCAGGAGGGCAGGACTTTGTCCTGTTCTTAACCATACCCCCAAAACCTAGAATGTTAACTGGCACACTATAGGAGCTCAGTAAGCAGTTGTTAAATGAAGTTCTCATCCCAGAACTTCTCTCCCTCTCTGCTGCCACCACACTGATTCAAGTTCTCACACACTTCCCAGAGTGTTCCTGGAGCCCCTTAGACATGTTGACTGCTTGCATGTGGGCCAGGAGGGCGAGGGAGGAGCCTTTCCATTTCCAAGTCATGGAACCTCTCCAATCTATCCATTCTCCACATTGTAGCCAGAGTGGCTTTCTAAAATCACAGATCATGTCAATCTCCCACTTGAAAATTTCCAGGGGTCCTCAAGGTCCAGCATGCTCACCTCTCCAACTGTACCTCCAATCACTTTACTCCACTTTACTCTTTACTGCCCATACTCTGCTCTGTTCCTCAAGCCAAACCTACCTCCAGTGCCAGTCACACCTCTGTCTTCCCCAGAAATCTGCAAGGATTCCAGTTCATACACTACCTCCTTGGAGAAGCCTTCCCTGACCATCCAAACTAAAATAGAGCCCTCCTTCTCTGCCCTCACACATCCACCTGATTTCCTTCACATCACTCACCACAGCCTATTCTTGTTCACTGATTTGTTAACTTGATTATTATTTCTCTCTTTTTCACTTCTCTCTTCTCCTAGCATGTATTCCAGTGCCTAGAACATAGTTAAATCTCAGTTAACATTTGCTGGATAAAATTGTGTTTCCATTGTCATGATGGTGATGCTTATAGTAATGATGCCCTCCCACAGTGAGATGCTGGTTTGAGTTTGTGGAGCCAAGGTCTGACTGGAGCATGTTCTTGACCATTTAATTAGAGATAGAATCCACTGTTACAAGCTTGGTCTGGGCTTTGAAGCCAAGGTGTATGTGTGTGTGTTTACTTTGTGCCAGGAGACCTCATCAGCATCATTAGGTATGATCTACCACCTATCTCCATTGACACATACTCAGCAAAAGCAAAATGAGGATGTGTCCATTCTCCTCTATTCCTCTGCAAGATAGGGTGAATTTATTGTGTGTGATAAGCTATAAATATTGAAACAGGAACACAGTCTCTTGGCCCCTTAGATACTCTCCCCAACTCTCACACTCACCCTGCTGGGAGGGGTTTTACGACATGATAGAGAAGAGAGAAAATGCAGTTAACCAAACAGTACTGGAGGGAGGGATGGGGCTGATAGTCAATAGGGGATGCAGAAGAAAGTTTCTGGCCAAAAACTGAAGCAGGATAACCTGTCAGTTTCAATACCACTGGAACAAAACTTAAAGGAAAATGCAGTTGAACACATCTCATAATGTTCCTGAAAAAGAGACATATTTTAGTGAACCTCAAAAATCAGAGACAGAAGAAACCTCAATTGTTTCATTTTAAAGATGGGTAATCTGAAACCTAGAGAGGAAACAGGACTTTCCCAGGACCACACTGAAATTCAGTGGCTGATCGGGGTGCTTGGGTGGCTCAGTTGGTTGATCGTCCGACTTCAGCTCAGGTCATGATCTCACAGTCCGTGAGTTCGAGCCACACGTTGGGCTCTGTGCTGTTAGTTCAGAGCCTGGAGCTTGCATCAGATTCTATGTCTCCCTCTCTCTCTGCCCCTCCCCCACTAATGCTGTGTCTCTTTCTCTCTCAAAAAATAAATGTTAAAAAAAATTTTTTTTAAAAAGAAGAAGAAATTCCATGGCTGAGCTGAGACTAGAATTCTCACTGTTCAAAGTTCAGTAGTTTTCTGGGACACAGCATCACCAGTGTAAGCCTAACTTAGCTAAATTGAACTAAGTCATCCACATGTACACTCGTCTCTGTGGCCACGGAAACTAGCAAAAGCTTGTGTCCAAAACTCACCCAAATTCTTATGGCTTCTCATTTTAGCTCTCCTTCCTCTTGGTCCTTGGCCAGCCTATCACAAGACACACATATCACTTCCCTTCTGACTCCCAAGCTGATGCTGTCAAAAAAAAGCAGGAAATAACTGAAAGATATATGCTGGTAGAGAACAGGGTATGTACATTTTTACAAAACCAGCGGGTGAATCATATTAGATACTGAACACTCTTTGAAGCCATGTCTGATCAGAAATCATGATTCTCACCCAATAAAATTGTGGGCAAACAGGACCATTTAAGAATATCTACAGCTCCATACGGGATGGAATGACAAGAGGGAAAAAAAGAGGAAAAGAAGGTTAAGTCTACCACTCATGGTTCAGAGATCAGGTCAGATATCGGGAGCTCAGAAAAATGTTTCTATAAAAAATATAAATAAAATTATATTTCTAAACGACAAATGTGAAAACTGGGGTCAAAAAAACAAAAAATAAGGAACCACAAAGTACCAATTAAACTTGAGGTCCAATCCCAAATAATTACTTTAGGCAAACAGTGTAGATAATCTTTCTTCATCTTTACAATAAGGATAACAACAGCAATCATAGATGTAGTCATCGCTTACAGATCACTACCCATATGACAGGCAGTGAGTTAACTACTTTATATATCCCTTCTTTCATCTAACCCTCATCTAATCCAACCCCAAGGAACATAGACATCATTATTTCCAATGAGACTCAGACAGATGAAGTAATTTGCCCAAATTTATTGCCAAGGTATAGGACCAAGATGTACATTCAAGTCTGCAGTTCTTAATCATTATATTTCAAAAGGTGGTTGTGAGGATTACATTTAAATTAAATTAAATTAAATTAATTAATGTATTTATTCTTATTTGAGAGAGAGAAAAGGCACGGGGGGGGGGGGCGGGGAGAGACAGAGAGAGAGAGAGAATCATAAGCAGGCTCCATAGCAAAGCGACACGAGGGCCTGATTCCAGGACCCAGGGAACATGACCTGAGCTGAAATCAAGAGTGGGATGCTCAACCAACTGAGCCACCCAGGCACCCCTAAATTAAAATTTTAAAAGTAAGCTCTCAGTACTTGCTCCCTGGTAGTTTGTGTCCCTTCCTGTCCATATTTACGATCCTTGTCTCATCCTCCATAAGAGAGGGGCAATAAAGCTCAATCATCCATTGCCAACTCTCAGACCATCTGTTGCCAAAGTCACTGAATTCCTGGTCAGCTTACTGGCGGACAGAGGTGGAGGGGAGGCCAGGAAAAGATGCTCAATGCCATCCCTTCCTGTTCCAGCTAGAAGACTCAGGAAATAGGGGGCATTGAGAAAGGGGTCTCTGGCTTTGCTGTGAGAACTGGAAAATCTAATTTTCTTCTCTGGAAATTTCCCCCTTTGGAAAGAGGAAGCTGGACTGCAGGGCCCCTGAAGGGACCACGGAACTGTGGCAAAGAGCACGTGTTTCCCAATTTATTTAACTCCTCAGGTCCCACCCCATCTTCAAAATGGTAGATAATAAAATAATTGTAGGCAGTTTACAAGGTTGCTCAATCGAACTAAATAATTCCACAAAAAGTGCTTAGCAGAGTGCCTAGGACATGGTACGCATTCCATAAATATTAATTATTATTTTTATTGCTATTATTAGTATTCCAACCCCATAACATTTGAGGTGTCTCTTAAGCCAGAGGGTCCCGTTGTGAATGACTTTAATTTACAAATGCATTCAACGGTCTGCCTAAAGAGCGGCTCTACAGCCCTGTGTTTAGTGCTTTCCACCGCCCAATGACCAGGTTTTCTACCTCCAGGGGAAGGCTGCGACTTACAGACAGCCATGACAGTACCTGCACAGACATAGTACCCTTCCCCTTCTTTTCCAGCCGCGGGGTGAAGCCTGAGCCCCAGACTTTCGCAGCCCGCCCAACTCAGCCACCATTGGTCGCCTCCTCGCTGGCGTGATTAAGGCCCCGCCCCTTCTCTCTGGGACCACGCTGAGGCGACCTCCGGAAGCGGAGGGGCCTCAGAGGAGGGACGGCGATGCAGCCTGGGCTTCGTAGTCCGACTGGAAAGCTGCAGCCAGAGACCGGGGCATCGCGACCCGGAGAACTACCATCCCCAGCAGCCGGCGGAGAGAGGAGGGGCTGGCGTCACGTGGGTGCTCGGCCTGGGCGGGCTATTTCTCAGTGCGGCGGCGGCGGCGGCGGCTCGGGGGACCGGGGCCTTTTGTTTGGAGCGGCTGCGGGGGGGCCCCGGAGCGGCGAGGCCGGAGGCCTTCCCCAGCTCGCTCGGTCCCGGCACACCCTCGAGGGGGTGGGGAGGCCGCCCCCTGGGCCGGGCCTCGCCTTAGGCGCCGCCGCCCCGCCCCAGGCCCGCCCCGCCCGGCCTGAGGGGAGGAACCGGCCGGGCCTTCCCGCGCGGCCGAGACACCTCCGGAGTCGACTCCACTACCCCCCGTGCTCCGGACTCGAGGCTGCCTTTGGTTCCTTAGGCAGACGCCATGAAGATCAAGGATGCCAAGAAACCCTGTAAGATGGGGTCTTGGGCCCCCCGGGTTGGGAGAGCACTTTGGGCCCCGTGTAGAAGCGCCTTAGCGGAGCGGCGTTGTTCCCGGCCCGTCGGCCCTCGCAGGCGCCCGGCACGGGATGGGGGGGCGGAAGGACCATTTCAGCATCGGGGTTGAGGCTCCCTCTTCATTCCCCTGTGAGCGCGTGACGAACGCCTGCCGCCTCCTGGCCCTTTCTTCCCACTTCCTTCTCGAGATCTGGAAGGCACTTGGGGGAATTTTTGATTCGGGTTTTGCCAGACCAGACGGGAGCTATCAGTCCGCTCCCCCAGCTGGCTCTGAAGTGAGGTTGAAAATGGGTGTCATTTGCGCAGGGGCATTTACCGCCCCCCCCCTTTTTTTTTTTTTTTTTTTACTGATTTCTGAGCTTCCAGCATGTGTCCTTGAAATCCTGGTGTGTTCCTGGGAGTTGTCACTGCTGTTACAATTAAAGCCTTTTTAAAACACGCCTGTAACCTACCAGCGGGTAATTGCTTTGGCTTGTTTTTGTTTAGAATAACAGCTAGATCGTGTTTGCTTGGAAAAAGACATAAAAGGATGAAAATCATAGGTATTCCCGCCGCTCAGGGCTAACCACTATTAATATTTTGGTGAATACTCAGATTTTTCTACGCCAGTATATATGTGCGAACTTTTTAATGAAACGTTCTTTCCCATGTTTTAAACGAGCGTATCAACTTTCATTTGCTTCCTTTTATTTTTAGCCTTTTAAAAACCTTTACTCCTGTAAATAGCTTATTTAGTCATTCATTGTGATTTCATACTAAGTACATTCTCCCAGAGCAACTAGGAATGTGGGGATGCATGCTTATTTCTTAGAGTTGTGTTGATAGTTCACAGTTTTTAGTGTCTCAAGTGATAAAACGGAGCACTGACACCTTCCCTTCTGGCCCATCAGGGTTCTTGTTACCTCAAGGGAGAGGCAACTTACTGCAGCACTCTGAAAACTATGGATTGTTATTTAAACGTGAGATAATTCATTCTTAATGTTACTGGTGAGGAAATTGAATTTATTTAGCCCCAGAGTAACTTTTCCAAGGCTATGCCAACCAACTCTGCTAATGAGGCTCAGGGCCCTAAGTGAACTCCTAGTCCAGTGTTCTTTTTTCTGTACCCATAGGGCATAGTTTAGTCTAAATACTTAAACACAAACCTTTCTGACGTGGTGATTTTATCTGCCTGCTGAAGAAAATGTGTATTTTAACGATGATTTCTTGTGATCTTTAAAGAGTACTTACTCAAGGGGTCTATAGAATAGTGATGGGAAGGTTTAAATGACAGTTAATAGAGAACCAGTTTTAATTTTCTTTACATTTGCTGAATTAAACTAACCTTGAACAGATGCAGTAACGTCGAACACTTGGACATGTTCCTTTAACACATTTTCCCTGCTTGTCTTAGAAGTTCCATTTGGTAAAATGAGTTGAACTTTGACAAGCTCATATTCTAACTCTTAGGGTATTTTCTTTTTGCCATGATGCTGATGTGATTTGTTAGATTTGGGCACACTTGTAATCAGGTATGAATGCTGCCTCTGTCAAAGGTGCTTCAGCAAAGATAATACGTAAAGGTTTATAAAATAAACTAAGTTGAGAAAGGAGCACCTGTTTTTTAGAAGTTGCTTATTACTGCTTAGGGCACAGTGTTGAAGGAGTCATGCTGAAACACTAGTCAGTTAATCGGATTTAGAAGTCTAAAGTGACATTTCCCGTTTCTTATATGTAAAAGGTGACTTTGCTGCTTCCTCAGTTCTTCACTGGGAAAGTAAAGAACATCTTGTTTTTGTGTGGGGGAAGTATTTCAATTATGAGCTATAAATATATAGACCCAGAAAGTGTCATTTCTGACGTTTCAAACCACTCCGATTAGGGAAAGATGTATTTGTGTTGTTTTTGAGTACTTGTATAGGGTTTTTTTTTTTTATAATTATAAACTAAGTGAGCACTTCCTATGTGTAAGGCACTCTTTACATGCATTGCAGCATTAAACAAGTGGCTTTAGCTTCACACTCTTACATTCACCTAAGGGTTAGAAAACATTGCTTTTAGATACAACACTAATATATTACAGGGTTAGAAACCAAATGCATGTATTTAACCAGAAAGTGAGAAAAAGAATCAGTTTCGTCCTCTAGTTGTATAAGGTTAGCGTTAATTCAACTCCAAGGGAAGGATGAAGTCAAACATGAACCTCATGACAAATTTTTCTAGTGAAAATTTTTCTAGTTTTCTATGAAAACCTGAAAAATGACAATGTTGGCTTGCTTTGCCTTATGTTTTTCACACTGCTTAAGTATTAGATGTTAAAAAGCCAATCACGGGTTCCTCTCTACCTGGACTGACCTGGACTGATATCTTAAGATATATTCAGTCTTTGTTTTGCTTACCTTTGTGACATGAAGCCTGATTAACAAGGGGACAGTAAAAGATAAATTTTTTTAATTTGATGAGATAAAGGTTTTTGAATCTCTGCTTTGCTAACCCAACCTGAAGCTTTTGTCAAGACCAAAGAGAAGTATATGGCATATATGTGTAGTTTGGCCTGTTTGTAAATTGAATCATTGTTTAACAATTATCACTTCCAGTAGATAATAAGGTACAATTTAATATGATAGTTTCTAACATTCCCTTAGATGTACCTAATTTACCAAAGGAAAAAAAAATCTTACGTGATGCTTTTCTAAGGAATTGTGACACTGAAGGTGTGAAGGTGATTATTTTCTTAGTCTATTTTGAAACACCAGCATTTTTATTTGGAGTGATTATTGGGAAGAGCAAAATGTCTTTTTTATCCAAGAAGTTGAAGCATACTTGGAGTTTACCAGTGCACATGCCCATTTTAGAATTTTGTTTCTTAAAATAATGTCTTGAACATTTTCATCATTTGGTTTCTCTTTCTGCTAAAGAATAATTAAATCCTAATTTGGCATAGGATCCCTTTGGGCTGAAATCTGCATGGGGCCAATAGCAATTAAATGGTTTGATAATGCTTCTCCCCCACCCCTTTACAATGCCTAGCAAGACATCAAGCTCACATAACACAACTTATTAGAAATTAACAGTTTGCCCTGTGGCTAGATATCTCCTGCTGTTTAATCATTTCAAAAGGTGACTGGACATGCAGGTTTCTTCATTCATGATCCACCCTGGTAAGGAAGATAATTCTTGGTAGCACTTTATGCTTATGGTAGTCCTGGATATTTTTGTTACTTGCAGGGAACTAATGGCAGCTCTTTTAGGCTCGGCTGAGAAATAGACTAGGAACTATTATTTTTTTGAAGTCCAAGTAAATCACAGGAGATTCTAGGAAAGTCTGGGGAAGGCAATGCATATTTGCCATCATCAAAGTACGTATTTGTATTTATGGAGTGTGTGCTTTGTTTTTTAAATGTGTGTTTTGGTTCATTTTCTTTTTTTACCTTGGCAGTGGAGAGTTTAATTCTCAAAGAATAAAAAAATATTTAGCTTATATGCAGTAAGTAGGCTGCTCATGCACTGGTGACCTACTTTTAACCTATCCCTTGGCTAAAAGCAGCAAAGCTATAGGTATAGATACTTGCCTGACTTTTTAGAAAACTGATGTTTTTATTACCTCATAAGCTATTAGTGGACCTGTGGTTGTACTTAATAACCTTATATTTGCTTCATGCTTTCATTGCAAATAAAGTTTGAGCTCCATGATCCTTTCCCCTCCTATTTTGGTCAGTGAGAAAATGGGGGTTTTTTTTGTTTTTTTTTTTTTTTATGTACTGAACAATGTAAAGATCGGTTATTTGACCACTTACTAAATGATAGGGAGTGGGTCATAATTAAGGATTTGTGTTTTCTGTGGTGCACGCCTGGCTGGATCAGTTGTTAGAGCATGCAGTTCTTGATCTCTGGGTTGTGAGTTCCAACCCCATGTTAGGTGTAGAGATTACTTAAAAAATAAAATCTTAAAAAAAAAAGAAGAAGAAGAAGAACTTGTGTTTTCTGTGTTCTTATTGCCTTCTCCATACTTTTTGAATGTGGTCCTCCCCACCTGCCCACATAAGGAAATGAATTCCAGAATTCTGCTGAGTTGAAAGGCTCACTAATACCAAAGGTGGCTGTTACCAGTTTTTGTGTTTTTTTTTTTTTTTGTCAGTGGCAAGGCTGAGTTCTCTTTCAGTATCTACCTTCCTGATTTTAAGAAGAGAATTACCATAAATGAGATTTACTAAGAAATAGAGGGAACATGTTATGATCTAGATTGCACATGATGATGAGTGAGAAACTCATCATTTACAATCTAGTTACCCTTCCTTTAAGAACAGACATCTCCTAGGCTAGATGTGAGATGAATCTTGAGCTTTTTGCATTCATAATTTTAAAAGCCTACCTCTAGGCAATAACCCTTAAAGAAATTACATAGTTCTTCCAACTTAATCTGAGGTATTTGGAAGAACCTTCTGTTTCTTTAGTGTACAAAAGTGGCTACACAAAGATTTAAAATTGAATGGTAGGTGTGCCTGGAAAGCTCAGTTAGCTAAGCTTCTGACTTTTGACCTCAGCTCATGTCTTGATCTCCCTCGGCTCCGTGCTGGGCTTGAAGCCTACTTAAAAAGATAAAATTGAATGGTAGTACTCTGTTTCATAAGTTTGTCGTTGTTGATGGTTGTTAGGTCATACATATTTTATATTCTTCAGCAATTAATGTAATTTAAAAGAAATGAGGGATTTGGTATACTGTAATAATAAAACAGCTTTGTTTGCAAATGTTTTTTACTTTCTGTGTGGAGTTTTCCTTTTCAGATAGGACAAGTTTGGTTGTTTCATGCAAATAGATCAAGAAAAGCCTTTTAAAAGAAGTGAAAGGTTTTTGTTTTTCTTTTCATTTTAATGATAATTACACCTAAACAGTCATTTTCTGTCTCTGAGAAAGAACTAGTTAACACTTTCTTGCACCCAATCCTGTTTCATTCACAAACAGGATTTCATTCTGTGAGCCTTTCTGTTGCCTACTCCACAGTTCCGTGTTTTGGAATTGGCCATTGCCCTTTGGGGTCAAAAACCTTAGTGCTAACCACACAGGTTTAGAAAAGTAGAAAGTTTCTTCCTCCCCAGTATTTTTATCTGTAAACTTCAGATATCTTCCTAGGCAGTAAGTAAGGTTCTTTTAAAAATTATGGTTTCATGTAAGAATTAAAAGTTCTTCACATAAGTGTTAATTGGTTTTGTTTTTTTTTTTCTTTCAAGAATGGCAGTGTTCACTTATTTATAAGCCTGGGAGTAGGCAGGGACTTCTGACTAAAAATAAAAATAAAATGAACTTTGAACTTGGTAATGTTTCAGCGTTATAGTTTGCGTGGAAGTAACATTTTTATTTGCATATTTTGACACCTGACAAAGGCATAGAAAGAAAAACTATAAACTTAAACAATTTTTAAAGTATTTTGAACTTTGGAAAATAAAAGTTTTTAGCTCAATAAAACTCACCTTGTAGAAACTTTTCTATCCCAAAATATACTTTACATATCAGCAATGATTTGCACACCCACCCCCATGAAATCTAGAATCAAGTATCAATCAAATAAATCATTTTGGTTATATAATATCAGAAGCATTCCTATGTTTTATCTAATATACATTGAAAAGTGTCCTAACTGCATATCTGTTCAACAGTTTGGGAAAATTTTGAAGGCATCTCTGATTTATTGGATCAGTAAAGCTACTCTGTATTGTTTTCTTTTAAGACCAACAGTTGCTGTGAATATCTCCTTTGTAGCTGTTAGTATTGCTACTTCCTAGTAGGGATTGAAAAATTGAGAAACTTTAGCCTGTTTCTTTTACTACATCTTAGTTATTTATAAAAACATAGACATAAAAGCATAATGCCTCTTTGGGGTCTTACTGCCACCCAGATTATGGTCTTATATCATTTTACTATTTTTTTAAAGAAGTTTCTATTTTAAGATTGTCTTTATTATAGACCTGTATCTGCAACTTGGGTTTCCAATACAAAAACAGGCTAGAAAGAAAGAAAAGGAAAGAAAGAAAAGTGAGCTCTTTCTCCAGGAAAAGAATTACACTTCCTCATATTTAATATTAATTTCAGTAAATGTAAAATTCTGTAATGGAGAAATATATAGAATCCTATCTTGCTGAATTGTATGTTCCTGGTTTCTAATAGTCACACATAACAAAAACACTAATATTTAAGAAACAGAATTTTAGAGGGAACTAGTCGTCTTTGACAACTTCTACATAAAAACCTGTTATATATTTTATTCTGAGGCATTTTGTAATGTATGTATTTAAGTATTAAATTATTTTGAGTATCATCTTGTTTAAGATCCCAGAGAATAGAAACAGACCTTAAAGAAACTTGGATTCAGAGAAGTTAATGGCTCTTCTAAAGTCATATAGTCCAGTTAGTGAAAGAGCACCAAGTCCCAACTTATCTACCCAAATGATAGAACTGGCTGCCCACATATGCCCCAGGTAGACTTATCTTCAATATTATTAACAGCTAATTTTATTAACCAGATGTACCAAAGAAACCTAATGCTTAATGAGAAAGAATAAGATTTCTTTTTAAGGAGGTACTTTTACCTTGGGTTACTTGAAGTAATTATAGGCCAATTTTACTATGTTACAATGTTACTAGAAACATCATCAAGTCCTAGGTGGTGACCTATTTATTAAAACAGAATTGTTCCAAATTTTTCCTGATCCCCTGCGGCATATGATAAGTATTTAATAAATGAAAAGGAATGCCTACCTGACCAGGAATTAAAAGGCCCTGGACCAGCTCTAAGCATCCTATGTTACAGAGTTTTAGAAAATACACAAAGTAATGCTTCAAATGGAAAAAGTTGAGTTGCACATAGAAGATGCATCTTACCCCCAAAATATTACTGACTGCATGATTCAGAGTAAGCGAAATTTGTGGCTAATTAACTAGTTTCTAACTAATTTGTGTTTCTAAAACCAGTGTAGATAAAGTTATTACTTTTTTTAATCCACAGCTTTCCCATGGTTTGGCATGGACATTGGGGGGACTCTAGTAAAGCTCTCCTATTTTGAACCTATTGATATCACAGCAGAGGAAGAACAAGAAGAGGTTGAGAGCTTAAAAAGTATCCGGAAATATTTGACTTCTAATGTAGCATATGGATCCACTGGTATTCGGGATGTACACCTTGAACTGAAGGATTTAACACTTTTTGGCCGAAGAGGGAACTTGCACTTTATCAGATTTCCAACCCATGACCTGCCTACTTTTATCCAAATGGGAAGAGATAAAAACTTCTCAACATTACACACGGTGCTATGTGCTACAGGAGGTGGTGCTTACAAGTTTGAAGAAGATTTCCGCACAGTAGGTATCTGTTACTTAAAGCCAAACATTGATACCCATTCTCTTTAATTTTTAAAACATGAGTCTAGGTTTCCTTCCATCTTACATGTTTCTTAGATTAGTTGCCCCTGCTTGGATACAGAGGAAGTTTCTATTCATGACAAGCTTTTCATCTGGGACATGTTTTTGGCGGTGGGGGGTGGGGTGGGAGGGGGCAGAGGGAGACAGTCTCAAGCAGGCTCCACTCTCAATGTAGAGCCCAACATGGGGCTCCATCTCATAACCTTGAGACCATGACCTGAGCCAAAATCAAGAGTAAGACATTTAACCAACTGAGCAACCTAGGCACCCTTCTTTTGGGGCACTTAAACACCTTTATAGACTGAGTAAAAAATCACCCAGATTTGGCCTTATTGTACATAATGTTTGGTAAAACCTGCTAGGTTTAGGGACTGTTACAAAGCTGCAATAAGAAGAAATTTCAGTGAATTAGGTAGTGTACAAAGCCAGATATAAGTGGGGTTTGAATTATTTTCACTATTAATGTCCTGTGTTTGCATTGCTCTTTGTTATTACTCATATAGCCCTCTCTCCTAGGGCCATCCCCCTCCCCCAAAGAAAAACAGCTGAAGCCAGTGTCTTTTGACTAGTAGACATCTGAATGAAAGTCCCTATTACCTCCTTTTCCTGATTTTATCTGTCAACATTACCATGGTCTTGTCTCAAAGAGTGCCATTTGGAAATGGCAAATGTAAGCATTGATTTATGTGCTAGTGGGGGTTTGCCAAGCTTCTAGTTCTTTCCATTAGAGTAAAGATTAGAAAGTTGGCATTTGGGGCTACTGAAATTTGTTTTCTGTGAAAATATGCAAGTGGACCGTTTAATTTCTTAAATTTATATAGGGAAAATCTTAATAGAACATAAGTGATCACTTACATGGCTCATATAACATAAGCCCCTTAAACTTTGGGATAGTTTAAAAATCTAAATTTTTTTTAATTCTTTTATTTTGATGGATAATACTGATTTGTTTTCAATTTATTGAATAATTTGAACATAAATTTCATGAATTTGAGACCAGTTTGCTTGGACATGAGATATTTGATGTTTAGTATTCTTACCAAAAGCAGTGTCCTTGATGCCAGCTTTCATTTCACCTGGCCACTATCAATATTTTCTAGTGATGAAGTTCTGTAATAACTTTCCTGTTGATGCTCCATCATTTATTAAGCTAATAATTGAGCATGTAGTATATGTCATTTATTATGCTAGACACAGCTCAGCTGGAAATAAGACACAGTCTTAGCCCCGAAAGAATGTAGTAGTCTAGACCACACAAATGATTTAAAAGTAAAAGTACCGTGTCTGATAATTAATGCTATTGCTGTGAAAAACAGTGCCACGGGAACACCAGAGTAGTGTGGTACCTAACAAGTTCTGGAGAACGAAAGCTTCCCAGAGGAAGTGATCTCTAAGCTGAGATTTTATTACAAATACTTTATAACATTCTTTACTAACCTGAAATGAGTTAAATAATTTCAAACTAGTACTCAAAGTATAATATAGAGACAGGAAATGAAGTTATTTATATATTGGTAGATTTCTCTAGTAGGATCACATAAAAGGGGCATAATGAAATAGTTAGATGCTGGCACTTAGATATAAATTCACCGTAAATTCTAAAGCCACAAATGGTAACAGATTGATATGGAAGTCCAGTATTCCCTCAGTTTATATAATGGTTGCATTCCTAGCAAATTTAGTGTATATATATTAAAACCATATAAAGAATACTTTATGTTTACACAGGCATGGATAATTATAAACAAATTTTCCTACTGCTACCTACAAAAATGTCTGTCAGAACAGTGAAAGAGCAGGAATGGGATATTTCTTTGTTTTGCACAACTGCCCCACTCACTGGAGTTGTGCCCCACTCATTTGCACAACTGCCCCACTCATCTGACATCACAAGTCCCTGCCCATTAAATGTTAGTTTGGTTCTTTTCTCCTCTCTTTGTGAAAACTGAAATAATCCCCACAAATACCTCCAGAGGTAATACCACCATCACCAAGAATCATAGGACTAAGAGATATTGACACAAAACAAGTGGAAATGTATAGATGATTTTGAAGTTTTATAAAGTATGTGAAAATTATACAGTGCATTTGAGTCAAATATTTTTAATACTGTCCCTTGTTCACTTTGTACAACTTTTTTGGTGTTTTTGTGTGGTTTTTGTTTTTGTTTTTTACAGATTGGAAACCTCCACCTGCACAAACTGGATGAACTTGACTGCCTTGTAAAGGGCTTGCTGTATATAGATTCTGTCAGTTTCAATGGACAAGCAGAGTGCTATTATTTTGCTAATGCCTCAGAACCTGAGCGATGCCAAAAGATGCCTTTTAACTTGGATGATCCCTATCCACTGCTGATAGTGAACATTGGTTCAGGAGTCAGTATTTTAGCAGTCCATTCCAAAGACAACTATAAACGAGTAACCGGGACAAGGTAGTAACCTTTTTGTTCTTATTGCAGCATTCATGTTGTTTTATACACAGAAGTTGTGAACTCATATTAATGCCAGCCTTTAACATGTATTTATGCAATAGAAAAAAAAGGTAGATGTGTAAGTAGAAGTTAAAGTGTTACAGATAATTTTGTTTCATAAGGTATGTGTGTAAAGACTCAAACTGAAATCATTATTTATATTTGCTTAGCAACAGTTGGCACTAAACTTTCCACAATTGTAAGAGGGAATTTTTATCTGGAATGATTCCAGTGACTTTTTTATTTTCCAAAGCATTCTTCTCTCCTTTCACTATTTTATAGATATATTTAAGCCTAATGCTTGACACTGGTTAGCTTGCATGCTGATTGGATTAGATTCATATTTAAGTGTTGTGTTAGACAACATTATGATAATTCTTATAGGATGAATTGAACATAAGCTCTTTATGGAATAACATTAATGTTCCAAATATCCCATAGTGTTTTCTATAATGCCTGAAGTATTGTGAAATGAAATTTTTAAATTGTCCTTACGATTCTGATATATACTTGAGGAAGAAAGATTTTGGGGTTTATGAAAAATACTTATTTCCATTTTAAAGTAGTGCTCTTATTAAAGTGATATTTAATATTTTTGTTCATTTTAACTAAACTGCCCCCCTCATGGAGCTCAGACTCACAACTCTGAGGGTCACATGTTCTACTGACTGAGCCAGCCAGGCGCCCCTAAGTGATCCTTAAATTAGTATTTTATCTCTATGGTAGCTAAAAATCTACCTCTATTGTGATGCTCTATGCCAGAGAATTACAGGGAAGTATTACCTACTGCAGTCAATTCTAAAAGAAATTAAGTCTGGTTAACTAAATTCCAGCAGTGACCAGGAATAGAGTCTGTTAGAAATTGAGGTGAAACTGAGGAACAAAGGTTTTGATTTTAGGGGTTAGAGAGACATTTCATTTTATCAGCATATCTAAAAGAATAACAGAACCAAGTAAATTTCTGGCATTAACATATTGACCAGACTGACAAAAATTTTCTCACCATATTCATTTCTGGGTCACGTTAAATGCTTATGTATCACAGTGAATTGATTTCAGCCTTGTCAGACCAAGTAAATAGATCTTTCATTAAATCATTTCCTGGAAACCATTTAGAGTTACAAATTTTCTCCTTTTAATTCATATAGCAATTTTTAACATTTAAACTGCTTTTTCACACACATAAAAGCATTTATTTTTTGGCAATTACAAAGTGTAAGGAATTGGTAAAGATGATAGAAGATATAAAATATCTCTTCCATCCTCATGATGCTTCCACCAAGTGATTATCTTTCCCTGTGGTTTATTTCATCTGACAAATTTAGTTTTGCTAGGCATTTTTCTTACCTTCATTATGTTGATATTTCAGCACTTGGCATTAGCAATATGTTCTTTCTTCGTGTTTGTTGAATATATGAATACTCTTATTTTTACTCTGGAAGAAGAATACAGTGTGTAAATGTAACTTACCCAGTTTTATTTTCTTTAGCCTTGGTGGAGGTACCTTTCTGGGTTTATGCTGTCTGTTGACTGGCTGTGAAAGTTTTGAAGAGGCTCTTGAAATGGCATCCAAAGGTGACAGCACCCAAGCCGACAAGCTGGTCCGTGATATTTATGGAGGAGATTATGAAAGATTTCGTCTGCCAGGTTGGGCGGTAGCATCTAGGTAACTTTAATATTTATGTTGTAATGAAAGTTGCTTATTTAGTTTTTAGAAAGCAATATATATTAGGAAGTTGTAAGGAGGCTTACTTACTCTTAACCCAGTTTAGGTTCCAAGTTTTGAACATTCATGTAGTTTAAAAATTAGATACACATTAAGAAGTCTCCCAGGTATATACCTTATAGGAAACCATTTTTATTCTTGTGCATCCTTTCAGTTTTTCTTGATGCAAATGTAAATACATATCCTTATCCTCCCCTTATTTAGAAGGTAACTTTCAAAAGGTAATATTTGTATACTACTATACAGCATACTGTATATACTCTTCAGTAGGCAAGATATCCTAGTCTATCTGCTGGCCTCCCACCCTACCTTCATTTCTCTCTCTTTCTCACCTTTTCTCCCCCTTCCCTTTTCCTCTCCCTCTCCCCCCCCTTATTAACAGCTTCTTGGTATTTTATTGTGTGGGTTTATCAAAGTTTGTTGGATGTTTTGGTGGTTTCCAGTATTTTGCTGTGTATAGTTCATGGGTCAGTCAGTAACCTTGTTAACATGCATTATTTTGTACATACCACATTTATCTGTAAGATAAATTCCCAAAAATGTTGATTATCAGCAGAACTGATTTTGTCTTTCATTTCTTTGCAGTTTTGGGAATATGATTTATAAGGAGAAGCGAGAATCTGTTAGTAAAGAAGATCTAGCAAGAGCAACTTTAGTTACTATCACCAATAACATTGGGTCTGTGGCACGAATGTGTGCTGTTAATGAGGTAAAAAAATTGTATGGAAAATGTGGATTGAAATTTTATTTATGTACAGCAGGGCTTCTTTATGTTCCTTAAGGAGGTCTCTAGGATTGAGGTTACTCATCTCTGTTAAATCCCAAGGCTCATTAGCTAAATATCATGTGTACCCACTTATTGTTATTTGTAAAGAAAATAGCAGATAATTCAAATTGGAAGGAGGACAAATAGATATTTATATTTCAAATTTGTCTAGAAGCTTTTCCACAAATATACCACCTAAATCTCTTGAAGATAGAAAATTCTTTTTTCAAACATAGGACATTTTTGAGGTAACTACTGAAAGAGGGTTTGGTTTTGTTTTTTGGGTTTTTTTGGTTGGTTTTTTTTTTTTGCTGTTAATGTTGCATTTGATTAGCAAAGTGCTTGGAAGTTTTCTTATTGCCTTTGGCTTCTTTACAGTGCTGCCTTGTTGCATATGGATCAAGCAGCATTGTACAGGGCTATGAAGGCATTGAGACTTGTTCTTCACATGCAATTTGAATGATACATACTTATGAAAAGCATAGATTTACCTCGTAGATTTGCCTCACTATTGGGTTATTTTTATATGAAGGAGAGTAAATACACAGTTCTGCCTTCATGTAATAGATGTATTTGCCCATTTAATTTTTGTAAATAATCAAATACTTTAAATGAATTGGAAATTTTGCTTTCTGAGGGAATCCTTCATTTGTTCATTCATTTATTCATTGTGGAGTACCTTGTACCAGGTATTTTTCTAGGCACTAGGGATATATTAGTGAAAAAAACAAAGACCCCTGACTTTGTGGAGCTTCCATCTATTCTAGTGATAGAGTAAATTTTTTAGTATATGTTAGGTAATAAATGCTACTTTTTACAAAAAGAAAACCAAACAAGATAAAGAGAATGGCAGAAGACAGATTGCTGCGTAGTTTGCTTGTTAAAGGAAGGCTTTATTGAAAATGTGACCCTTGGATAAATATTTAGAGGAGGTAAGATAATCATGCATATTATTCTGTGTTAAAATCCAGAGTTCTAAGTGTCTCAATAACAGTTTAGTAAGTTGGTGGAAAGAGCCACTAACAGGTGTTTTAACCCAGGTTTGGGGAATATTTCACTTTTGGGGGCAGACAATATTCTGGGACCTTTTTTCTTAGCCCTGTAGATCTATCTAGATTTTCACTGGCCACTTAATAGTAATTAAGGCCATAGCTTACACTATCCAAACTCAGTGTGCAAAAATGTATACTCAGAAGTCAATATATTGTGAGAATAGAAAAGCATTTTGGAGATTGAAACACTAGTTCCTCCATCTAAGATTTCCTTCAAGGTATCTAGGGAACTAAATTAGTGAGTTGCATCTTAGCAGAGAGTAACTTGATGGGTTAGGCAGGGCCGGAGATGCTGGAAGCCTCAAGTTTACAGTGTTTTAATTCTAAACACATTTAAAATACTCTTCCTTGGTTTCTCTCCTTTAATCTCAATAATATTTCTCCAAATTACTTTCTTAATAGGTTATTTATTGGCCATTTTCAAAAACAAGTCTCATCTAAAATCATTTACTAGGTCTTTCGAGAACTTTTCTTTTTTAAAATAGATTGTATTTTTTAGACAAGTTTTAAGTTCACAACAAAATTGAGTGGAAAATACAGAGTTCCCACATATACTCTTGAACTCCACTATCACCCAAAGCCCATAGTTTACATCTTGGTATATATTCTATGGATTGTGACAAATGTGTAGTGATATATCCTGAACTAAATTTTATATATTCAGGATTATGGAGGTATATGTACCAGGAATGTAATAGACACTAAAAAAAGGTAGTGGCTAATTATATTTTTAAGTGGAGATTTTCTAAACCCTACTGTATTATAAAATGTACTTGATAGCTCTTATTTCAGGTCATTTTATTTGTTCTTTTCTTTTAGAAAATAAACAGAGTTGTCTTTGTTGGAAACTTTTTACGTGTCAATACTCTCTCAATGAAACTTTTGGCATATGCACTGGATTATTGGTCAAAAGGTCAACTGAAAGCATTGTTTCTAGAACATGAGGTATGATAGGAAAATTATGTTTTGTGAATTTTAATAGTATGCTTTTTTATATGCAAGTTTTATATTGCTTCTTGCTGTGTACTTAGAAGTATAAAACTGCGATTTACTAAATACTATATTGAGTCCCACACTTCAGTTTGAATTGGGGAGATAGGGGTTACTATAACCCCCATAAAGGTTACATGGCCCATTAATGCAGGCGCCCCATTAAGAGGGAGTTTCCCACTTCTTCTGACCAAGAGAGAGCAGTATTAGATCTTATTAACTCCTTAAATATTGGGATTGCTTGTGTACTTAGTGGATTTGTTTTGTTAAATTGTTTTTTGTTTTTTTTTCCTCCCTTGAAATAATATTAAATGTGAACAACACAAAAATATATAATTTAGCAGTGAAAATTTTTAAAATTCTTAATCCTCCCATCACAACCTCACTTCCACCTCCAGAGGTGACCACTGTTAAAATTTTGGAGTTTATTCAAGATTTTTTTCCTATTCTTTCACTACATCCATTTATTCTGATCTGAAAATATCAGTTCATGTAATATTTTGGGTTAAGTAAATTAACCTTGAATTATTTTGTTTCTGGTCAAGTGGACATATTAATAATTTTAATAACACATATTCAGAGTTTTCCCTTATAAGTGTCTGTTTCATTGTCCCTACTCTCACCCTGTAGTTGAGAATGGTGTCCTGCTGTGCAGGCTCTGCATGGCATGCTGTATGCTGTGAGGATGACACATGAACAAAAGGAATTGTGTTTGAGGAAAAGGGGCAAGAGGGGTACAGAGTTGCAGCAATAACCTTAGAAGCTTTTTAATGTCTAAGAGCAATACTTTAAAAATAGGTATTTCAGGGGTACCTGGGTGGCTCAGTTGGTTAAGCATCTGCCTCTTGATTATGGCTCAGATCATGATCTCACCGTCATGAGATCAAGCCCCAGTTGGGGGCATGGAGCCTGCTTAAAATTCTCTGTCTCTGTTCTTTCCCCGTGCGCGCTCGCTCTCGCTCTCTCAAAAGCACGTATTTCATATTTTCAGATATTAACTGATAACACAGATTGGTAGATTTCCAAATAGATGTTCTTAAATAGATTATAATATCTGTTCCTAATAATGAATATTGTATGCTAATTTAAAAGCTAGACTGCATTAATAATTGTGTTTAAATTATACAGGGATACTTTGGAGCAGTTGGTGCACTTCTTGGGCTGCCAAATTTCAGCTAAAAAGCATCCGGTTTCTCTCTGCTAATAAATGTCATCCAAGAGGAACTGAAAACCAGAGGCATCATTACTGGGAACCAAAGGATAACAGAGTAGCACTACTGCTGTTGATTTTTAAATGTCAGAATGGTAAGCTGCTGAAAGTTGCCATATTAAAAGAGAGCTTGGTAACATGTGAAGTATTTCTAATTGAAATGCTTTCCCTTCTGTATATAACCAGTGTTAAATCCTTAAATGCAATACAGCCTCTGATTCTTGAGCTTCCTCTGAGAAGATTTTCTATTTATTTTATGTAGCCAACATTGCAGTACTGTATGCTCAAACACAAATCTTAAAGTCTCAGAAATGTTTAGCTCCTGAAAATAATTGAATCTGAATAAGTGTGTTCTATGTGTTTTGGTTACTAGTAAGTGGACAGTAACATACTCTGTATCAAACTTATTGAAATGGCTATCAAAGATGATCATTTTTATGTGATTTTAGAAATGTTAAGGCAATATTAATTTTTCATTATTGTAGTTTTGTCAGCATTTCCCCCGGCCAAAAAAGCACGTTTATGTGATCTTTTCCCAGACATACAAGCTTTTTCAAATGGTATAATTTAATTAAAATACTATTGTTAAATATTAGCCTGAATTTTAAAATGAATCCTAGAAAATTATTTAAAAATGTTTCATATTTTTTAATTGGAGGCTCAATTACTTATTTGAAAGTCCATTTAATGAAGTCCCAGGACTCTTCTAGTAGAATATGTTTTGCGTGCATTGATAAAAGTCTGTGATCTTTCTGTACCACATTTATCTTGGGCCCAAACTGAGTCATTTCTGTTTAATTAGGTCTGACCATCAAAACTACAGACTTTAATCTATTATGAACAGCAACCAAATCATATTTATTCTAAACAGATGTGATGGAAATCTGAAATATGAATGGTTTTGAAGCTGTAGGAGTCTGAGGCAGTATTACAGAATTCTAAAAAGATCAGTGTTTTACCATTTTGGTAATAGAGGCATTATAGTTTCAAAATTTGTAAGTCCTTTTGCCTTGGAATTTGTTCTCTTTGTTGAAGTCATTTTTTATAATGTTACAAATCTTTTCAGATTTTTACTTTGGCAGCAACATTTTGGAGGTCCTGTAGTTCAGCAAATATTCAAGACCATTACTTAATGGTTTACAAAGTAGACTTGGAGAAAATATTCACCTCCTTAAATTACCAGTAAATCTGGATGTACTTGGAAGAGTTTAAAAATTGTGTATATTACAGGAAGAAAGAAGTATTAGTATGTTTTTATAGAACATAATTTTTTGCTCCATAAAGAACAATTTGCAGTAGAGGTGCTGGACATTCCTCCTTATAGTTTTCAAATTTTGTGCTCAAATATTTAAAATTCAGTTTTATTTATCTAAAGAGATGAACATATGAACAATAGGAGTGAATACTTAGAGGAAAAAGCATGCAAGGTAATGTTTTGGATTTAGAATATTTGGAACTTGGCATTCATGTTCGGTCAGTAAGCCACTCTGAAACCCGACAGTGACTAAACATCTGTGACTTTACTGTTTCCGTTGTTGTGGTTAGATGTTTCTGTCACTACAAAAAGCTACATGTTCAGTTTATTTTAAAATTTTGTGATTTGGACATTTGTACAAAAAGTTTTTATTTTTAAATGATAATTTCACGTTGTATCTTGTGGCAAACTACCTTACCAGCTGTAGATTTAGGACTGTGTTTAAGAAAGAAATGGAGGGGCGCCTTGCTGGCTTAGTCGATTGAGTGTCTGACTCTTGGTTTCAGCTCAGGTCATGTTCTCACAGTTTGTAATTTTGAACCCTGTGTCAGGCTATGCACTGCTAGCATAGAGCCTGCTTGGGATTTTCTCTCTGCCTCTCCACCACTCACATTCTCTCTCTCTCTCTCTCGAAATAAATAAAAACTTAAAAAAGAAAGAAAAGAAAATGGAATGGTCAGGGTCCATGTAAGTTAATTTGATCAATGTTCTGGTTAATCTGAGAATGTGGTTCATACTTTGTGTCCTTTGAAACTGAAATTTCCTATTAAAATGCATATAAAGTGAACAACCATTTCAGCACTGTTGCTCTTGGCCATTCTCATGTACAGTCAAGAATTACTTGAGTAATAAGAATGAACACAGAGTTGTGATCAAGACTGCCAAGATTGTTTTTTTAAACATAATCTCATGAAATTCTTTGTAAGCATACAGTGGTAAATAGGTTTGGTTCTAAGCCCAAACAGCATAATGCCTCAGAGCTCTATTTCTACTAGGCTATACTGTTTAAGAACATAAAGTGTGAGCAGTATGTAATTTTATATTTTCTAGCAGGCATATTTAAAAAGTAAAAAGAAACCGGTGAAAATCATTTTGATTATATATTTCTTCTTGACCCAGTATATCTGGTATGTTACTATTTCAACGTATAATCAATATAAAATGTTATTTAGGAGATACTGTACCTTTTCTTTTCTTTCTTTTTTTTTTTTTTACTTTGCCTTCAAAACCAGTGTGTATTTACACTTAATAGCACATGTCAATTTAGGCTAACCACATTCCAGGTTCTCAGTAGCCACATTTGAGTAGTAGCTACTGTACTAGACAGTTCAGTTCCAGAACCAGCTCTTAAAAATGACCACTATCAAGTATCCATGAAAATTTTATGGATAAGGGCTTTTAAAAGAATACTTGAGAAGGGGATATGGGAAATGTTATTTTTTATGGGAAAAATATGGAACTTTTTAAAAAAATACAGATTAAGAAGTACCTTGTTTGGGCTAGTTTATTTTACAAAGACAAGCTGTATTTCTGACTGTTCCAAAAAATAGCTTACATTGGATCCTGCCATTTCATCATACTGTGTATCATTTTTCCAGTGATACACTGGATAAAGTTGCTCAAGACCCATCCTGACTGGTCTCAACAGTCTCCAAAATGTCTATTTCCTTCACTGAAGCAAATTTGAGGATTCCAGTGACTTAAATCCCCTTCCCACCCCCAACCTCATCTACTTGAATTTAGAGAAGACAATTTTAAAGGACAAAAAAGAGACCCTTTTAATTTTTCATTGAGTTGTATATACATGAGAGAATTTTCTTTATAACTTTTGGATTTAATTTTCATTCTTAAAAACTGATAATATTTTCAGATGCAAAGAGCACTATCAGTTTGTTTGGGGGCTTGGTAAAGAACACAAGGTCTAGAACTTTCCACCACCAACCCCCTTCTCCCCCCAAAAAAGATTGCCTTTTAACTAGAGACTCTTAGAACTAATGGCCTTCAGTTCTATAACCAGTTTCTCCATAGAACTAGTATTAGACTTGCTTGACTGTCAACAGGGGTATTTATTCCTTGTTCGGCTGCTCTAATTTAAATAGGTGGGCTCTTAGTTTAAATAAGTGGCCATTGCCAATAACATATACACGGCAATTGATAGTCTTTCAAAAGGTTCAGATTCCTTTGCCAAATATTAGACTCTGTAAAATTCCTGAGTTTTTACTTTTACATGCAAATGTGATTACTGTATTCTAAGTACCAGTTCCTGAAAGTCCGTTTCTATAAGAAAAATGATGCAGCTGAAGGGAAAGGTTTTCCTCTATGTCCTACGGGACTCTTACCTTTGAGAGCGGTCTTGCCTTGATTTCTAAGGTTGCATTCTTGGGTGGAAAGCTTATTAGCAAGGTAATAGTTCCCAGATATCCTTTATAACCACTTTGCTTGTTATATGCAAAAATTTTATATTTTGTTTGGTGTATCTTTTTTTTTTTCTGTTGAGCACTTTATGCTTTTTAGTCTATTGCATTTGAGAATGTAGTTTAGAAATCCTTTCTTATTTAAAGCCATGTAAAAACTGTTAAAGGATAATCACCAGAAAAAATGAGTGTGCATTATTTTGCATTTAACTTACTGGTTTGTGGTATGTATAAACAAAATATTAGAAATATATTGCCTTTTTGTAATACTCTTTGACCTTATTTAAGATGATTTGCCAAGAAATATCATTGATGTCCTGTTTTCCTAGTAAGTTTATTTTAGTGTGTTTTATTCTAATACTGAAGGAATTCAGCCAACTTTGTTTATATTGTCAGATAACCTCAGAAAATAATGTGCTTTATCTGTATTACTGCCTATTTTCAATATCTGAGACAGTAGTTGTCTTATATTTTCTACTGAGCCTAGTAATAATCAGCAAAGACCAAAAGAAGTAATTTTTTTCTTCCTTTAAGGTATTTTTAATAGCCTGATAAAAATAATGGTGGCTTGAAAAGTAAATTACCCCAGCTTTTTGACCATATCTAAGTTCTGAGTAATTTCCACTTCTAAAAAGTTCAGATGTCTTCTAAAAGCAGTCTCTATTGCTTGTGTTATCTCTTGTGTATTCAGTGGATGTGGGGATCACGATTTGGTATTACATTGGAAATAGTGCCAGCCACTCTTCTAAATTCTTTGAATATTATTTTCTTTCATTGTAAAATGAGGAAATTGATTTGTTACAATGGGAAAGGACACTGTTATCATCAAGATCCTGAAAGACAGTTGGTTGCTCCATTCATGGCAGCATTTGGAGACTAAACTCATTATGTTTAGATATTTGGTGTCAATGTTTTGGAGTTAATTTGATTTGTATATGTTGATAGGTACTAGATTCTGGATTCTCACCAAACCAATAGAATGATATTAGGTTTCTCTCATAATGTTATGTTATTGCCTGTAATGGCCAAGTATATCTATCTTAAAGTAATATAAGAGGTTTTATATCTGTATATTAAAACTGTGTATGTGTGTGCTTTAATCTGTGGAAGTATCAGAAATTTTTATTGAGTTAACTCTAAAATTATGTGGACATTATTAGAACTTTTCCGTTGTACAAAAAGAAACATCCCACTAAATTCATGAATGTATGAATATTAGATATAGTTGAGATTCTTTGGTGGCTATTGTCTTCAAGTTCTTTCTTTCTGGTCATTGTGAGTGGGAACAGATGTGAGATTAACCCCTCCAAGAATTACTTACTGCTTTTGTCAAACACAGTTTGTAGCAAAATGTATAAAACAGTTTCAATTACCTCCAGGTGAGTTGAAATGTCATGTATTCTAGTCATCTACATCCAATATGATGAAGGCCTAAAACACTTTTATCCTTAGAATTATCTGAGGATAATCAAATTGTACATGTGTGTGACAAAATAATGTAGCAGTGAGTTGATCTGGGACTTCAAGTACATGAGTTCGTGCTGAATGATGTGTTTGAGGGGAATTTTCCCCCCCTTAAAAAAAAATCTAGAAATCTTTACATTCTGGCTTTTTGTATAGTGAAGAGATTATTTTTCTTTTGTATTGTTAGTCATTTTGCTGCAGCAGCCACTAATTCTGTGTTTAAAAGAACTAAGGTGGAATGTATTTTTCAAAGGAGTGAAAGAAGTTAAAATTCAAGGTTTTGAATTATATAAAATATGCAACTAAATTTCAATTCTGAGATATTGCTGGTTTTGTTTTGGGGGTTTTTTTTGTTTTTTTGGTTTTTTGGTTTTTTTGCTATTTCTTAACATCTTTCATTCGTTGCAGTACTTACAGTTTCAATAGCTTTCAAAGAACATTTCAACTTTTACATAATTTGTAAAGCATATATAAGTAATGCAAATAGTTTGAGATAATTTTGGCTTTACATTGTATCTCTGAATCATGGACATCATACCTATCACAGTCAGTAGTGATTACAGATAACCAAGCCATTTTGAAATTTACCACTTTTTTCCTGAGGGGCCCTTTTTAGTTTACAACATTTAGAAGCAAAGGGTAACTTTATACATCTAACATCAATATCTTAGTCTCTTGATCCCAAATATAATTAATGGAATTAGGATATAAGTCATATTAAGACAGTTTTATCATGTCTTTATTTGAGCTTTTTATTTGAACTACATTGAGAGTTCAGCTTTTTAAATAAGTTGAATGGCACTTGTCTTACTTCTGCCCAGTGATTGACCAAATCCTATCTAGATGTTTGTATGTTTGAATTTTACTTACACAAGCCATTTCAGTTTAAGTTGCCTTATTCTGTCACATCGTTCTTGTCAGGTCTGAGCTTTGTCATGTTGGAATTCTTCTAACAATGAATCTGTGATGTAAAAATGTATGATGTGCTACAAATTTTATTCATAATAAACTAAGTTATAGCCTATTGTAACCTATAAAACATTGCTTGTAAATCGTCTAATTTATTTTTTCATTTATGTACATTTTCTTATGTAAATTTTAAAATATTTGTTGTGGCCTGTTCTATAAACATTCTTGTACTCTTCTCCTTAATCCTTATTTGCATGAAGGAAGCTTAGGTTTTGCTTGTTTATATTGGCTGGCAATTAGGCCAACTTCAGTACTTTCTGCCTTCTTTTCTGTAGTTTAACTTTTTCTAGTTTTCTTCATATTCTAAATAAATGTTAAAATCATACTTTTTATTTCCTACTTTCCAAATAAATTCTCTAAGTTGTTTCCTATGTGTATGTTTTTATTATTTCATTTTATATATTGTACTCCCACGTTTTCACTGATTAAAGTTGTAGCTGAAATTACCTATAGTAGAATGTAAACTCTGAGAACAAAGACTTGGCAAAGTCTTACCTTTATCCTGAGTAGTTGGCACAGAGAAGGCGTTCAATAAACGATTGTACAGAAAGTGTCTTATCTGTCATGTAAGAAGTAATTGTTAGTTTTTCCCCACCTTCTTCCCATCATTAGAAAGTACAGTTAGTTATTCACAGATGAGAGTCTTAATGACACTGGGTAAAAAATTAAAGATTTCATCTAAGAGTAAACTTCAAATTAGAGGTGCCCTGGTATCTCTCACACACCAGTAGCCAGTGACCAGTCAAGTTTGGGTGCTCACGGACTGCCGAATCAAACCTAGGATTTTACAGGGAATTACAAAGCTCAGAAAAGTCAACTGTACTGTGCCAGGTCACACAGCTGATTATTAGCAGAACCGAAACTAAACTAGTTTTTCTCAGCCCATTCCACTGTTGTTGTTTTAACCCTCTTCCTGTTGGGCAGGTAGCATATAGGAACAGAATGTTACTCAAATAAATTTAAAAATAATTAGGTGATAACATCCAAGTAAGATAGAACAATCAAAATAGAAAAATTAGAACAACTATAAGTACACAAGAAAAATCAGAAAAGGTAAATATCTTCATAAACACAATAAAATTATACTAAATTTGCCAATTGAAGAAGTAATTTGGGTTTAAAGGGAGAAACATCCATAAGCTTTTTATAAAATAGAATGTTGACTAAAGTGTGAGAGAGGTCAAGACACCATTTTACAAAAAAACCCATTCCCAATGCGGCAACACAATAGGGAAGGATCTCACCACAGATACTTCTAGACGTGAAGGATTTGTGCCCCCTATCAGGTACTCCAGCCTCTGGGATCTGTACCAGAGAGACAAGCTCCCATAACATCTGGCTTAAAAAGCAAAAGAGCTGATGTCTAGGGATCCCAAAGTGCTATAGGAAATAGATTCCTCTCTTGCGGGGGGGGGGGGGGGGGGGGTGTTCATACACAGTCTCACTAAACACAAGACGGCCAAAAGCCAAAAAAGTTGGGGAAGTGCCTGGCAGCAACCCATAAATGAATACCATAGGTTCAGGGGTCCTTCCTCAGGAGTGAGGGGTTCAAGCCCCAAATTGGGGATCCGCTGCTCTGGAGATCTACACTGGGAAGACCTGATTTTGAAAATTGGCAGGGCTTAGCTCCAGGGGCTTTGAAAATCAGTTGGGTTTAACTACAGGAGAGCCCAGGGCTATATAAGGTTACCAAAATCCTGCTTTTAAAGGTCCCATACACAATCTCATTCACTCTGAGGCATAGAACAGAGACAGCAGTTTGAAAAGCACCTGGGCCATGAGTGTAGGAGAGCTATTGACTAATTTTAAGGTATATGCCAGAAGGGCAGGGATTTGTAAGAACTCTGGGAATAGAAGTGCTGTTGGGCACCATTTTTCTTGACCTTTTTCAGTCCAGCTGGATCTATGCTGGTGGGCAACAGTTCTGACACTCTCCAGCTAGCTACATTGCTAGTACCACTCAGCCTGGTGTCCCTTGTGGACCTACCACACCCAATGAACCAACCCAGACAGGTGTCCTTCCAAAGCAGTTCCTGCCATACTACACCTAATAGGCAGACTTCTTTGGAATCAGCAGCCCTCCAAAGCAACTCCTGTCCTCAGGAGGAAGGGAGACAACCAACCTGCCCACCAACATGCATATAACAGTCGTTGCTAGTCCCCTCAGCCAGCAGCCCCACAGCAGTCACCTCCCAATCATAACAGGAGGGTACACAAAGCCCACACAGGGGACACCGCAGGAGCACCTGGTTCTGGTAACCAGAAATTGTACTTCTGGGAACCAAAGGCCTACACATAAGACCACTACCTTCAGGAGATGAAGTTGACCTACTAATACATAGAAACACAGAATCAGACAAAATGAGGAGACAAAGGAGTATATTCTAAATGAAATAAGACAAAATCTTTGAAAAAGAAACAATGGAAATAATCTACCCATCTGAGAGTTCATAGTGGTGGTCATAAAGATGGTCAGTGAATTTGAAGAATAAAACTCAGAACTTCAACAAAGAGATAGAAAATATAAAAACCAAGCTGAAGAATACAATAATGGAAATGAAAAATACCCTAGAGGGAATAAACAGATTAGAGAATGAGAAGAATGGATCAGTGTTCTGGAAGATTAGGTAGTAGAAATCATCCAAGCTGAACAGCAAAAGGAAATTTAAAAATTTTTTAAATGATTATTTTTGAGATGGAGAGAGAGCATGAGCGGGAGAGAGGCAGAAAGGGAGACACAGGATCCAAAGCAGGCTCCAGGCTCCGAGCTGTCAGCATAGAAACTGACACAAGGTTTAAACTCAATGAACTGTGAGATCATGACCTGAGCCAAAGTCGGACGCTTAACCAACTGAGCTACACAGGCTCCCCTAGAATTTTTTTAAAAATGATGATAGGCTAAGAGCCCTTTAGCAAAACATCAGGTGTACTAACATTCACATTATAGATGTCCTAGAAGAGAAAGAGAGAAAGGGGCAGGAAGTTTATTTAAAGAAATAATAGCTAAAAACTTCTCTAACCTGGGGAAGGAAACAGACATCCAGATCCAGAAAGCACAGAGAGCCCAACAAGATAAACCCAAAGAGGGTTACTAAGACACAGTAATTAAAATGTCAAAAAGTAAACATAGAGAATCTTAAAAGCAACAAGAGAAAAGAAATGTAACATACATGGGAATACCCATAGGACCATCAACTGAGTTTTCAGCAGACATTTTTCAGGCCAAAAGGGAATGGCATATTATGTATATATAAATAAAGTGCTGAAATGAAAAAAACCTACAATGAAGAATATTCTACATAGTAAGGTGATCATTCAGAATTGAAGGAGAGATGAAGAATTTCAGAGACAAAGAAAAAATAATTTAGAATGTGTTCAAAGTTAAGTGACCATCAACTTAAAATAGACTGCTATACACATGGGGTGTTATGTATGAACCTCAAAGTAACCAAACCAAAAACTTCAGATAGATGCACAAAAAACAAAAAGAAAGAAATCCAAGCATAACACTAGAGAAAGTCAACAGATCACAAGGGAAGAGAGCAAGAGAAGAAAGGATCAGAGAATTACAGAAAGAACCAGAAACCAAAATGGCAATAAGTAAATATCTACCAATACTTACTTTAAATGTAAATGGAATAAAAAGGTCCAGTCAAAAGACATCGGGTAAGTAGGGGAGACTGGGTGACTCAGTCGGATTAAGTATCCGACTTCATCTCAGGTCATGATCTAGCAGTTCGTGAGTTCAAGCCCTGCGTCGGGCTCTGTGCTGACAGCTCAGAGCCTAGAGCATTCTTCTGATTCTGTGTCTACCTCTCTCTTTCTGCCCCTCCCCTACTCACACTCTGTCTCTCTCCCTTTCAAAAATAAATAATAAACATCAAAAATTTTGTAAAAAAAGACATAGGGTAACTGAATGGACAAAAAGATCCATCTATATACTGCCTACAAGAGACTCATGTCAGACCTAATGTCACATACATACTGAAACTGAATGGATGGTAAAAGATATCCCATGAAAATAGAAATAAAAAAAAAAAACACAAAACAAGAACACTATGGTACCATTAGTTATATCAGACAAAATAGACTTTAAAACAAAGACTATAACAAGAAACAAAGGGCATTACCTAATAATAAAGGGATAAGTCCAACAGGAGAACATGAACACTGTAAATATCTGTGCACCCAACATTGGAGCACCTAAATACATAAAATCTCACAGTAAGAAACATATGGGAGAAATAGTATGATAATAATAATAGGGGACTCCACTCCATGTACATCAAAGGATAGATTATCCAGACAGAAAATCAATAAGGAAAGTATCTTTGAAGGACATATTAGACCAGATGGACTCAACAGATTACATGTATATTACAACACACACACACACATACATAAACAAAAACATTACATCCCCAAACAGAATACACATTTTTCTCAAGTGTACATGCAATATAATCTAGAGCAGATAACATGTTAGGCCACAAAATAACTCTCAATAAATTTAAGAAGATTAAAACATATATCAAGGATATTTTCTGACCACAATAGTATTAAACCAGAAATTAATTCCAAGAAAAAAACTGGAAACATAAACACATGGAGGCTAAACAACATGCTATTAAACAACCAAAGTCAATGAAGAATCAAAGAGAAAATTTAAGAAAATACCCTGAGACAAATGAAAATGGAAAAACGATGTCCCAAGATCTTTGGGACACAGCAAAAGGAGTTCTAAGGAGGAAATCTATACAGGTCTACTTCAAGAAACAAGAAAAATCCCAAATAAACCATCTCACACCTAAAGAACTAGAAAAAGAAGAACAACACCCAAATTTAATAGAAAAAGAAATAAAGACCAGAGTGGAAATAAATGAAATAGAGACATCAAAAACAATAGAAAAATCAATGAAACTCAGAGCTGGTTCTTTGAAAATATAAACAAAATTGGAGAACTTTTAGCCAGATTTATCTTTAAAAAAATAGAAAGGACTCAGAATCACAAATGAAGGAGTAGCAAGAGAGGAGGAAAAAGAGAAGGAAAGAGTGGGGGAAGGGGGAGGAAAGTGAAAACACACAAAAGGGACTGCACAAAAAAAAACTGTTCTCCAAAACCACTGACTAGGAAAAAAGAGAGGGTTACAATACCACCAGTTTTTTAACAGCTGAGAGCAGAGTCTGAAGTTTGGGGGGTCAGCCCTGGTCATGCCCTGAGGAGGCAGGGCAGAGCCCAGGGAGCAGGCAGAGCCTGGTCTGGGTGTCTCCTGGGTTTCACAGGGAGAAGTGGTTCCCCAGCTTGGCATGCATTTTGTAAAGGTGATACAGCCTCTCTGTGAGCAAAAGACCCAGCAGACACCATAGAGCTGCCTCGCTTTACCAATATAGGAACAAAGACCCCTGAGGGCAGCAATCCCTGGTGGTGGCTGTGTGTTGCAACTTACCATACATAAATTCAAAGGGGCTGCCACTGTGCAGTCACGCAACCATTTTCTGGTTCATGGCAAGACCCATGCCCAGAGGATCAGCACAGGTCCAAGCTGCAGGGGTCTCTGAAGTGTGGGGTTTTAAAACACAGTTGTGCCCCCTAAAACCTAGAAGGGCAGTGCTGCCTGGAAGGCAGACAGCTGGGACACAAACAGGGGGAAAGTGGGGATCTGACAAAAGCAGGGGACACAGAAGGGGTAACTGCACGTATGTAAGGGCATCCCGAAGAAGGGTGGGCATGTATCTCCCAGCTCTCTCCAGAGTGGTAAACCATATTTACCCCATGCCCACCAACCTGATCCACCTCAGCAAGCTAAACAGTGCCACCAAATGGAGAACAGATCCACTAACCCAAGCCCCGCCCCCCTGTGCCCTGCAAAGGCATCTCCACTAGGGCAAATCCACCTGAGCATCACAGCAGCAGAACCCTCCCCCAGAAAGAGCAGCACAAACCCCCCCTCACCCACACCAAATCTACTGATCACAGAGTGCTGTAAAGCTTCAGCTCTATGGGAAATAGGATCTAACTTCCTTTGGGTTTTGTTTGTTTGCTTTGTTTATTTTTGCCTTTGTTTTTGTTTCTGGATACAGAAAGAGCAACTTTTTAATTACTTTATTTTTTAATTTCATTTCATTTTTTATTATTTTTAAATTTTTTTATGTTTCTTTCTACCTTTTTCTGTCAAGCTTCTCTTAACAAGAATACCAAAACATACGTAGAATCTATCTTCATTTAATTAAAAATTTTTTTCTTTTTCTTTTTTCTTTTTTTTTAACCTCCAAAATGACAAAACAGAGGAATTCACCCCAAAAGAAAAAAAAAAAGAAGAAGAAATGAGGGCCAGAGATTTAATCAATACAGATATAAGTAAAATGTCTGAACTAGAATTTAAAACAATTATAAGAACACTAGCTGAACTTGTAAAAGGCATAGAAGACTCTAGAGACTCCCTTACTGCAGAGATGAAAGAACTAAAATCTAGTCAAGGTGAAATTTAAAATGCTATTAACAAGATGTAAACTCAAATGGCTGCCATAACAATGAGGATGGACAGAGCAGAGGAATGAATCAGTGATACAGAAAATAAAATTATGGAAAATCATGAAGCTGAAAAGAAGAGGGAAACAAAGGTAATGGATCATGAAGGTAGACTTAGGAAACTCAGCAACTTATTAAAATGGAATAACATTTGTATGATAGGAACCCCCAGAAGATGAAGAGAAAAAAAAAGGGCAGAAGGTTTATTTGAGTTAATTACAGCTGAAAACTTCTCTAGTTCAGGGGAATTTCTCTAGTTCCCCTCTGGGGAAGGACCCAGATATCAAAATCCAAGAAGCACAGAGAACTCCCATTAAATTCAGCAAAGGCTGGCCATCGCCAAGGCATATCATAGTCAAATTCACAAAATACACAGACAAGGAAAGAATCCTGAAAGCAGCAAGGTGGAAAAATTCCCTAATTTACAAGGGAGGGCAGATCAAGTTCAATGCAGATCTGTCCACAGAAACTTAGAAAGCCAGAAAGGAATGTCAGGACATATTCAATGTGTGGGATGGGAAAAATATGCAGCCAAGAATTCTTTATCCAGCATGGTGGTCATTCAGAATAGAAGGAGAGAGAAAGAGTTTCCCAGACAAACAAAAACATGACCACTAACCAGCCTTGCAAGAAATATTAAGGGGATCCTTTGAGTGGGGAAAAAAGGACTCAAAGCAATAAAGACTAGAAAGGAACAAAGAACATCACCAGAAACTTTACAGGTAACACAACTGCACTAAATTCATATCTTTCAATAATCATTCTGAATGTAGATGGACTAAATGCTCCAATCAAAAGACATAGGGTATCAGAATGAATTAAAAAAAAAGACTCATCTACATACTACCTACAGGAGACTCATTTTATACCTAAAGACATCTGCAGATTGAAAGTGAGGGGATGAAACTGGACCACTTTCTTATACCACAAAAAAATTAATTCAAAACTGATTAAAGACCTAAATGTGAGACCTGAACCTATAAAAATCCTAAAAGAGAACACAGGCAGTAACTTCTTTGACATTGGCCATAGCAACCGCCTTCTAGATAAGACTCTTGAGGCAAGGGAAATAAAAGCAAAAATGAACTATTGAGACTACATCAAAATGGAAAGCTTCTGCACAATGAAGGAAACAATCAACTAAAAGGCAACTTACTGAATGGGAGAAGATATTTGAAAATGCTCTATCTGAAAAGGGGTTAATATCCAACATACATAAAGAGCTTATACAACTCACACCAAAAAAAACAAATAATCCAGTTTAAAAATGGGCAGAAGACATAAACAGACATTTCTCCGAAGAAACAGATGGTCAACAGATACCAGATGGCAACATGAAAAGATGCTCATCATCACTTATCAGAAGGGAAATGCAAATCAAAAATTACAATGAAGTACTACCTCACACCTGTCAGAATGGCTAAAATGAACAACACAAGAAACAACAGGTGTTGGGGCACCAACGTGGCTCAGTCAGTTAAGCATCCAACTGTTGATTTCAGTTGAGGTCATGATCGCACAGTTTGTGGGATTGAGTCTGGTGTTGGGTTCTGCACTGACAGGACAGAGTTTGCTTGGGATTCTTCCTCTCTCTATGCCTCTCCCCTACTCACACTCTCTTTTTAAATAAATAAACTTAAAAAAAAAAAAAGAAACAACAGGTGTTGGCAAGGATGTGGAGAAAAAGGAACCGTCTTGCACAGTTGGTGGGAATGCAAACTGGTACAGCCACTGTAGTAAACAGTATGGAGGTTCTTTAAAAGTTAAAAATATAACTACCTTATGATCCAGAAATCAGACTACTGGGTATTTATTCAAGGAATACAAGAACACTAATTCAAAGGGATACATGAACCCCTGTTTATAGCAGCATTATTTACAATACCAAAGATATGAAAGCAGCCCAAGTGTCCATCAATTGATAAACAGATAAAGATATATATATCACACACATGTGATATATATATCACACATATGTGATATGTATATATATGTATATGCATATACATACAACTGAATATTCAGCCACAAAAAAGAATGAAATCTTGCCATTTACAATGATATGGATGGACCCAAAGGGCATCATGTTAAGTGAGAAAACTCATACAAAGAAAGACAAATACTGTATGATTTCACTTATATGTGGAATATAAAAAGCAAAACAAATGAATGGACAAAACAGAAACAGACTCATAAATTTAAAGAGGAAACTGTAGTTGTTAGGGGGAGGTGAATGGGGAAATAGGCAAAATAAGTGAAGGGAATTTAGAAGTACAAAATTCCTGTTATAAAATAAGTCATATGGCACAAGAACAGACACTCAGATCAATGGAACAGAATAGAGAACCCAAAAATGGACCCACAAACGTATGGCCAACTAATCTTTGACAAAGCAGGAAAGAATATCCAATGGAATAAAGATAGTCTCTTCAGCAAGTGGTGCTGGGAAAACTGGACAGCGACATGCAGAAGAATGAACCTGGACCACTTTCTTACACTGTACACAAAAATAAACTCAAAATGGATGAAAGACCTCAATGTAAGACAGGAATCCATCAAAATCCTCAAGGAGAAAGCAGGCAAAAACCTCTTTGCTCTTGCCTGCAGCAACTTCTTACTCAACACGTCTCCAGAGGCAAGGGAAACAAAAGCAAAAAATGAACTACTGGGACCTCATCAAAATAAAAAGCTTCTGCACAGCAAAGGAAACAATCAGCAAAACTAAAAGGCAAGCAGCGGAATGGGAGAAGATATTTGCAAATGACATATCAGATAAAGGGTTAGTATCCAAAATCTATAAAGAACTTCTCAAACTCAACACCCAAAAAACAAATAATCCAGTGAAGAAATTGGCAAAAGACATGAATAGACACTTCTCCAAGGAAGACATCCAGATGGTCAACTGATACATGAAAAAATGCTCAACATCACTCATCATCAGGTACATACGAATCAAAACCACAATGAGATAGCACCTCACACCTGTCAGAATGGCTAACATTAACCACTCAGGCAACAACAGATGCTGGCGAGGATTTGGAGAAAGAGGATCGCTTTTGCATTGTTGGTGGGAATGCAAGCTGGTGCAGCCACTCTGGAAAACAGTATGGAGGTTCCACAAAAACTAAAAATAGAACTACCCTATGACCCAGCAATTGCACTGCTAGGCATTTATCCATGGGATACAGGTGTGCTGTTTTGAAGAGACATATGCACCCCAATGTTTATAGCAGCACTATCAACAATAGCCAAAGTATGGAAAGAACCCAAATGTCCCTCGATGGATGAATGGATAAAGAAGATGTGGTGTATATGTACACACAATGGAGTATTACTTGGCAATCAAAAAGAATGAAATCTTGCTATTTGCAACTACGTGGATGGAACTGGAGGGTATTAAGCTAAGTGAAATTAGTCAGTGAAAGACAAAAATCATATGACTTCACTCATATGAGGACTTTAAGAGACAAAACAGATGAACATAGGGGAAGGGAAACAAAAAGAATATAAAAACAGGGAGGGGGACAAAACAGAAGAGACTCATAAATATGGAGAACAAACTGAGGGTTACGGAGGGGTTGTGGCAGGGGGGATGGGCTAAATGGGTAAGGGGCATTAAGGAACAATGAAATCATTGTTTCACTATATGCTAACTAATCTGGATGTAAATTTTAAAAAATTAAAAATTAAAAAAATAAGTCATAGTAATATAAAGCATGGCATAGGGAATATAGTCAATATTTTAACAAATTTGTATGGTGACATATAGCAACGACACTTATGATGGTGAGCATTTTGTAATGCGTGTGTGTATTTATGTATGTAGAGAGAAAGAGAGTCATTATGCTGTATACCTGAAATTAATATATTGTATGTCAACTGTACTTCAATTTTGAAATAAATACAATAAAAACATATCAGGTAATCATTAATAGATCAGGCAAACATTTACAAAAAGCTTATGTAGTAATATTCAGGCAAGAAAATAAACGTGAAGACAAAGGCCATCATTAGGAATAGGGCCATTACATAATCATTACTAATCAGAAGACATAACTATTAAATATATATATGCAACCAATAAAATATCCACAAAATAAAGCTAAAATTGATGAAATGTTAAGGCATAAAACCGCCATCACAGTTGGACATTTCAACACCTCTTTCAATCATTGACAGCTCAGGTAAACAAAAAATCAGTAAGGCCACACACTGAATTATGCATCCAGCAGTAAAAGAATACACATTCTTTTCAAGCATACATAGAACATTTGTAAACATTGATCATATACAAGACCATAGAGTAAGTCTCAATAAATTTCAAAAAATAAGACCACATTCTCTGAGCACATCACAATTAAATTATGTGATGTTATTACATGATGATAACAAGAAGATAAAAGCTAGGTATTTGCTGATGACTTGAGAGGCAGTGTAGAGTACTGGTTAAAAGCTAGTATTTTGGAGCATGGGTTTAATCCTGCTCTGACTTACTAGACACATGATGTCAAGCAGATTTCTCAACTCTGTGTACTTCACCACATGCAAGATGAGGCTAATAATTGTACCTTCTTGTGGCTCTCATTAATGTTGTTCAGCAGAAATTTTTACTATTCCATCTTTCAGACACATAGTGGGATTGTACTTCCCAGCTCCTTTTTGATTGGATACGTTCATATGACTAGTCCTGGCCAACTTGTTGAGTGAATTGTGATTGGAAATGATGTGCACTACTTCTCAGCTAGATCACTTAATCACCTGTGTGAGAGCTTTCAGAATCATCTTTTCGCTTTAGTTTGACAACCAGCAGCATTCAAGATAGTGGCTTCTCTGACAGCTTGATCTCTAAGTGATGAAAATTAACAGAGGTCCTGTCTCCTCATTCACCCACCAAATATTGAAGGTTCTGTGGTGTAAGGGAGAAAATAAACTGTTCATTTAGGCATAGACTTGGGGATTGGTTACCATAGCATGATCCATTTGATATATCTATCCCAACTGATACAGAAATTGGATCAAATAGGAATGCCACTCAATACCAAAAACCTAAAATACGTGGCACTGGCTTAGGGGCCAGTGGCAGGTGATGAAGAAACCACTATGAAGGGACAAAAGGATGGTGATTCATGTTATGAAGAAGTGAAGCTTTGGTCACCTGATAACTTGGAAGGTAGGAAATGTGCCAGTGAACTTGGGGCCTTAAGAGAAGTCGAAAAAGAGTGTTAGTAGCATATATTGGCAGCTTTGTTTCCATTTGATCATGTACTCCAAGAAACAGATGGGTTCAGGAAAGAATTGGACAAGGAATTCAGCAAGGAAGTAACTATAGTGGACCATGAGATCTTAGCCAGGTAAGGAAGCAGGGAGTTGAAGGAGTGGTAAAAGATGGTGGATCAGAGTGTTGGGGGCCTTCATGGGGTTCATGGGGGCTGGATCTACCTTTTTTTTTTTTTTGAGAGAGAGAGAAAGAAAGGTTGCACAAGTAGGGGAGGGGCAGAGGAGGAGAGAAAGAGAGGGAGGTGGAGAAAGAAAGAATCTCAAGCAGTCTCCAAGCTCAGCACCGAGAAGAGAAAGATACTGTTTTCCATAAAAACAACTTCTGGTTTCCCCCTCAGCTTTTTTTGTCCAGGGTTTCTGAAAGCCTTCTTGTTTGGCAGAGATAGAGCACTCTGCCACACACAATGGCTGCTGCATGTAGCCAGAATTTTTTTTTTTTACCATAAACAACAATTTTAACAAGATGTAGTAAGTTCTCTGACCAAAAGAAATGCAGAACAACAGGGTTATTCTAGCCTTTTTTTTTTAAGTTATTTATTTGAGAGAGAGAAAGACACAGGAAGGGCAGAAAGAGAGGGAGAGAGAGAGAATCCCAAGCAGGTTCTGCGCTGTCAGCACAGAGCCCAATGAGGGCTCAAACTCAAGACCCATGAGATCATGGCCTGAGCCGAAATCAAGAGTCAATCATTTAACCAATGGAGCCACCCGGGAGCCCCTATTCTAGCCTAAGCAGAGGAGAGGACAGATAGAAGAAACAGGAGACATGGGAAGAGGGGACAGGGAAGACTACCTACAGGACATGTCTGAGCCAAGTCTTGAAAGCATGAGGAAGGAGTAAGTCAAATAGGGGATGTGGAGAAGAAACTACTCTACAGGAAGAAATGATCATGAGCAAGGCCCACAAGTATGAAACACAAGGCCATACAGGCAATTTAGAGGTTCTGAAACAAAGTTCAAAGCAGTATGAAACAAGATTGAAGTTGTCAGAAGTTGGCCCCTGGAGGGCTTTGAATGCCAGATGCCGTTTTAGTCATTCAGGCTACTGTAACAAAACACCACAGACAAGGTAGTTTATAGACAACAGGAACCTCCTCCTCGCAGTGCTGGAGTCTGAAGTCTGAGGTCAGGGAGCCAGCATGGTTGGATTCTGGTAAAGGTGCTCTTCCAGTTTGTAGAGCGCCAGCTTCTTGCTGTGCCCTCATGTGGCAGAAGGGGAAGAGACCTGTTGGGGCCTCATTTTTTAAATTTTTTTTAACATTTATTATGTTATTGAGAGAGAGAGAGACAGAGAGAGAGACAGAGCATGAGTGCAGGAGGGGCAGAGAGAGAGGGAGACACAGAATCCGAAGCAGGCTCCAGGCTCTGAGATGTCAACATAGAGCCAAACGCGGGGCTCGAACTCACAAACCGGGAGATCATAACCTGAGCCGAAGTCAGATGCTCAACCGACTGAGCCACCCAGGTTCCTCTGGGGGCCTCTTTTGTAAGGCACGGATCCCATTGGAGAGGACTCTGCCTTCATGACCTAATCACTTTTCAAAGTCCCCACCTCCTAAGTCGGTTCTGTGCCCCAATTCCAAAATGTGGAGACAATTTTCCCCCCATACCACCACCAATTCTCCAACACCATCTAGCTGTCCTACAATTCAACTGAACTCTGACATTCCCTACCTGGAGATAGCCTCAGATCCCACAGGCTGAGGGCTCAGTCCCCCAAGATTCCACACTCCCAATGTCAGATGCCAACAGTAAGCCCTGGTTATTACCTGTGCTTCTGACTGACCAGCTATAAATCAGAGGCTCCCCAGAATTCTTGTGTGATGTTTTCAGGCAACCAGGTCCTCCAGGCAGAGGTTTGGCTGGAGGCAGTAGGTGGAAAAGTGTTTAATGGACAGTGGACATAGAGCCATATCTGATTGGAGACTTGGTGGCCACCAGGGAGTGGGAATGGCAAGCATGAGAAATAGAAGGAAAATGCAAAGGCAACATTTTGGAAAGAAATCTATAAATGTTTTTGCTCAAGAGCCAGAAAAGCCCATACAAGACAACTTAAGTATTGAGTACTACTTAGAGTCTGGATAAGGAAATAAACATCACAGAATCTGGCCCCTGATTAAATATAGATGTGTAATCTCTCATGTCTGATCAGAGGTGATCACAAAGGCTTTACTCGGCAGATAGGGTGCCGGGAGGTGCACAGGGGGAAGCCGCCTCTCCATGCCAGATTTGGTGCACAGCCTGCACATGAGGTCTCTGAAGGACTCTGGGCCCCCGGCAGGTAAATTTACACTTCTACCCCGTCCCCTCCATATATAGGTCTCTATCTGAAGCCTTAGAGATCTCCTTCAGGCACCTCTGCCACCTTCTGGAGGCAGCAGGAAAAATTGAAGACACTTTTCCCCTCTCTGACTTAGTACTCAGAACTTCTCCAGTCCTAGCCTTTCCCATCATCCCCGCCACCACCTACCTTAGGGTCCGTAAAATTGCTGAAGCCTTTTGTTCCAGATGCTGGAAAGTGTGAGATGACTGCCCACCCCCATCATGGAGCTCTTATCTCCCTGACCCTCAAGCAGGGCGGATGGAATAGGGGAGTCAGCACTTTCTCTAGTTTTAGCTTCTTGCTCATTCCATGGCAGTAATTAAAACTTAATTCTGACACCTGACAGCTCAGTGCTCTCCCAGCTCAGCTGAACTTTTGACAAACATGATCTGCATGCAGCCCTCAGGGCCGAAATGGACAGCAACATCGGTAACTTTGTTTTCAAGCATACACTTTAATCCTCCTCGTCTTTGGAATCTTAGGGAATATCCTGGCCTGTCATAGAGGCCCCAAGTACCAGCAGGTACTGGAGAAAAATTCAGTTTGTCTTTCAGTTATTCAAAATACTGTCCTAAATTTGCCTTTCCCAATCAAAGACAAGAATGGTATGGGATTTTAAATAGTGGGTATCAGCCCTGGGTGCACATTAGAATCACCTGGGGGACTGATTAAAAAAATAAAACACCAAAGCCAAGTCTTTCCCTAGAGTATTTGATTTTAATTTCACTAACTTAAAGAAACAACATAATCCTGTTCTAGAACATCCCAGATCTCCCACTTTCTAACCAAACCACATTGGGTGATTCATATCACTTTCCTGAGCCTCAGTTTCCTGATCTGTCATATGGGGGCAATAACCCTTGCCTCCAAGGGGGTGGTTAAGTTAAACAAGTTGTCTGGAAGCACCTGACACATAGTATGTGCATAGTTAGATATTGTCTCAGAACATGAATCAAGAGCTTTCAGAAGAGGGATTTCCTCTGGGCCCAAAGGCCTGGAAGACTACTTCAAAGAGTTAGATTTGCCTCCTTAAGAAGGAGTGTTGACATTTGTGTGGGTAGAGAGACAAAGGGGCCACTCTAAGACATAAGCAATGAGAACACCTTCTCTGGGCCCCATACTTTACAGGACTTTGCTCTGGCCTTCCTCTGTCAGCACCTTGTCCCACAGGGCAAGGAGGCCATAGGAAACAAGTGCCATGCACCCCAGGAGCCCATGTCCCCATCTTCTAGATCGTGGATCAGACACCAGAACCCAGCCTGGGCAGCCTGGACCTGCTTCTATTGTATTCCCCAGGCCAGTTCTCCTGGGAGATAACACTTCCAGTTTGCAACTCTAGTCCCATAGAGTGCCTTAAAGAAGGCTATTTAAAGGGCATGGGGACAGAACTTGGATTTGAAGGCTGGGATACTACAGACGTGTGCATGAGGCCTTTCAGGGTATGCAGGAGATGAGGGGTGGAAAGAGGAAGGGCAGGCCATGGGCCAGGCAGGGGCTTTCATATATTCTCTTTATCCAGACCACACAAATATTAGAAGTAGCTCCAACAGCACTGTTCATTTTATAACAATTCATTAAGCTGAACATTTACATTTCAGTATTTTTCTGGTACATTTTTTCTCATAATGAGATGTAAAATAATATTTTTAAAATCAAATAATGCTTAGCTCCATGCCTGAGACCTCATAAGTGCTTGAAAAATACGAGTGAAGCAGAATCCAAACATACTCACTGCAGCTCAGATGTGCATCTTGCTTTGTAGTAGGATTGCAGCTCAGGAGGAAACTGCCAATTTAAAGGAAGTTGGTTTCTTCCAGTTTAAAACAGTCTCTTTTGGATAAAGGTCCGTTCTCACAGGTCTTCACCCTCTCTATTCTTCCTCCCTTTATCCCAGAAGGCATCTGGGCAGGGGGAGGCTGACAGACATCATGGTGATGGTGAGGGTAGGTGAGATTGGATCTGTGTGTTCTCCGCTCCCCCGCACCAGCTTGTGCTGACTTACTTTGGCGCAGAGATCATCACTCCTGATCCTCAAGTATCAGCTTTTTACCTTCATGCACCTGCTGCAGAGGTGACTGCAGGAGGCCATGCACTAAATGCTTGGGCCAGGCTCTGCTGTGGCTCTTGCTAGGCAGTTGATTCTCTGAAACTCAGCAACAACTTCTATCCAGCTTTCAGCTTGAATATCGGGCCCAACTGAAACCCTACTAAGTTTGCCAACCCCTATTCCAATGCAACCTTTGGCTTTTATGCTAATTCCTAATTCTCAGCTAACTTGTCATCTTATATTGCCAATAAGAGGAAAGCTGGGAGGGAGGAACAACATGCAGAGCTCTGTGCAGGTATTTCGCATTGCACGTGGGTTTCCTCAGTCAATCTTCACAAGCCAGTAAGAGAGGCATTTTAGCTGAAGATTCCTGTCCCTCCCTAGTGTTATAGGCTGAGCTGTGTTCCTCTAAATTCAAGTGTTGAAGCCTTAACCCTCAATGTGACTGTATTTGGAGATGGGGCCTTTAAGAGGTAACTAAGGTTAAATGAGGTCATTAAGGTGGGGCCCTAATTTGATAGGACTGGTGTCCTTATAAGAAAAGGAAGAGGGGCACCTGGGTGGCTCAGTAGGTTGAGAGTCCGACTTTGGCTCAGGTCATGATCTCATGGTTTGTGGGTTCAAGCCCCGTGTCAGGCTGTATGCTGACAGCTCAGAACCTGCTTCAGATTCTTTGTCTCTCTCTCTCTCTCTCTCTCTCTGCCCCTCCCCTGCTTGCATTCTGTCTCTGTCTCTCTCAAAAATAAATAAAACATTAAAAATTGAAAAAAAAAAGAGGAAGAGACACAAAAGATAGCTTTCCCTATCCCCTTCTCCTCTCCCCTTCTGCCCCCTACCATGCATACAGAGAAAGGCCATGTAAGGACACAGGGAGATGGCAGCCATCAACAAGTGAAGGGGAGAGGGTCACTGGAAACCAACTGTGCTGGCACCCTGCCCTTGGACTTCCAGCCACCAGACACGTGAGAAAATTAGGCATCCAGACTGTGGTATTTTGCAATGATGGCCCAAGCAGTCTAAGACACCTAGAAATCACAGTTTAATACCTTCTGGGAACTCAAACATTCTTGGCCCTGAGCATCTCAGGTGACCCTGAGCATTCACTGCTGCCTATTTCCTGGGCCTCACTGCCCCCTGGAGTTATAGTCCCATACTTTTCCCTGCCTTTATTCTCCAAATCAGGTTCTAGCTTCCTTCCTATTTTCCCTTAGTTCTAATTCCCATATTTCTCTTGGTACTTACCATGTTGTTCCATTGGCCCAGGAACGCATCTGCAACTCAGAGACAATCTTTAGGAGGCTGTTTTCATGCCATTTCTCCATTGATAGTCTCATCTCAAGCAGGTTCAGACATGAAGTATAAATTGTCCCTGTGTATGCATGTGAGGGTTCTCCTGCCAAGGAAAGAGGCTGAGTTTTCCTTGTTCTGTCTCCCACCCTGGGGAACAGACACCCTGTAAAGAAGAACCAAGTGTATCTTCTTGAGGCTGAGCTCACTTTGACAGAGGCTGGATCCTGTAATGCTCTGGAAGTTTCTTGCAAGTCTATCCCCAGCCTCAGGGGTTCATCCCAGCATCAAATTGATAAGCCTAGGACTGAAAAGAGGGCTTTTCAAAGCAAAAGAGCCAGCATAGATTTCCATGGAAGGGCTACAGATTTCTGAGTCAGGTTCCTGTGTATTTGATTTATGGCTGAAAGCCCTATGGGAAGAACTTAAGCAAGCCATGTCATCTCTCTGAACTGTAGTTTTCTCACTAAATGGGAAAAACAATCCTTGCCTTTCAGGATTGTAATGAAGATTTCACATTCTTTTTTGGAAATGACTAGTTGGGTTTTTGTAGACATTTATTCCATTCACCCTATTTCACCTGTGTCACTCCGGACAACAAATCTGAACTGTAGCTCTTGGCTTGCAGTATAGCTTTGGTGTGCATGTGGTGGGGGAATGAAGGGAGGCGAGGAGGGATGGATGGATGCCTTTTTAAAAATCTAATTTATCTCATTTTGTTCAGGAAATATCCTCTCAGAAAATGCAGACTAACTTCAGTCTCTGCCCCAGCACATCTTTAGGAAGGCAGAACCATTCTCCTAATAATGCATTCCTGAGTAATAATTCCCAGACTCAATATCAATGACCTTGGCAATTGGCAATGGGGATTTTCTTTAATGTATGAGTAAATGAATAAATAAAATGTCTTTTAAAGGACTGGTTTTGGAACATTCCCAGCTCTCCTGGGATTGCTTATTCTCCCACTCCCTTTGGGCTAGTTTAGAGAGTCAGAATTGAATGTAATGAGTCCAGCAACTCAAGATCTGTAGGAAATGGCTTTCAGAGACAGGTACTTTCTGAAGTCCTTTATATGGTTGTTTCTCAGACACTTGTTGATACCACTTTGGGCATATTATGCCTCGCAGTAGGAACACTCTGTGAAGTAGATCCATCTCCTACCTCCCTGCCCTGTTTTGCTCTTTTGAAATCTAAAGGTAACACAGGGAAGTGGAAGAAAGAATACAATGAAACCACAGAACTCCGTTCTGTGTGTGTCCACATGTTGGGACTTGCGATCTGTCCAGTGTGGGCCATGCAGAGGAGAGTTAAGATCCCACTGGCATAGAGGAAATAGCAGTGAATTTAGAGCCCAAACATTAGGATTTAGATTCTATCTCCTAACTAGTTATACAAACTTGGGCAACTAATGTACCTTCAGAAGCCCTGTTGTTTTCCATGCAAAAGGAAAATGTTTAACAAAGCCATCTCAGAGCTGGTATGATGAGTTAATGAACTAGGGAATGCAAATGGTCTTAGTTGAGGAGTAAAGTACTAAATATATATTGTACTGGAACTTTGGGTTCGAGTCAGACAAATTAAGTGTGTTACACTATACTACTTTCCATCAATATCCAGTGCCACTCCCTGGAGTAAGGCTTGATTGTGTAACTTTGCCAATGTAAACCGAAGTGCCCTCTCAATTCCAATGAGGACTTTACAGGCTTAATAGCAATTCCCCAGCTCTCTACTCCCTGCCCCTGTGATGAGAAAGCATGTGTGAAGAGAAGCTGAGGGGCCTGCAGGGCCCTAGGTGATTAGAGTAAGCACAGCTCCCATGCTGTCCCTTGATGGGTTCCTATCAAGAGCTACTTCAGCTTTTTGGGGATTTGGGGATTGATTGTTACTGCAGCAAAACCGTCTGGCCTCCTGATACACCTGGGTACTGTTTCTTTAGACCATTTAATAGAAGAAAGAAAAACAACACACAAAGAAAACACATATACTGAACACAGCACAGTCTTGGGGAGATCTCAAGGACAGCCCTTGCTGACTGCTACTTGCTGCTGCCCTTGGGAAGGGGCCGGTAGACCCCGACGACTACAGCGTGGTCCCTCTCATAGGGCTCCAGGGTCAGTTGCTCTTGAGGCTTTAAGTTCTCCTGCTGCAACTTCCTCACCTCTGAAGCAAACACCGCCTCAGCAGATGCAGTGGAGTCAATGCAATTGGCCTTAATGGAAATAAGGAAGTGGCCCCCGTTGCGCAGGAAGGTGTGGGCATTCAGAGCCACTATGCGGGACTGGTCAGGCTGGGCCACATCGGCAAAGATCACATCCACCATTCCTATGAGCATGCGGTACTTGAGTGGGTGCCGGGCATCTTCGAGAACTGGGATGATGTTGGTTCGCTGCTTGGCCACATTAACCAGATCGCGGCCAGCGCGGTGGGAGAACTCAACCGCATACACAAGGCCATCGGGGCCGATGATGTCAGAGACGTGAGACACCGTGGTCCCCGAGGCAGCACCCAGGTACAGCACTTTGGACTTGGGCTTGATGTGGATCTGGTCGACCCCGCCCAGGATTGCGGCTGCCAGCTTGGAGCGGAAGGGGTTCCATGTGCGGTATTCCTGCTTCACGCCGCCCTCAGTCACTGTGATGCGCCGTTCGCCGTACACCGAGTGGCCCGGCACCATATTCAGCGTTACCAGCGCGTCCTCCGCTCCGCGGTAGATGAAGACACCCTCATGCCTGTGTGGCTCCACCGTCACGGCATTGGCGCCCTTCCGCCGGCGGTTTTTGCTCCTGGCCACGCCGCCACGCCGCTGCCCGCTGCCACCACGGTCCCTGCTGTCCCCGCCTCCGCGCCCCCGCCCCCGGCCTCCGCCCCCGAAGCCACGCGACCGCGCCCCGAAACCGCCTTTGCCTCCGGGGCCGCCATCCCCTCCTCCTCCTTTGCCTCCTCCGCCTCGACCCCCGCCCCAGCCACCACCCCAGCCGCCACCACCACGCCCACCGGACCCACCGCCGCGGGAACTTGAGGCAGACTTCATGGCGCGCCCCGGGCCCCCGGGTGGCTAGCAGGGATTGTAAGGTGTCGCAGATAACTGGCGGTGGTTGTTAGGGGTTACCAGTGGCTTGGAGCCGTTGTCAGGGGTCACCGGTGGTTCTGGATGGTGGTCCTGGCGTGGGACAAAGATTGCTAGCAGCGGTTGCTGGCTAGGTAGGCTGGCCACAGTGGGAGGCCGGGGCAAGGTGTGCGGCAGTCGGGAACAGCTCTACCGCAGTCCCCCCATCCTTGGAGCCGCCCTTTGACGCAGGGGCTGGCGTGATTGCATCACACCCGCTTTGGCGACCCTGCAGCCCCGGAAGCCCCCCTTCCTAACCCTCTTGCAGCTGCAGCCTGCTGCCTTATAAATCTTCCCCTTCCTCCTTGCTCGTCTCCTGCTCTTTCAGACACCCTTTGCACTTCTCCTGGGGTGCAGGGAAGGAAGCGTCTCCGCTGCGAGAGGTGAAGAAGACAGCATCGGCTTTAGTTCTTGCTGTGCCACTTGCTGTGTGGTCTCAGGAAGCTTCCCTGACCCTCTCTGAGATTCTTGTTTCAACTTGACAAGTTTCTGGAACTGAGTCTCAACATCCCACCTGTAAAACAGAACCTATCTCAAAAGTTTGATTGATTGATTTTTAAGTAGGCTTCTCGCCCAACTTGGAGCCCAACGCTGGGCTTAATAAAACCCCGACTTGGGTGGTGAATTCGTGATCTCAGGTTCGGGACTTGAGATCAAGACCCTGAGCTGAGATCAAAAGTTGGCCGCTTAACTGACTGAGCCATGCAAGCGCCCTCAAAAGTTTTTTTAAAGTGCTACATACACTTATCCCAGACATGGCACATAATAAGTACTCTGTTAGCCTTTCTTTTCTTTTCTTTTCTTTTCTTTTCTTTTCTTTTCTTTTCTTTTCCTTTCTTTCTTTCTTTCTTTCTTTCTTGTATTTCTTTTAGTCTTTTTATTGACATATAGTTTACATACAATAAATGCACTAATTTTTTAAGTAAATGCCTCTTAGAGTTTTTGCCACCCTTGTAAAAATGGCTCTTGCACACTTATACAACGTTTATGAGAATGCAAATTGGTACACTTAAACAATATATCTATACTTTGACTTATTCTACTTTAAAAATTTTATCCTAAAGGGATGATCCCAACAATTACCAATGATACTAATTAGAACTGCTAGAGTGAGGGTGGTAATGGCGGTTGTGATAATGATCATTGTTGTCAAAGAAGTTGCAGAGGTCAGATGAAGTAAACTAATCCAAGAGAAATATTTAGAAGACAGAAGTCATAGGACTTTCTGATGGAATGTATGTAGGTCAGAAAGGGGAAAATTCCAAGCCAGAGATTGACTCCTCTTTAATGGTTAATAATCTACAAGCTGCAGCCCTGGTTTCTCTCTCTCTAACTCTGCTCTTTTCCATCAACTGCACTAAATCCCAGAACTCATTCTGGGATTATGGGGCAGCAAGAAATTGTTTCTTCAGTGTGAATGGGGACACAAAAACCCAAGCCCTAAATCCTGTAACACACCTCAAGCAGGAAAAATCTCATGTTTATTCCTGAATTATAGTTTATTCTTCAAAAATCCACTCGTTCAGTCTGCATCATCATTTTGAGCATTAAAAACAAAACCAAAACACGGTGGGCATCACAAAGAGTAGAAAACAGGTGTAACGTGAAGGCCTGAACTTTCGGTCAGCACCACGGACAGCGACGCCAACCGAGGACCGACTTGGGACTTGTCCAAGGGCAGGATAAGGGTGGTGTGGGTAGGTGAAATAAGCAACCCGTGGACCTCCCTATTAGTGGAATTAAGTGCCTGCTCCAGAGAAAGACAAAACGTACCTGAAGATCGGGGCAAATGTCAGGCAGGGTGTACTGAATGTGCACATGCCAAATAAAGCTTTTATTTCATCCTGGACTCTTTCTCTTTCAAATTCATGGACAGCAACACCAGGTCTGGTTTTCTCAGAGGGCTAGAGTGCCTCCTTAATAGGGGCCATAAGTTTATGTGTTGGAATGTGGACAAGCAGTCAAAGAGTGCAATGTACAGTTCCTGAGGTGGATGATTGTTACAAAACATTCTCCTTAGAGGCTTCGTTATCATTATAAATTGAGGAGTGTTCTCCAAAATGATGAGCTATGCTTGCTGCCTTGGTAAGATTTCCCCCAAATCAGACCTTATAATGGTTTATTTTATGGATAAATTTGACTGGACCATGGAATGCCCAGATGTTTGGTCAAACTTATTCTGGTGTTTCTGTGAGGGTGTTTGGGGATGAAATTAACATTTAAACCAGTAGCCTAACTACATAGAACAATGTGCCCTTCATAATGTGAATGGGACTCATTCAATCCATTAGAGGCCCAAATAGAATAAAAGGCTCACCCATCCCAGAGTAAGAGAGAATTCTCTTGCCTGACAGCCTTTGAACTGGCATATTGACTCTTCCTGGTTTTATAGCAGCCTGCCTGCCTTCAGATTTGAACTCCCACATTAGCTCTGCAGATTTTGAATGTGTCAGTCTCTCTAATTGTGTGAACCACTTCTTTGTAATATCTATATATAGATGTAGATGTGGATGTAGATCTAGGTACAGATATAGATCAATCTGTCTATACTGTTGGTTCTATTTCTCTGGAGGACAGACCCTGAGGCAAGAACATGGATCCAGGTTGTTTTTTTTTTTTCCAGGTGGTTTTTTAAGAGGTAATCCCAGGAATCACATATAGGGGATGGGAAAATGAGACAGGAAGATAGAAAGGCTAAGACAGGACACATTAATTAGCAGATTACTGCAGTGGGAGATGAGGGCTCAGTTGTGTTGAGCACTCTCTGAGAAATTGTGTGGAGGGCATCTCATAATTGTTCTACTGCAGGCTGGGAAGCTAGGGCATTAATTCACCATTCTCCCTTTCACTATTGTTGGGAGTTGTTTCTAGGGAATTAACTCCCCTGCCTTTTGAGTTGCTCCTGTGTGTGGTTAAGCAAACTCCTATGATGCTGCAGAGAGCCATCAGACAGAGAGGCAGGCGCTTGGGTGGGGAGCTGCTATCATGGTAGAAACTGTTTACCACAGCTGCAGATGAACTCAGAGCTGGGCCTAGGGGATATTGGGTAAGGCGCCAACAGTGCCCGCTTCACTTGGCTACTACATCTCCTGTACAACCAGAACTTTGTAACTTAGAAAATGTGCATGAGCTCATAAAGCTTATTACCTCAGGAAAGAAAGTCCTACTATAATTGCATCAGCACTCTCTGTAATAAAGTTACTCAACTTAGCAGTACCAAACTATCATCAATATTTTTTACTCTAGTACACAGTATCATGCAACTATGCAATTGTATTTGAGAAGTTTATTCCTTCTTTGCTTTTATTCAGGGTACTAGAGCACAATCCTTCACAATGAACCCTCTCCATTATACCTCCAGACCACTGTAGAGGATCCATATCCAACACCAACAATCTGTCCAACTTTTACCTAAGACAGTTTAGATAATTCTGTACAATATTCCAGGTATAAGCTTTTGAGGGCATATCAACTGACTTATTCTGAACTTTGTCTTATCACTTTCTGTTATGCTGTTATTAATGCTCCTTTACCACAATGCAAACAAGTATCTCCCAGGTCTCTATTCCTAGCCTCTGTTTTAAATGGACTGAGGTGGACTTTCTAGTGTACTTGCCGTTCATTTCAGAACTGACATTCTCAAGAATGTCATGCATTCCCATGTGATCCATTAAATGGAATCCACTGAGAGGGGTGGCTAGTGATTTAAAATTCTAAATCTAATGAGCAACATCTTCATGAATTTAGAGTTTTGGGAGTAACTACTGTAAACTGGCAATAGCAGTGGGCTACCTCACTGGTGGTAAGGCCCACCCTACTCACTAGATTTCATGCCAGGGCTTGAAGCAGCCTCTACCACACTCTACAAGTGACAATTTCTCCAGGTATCTTTTCCCCACCCTCATCCTCCATCAGTCTCATCACATTACTGCTGTCATTTTCAACAAGATTGTGGCTTAGAGTTCCAGAACCACCCTCCCTTATGGTATGCAAACCTCAGCAGCTTTCTCAGGCCTCTTCCCACTGCCTCATTGCTGGTGGCAGCTTTGGAACTGATAAAAACCAAGTTTTCAAATCTTGCTTTTAACCAGAAGCATCCTTACCCAGAGCAGTGTTTGATGACTCCCAGAGAACTTTTCTGTCTCCTGGCTTTGGTTCCTACCTGGCATATCCATTTCTTACAGCCTGTCTGTTGAGATGCTACAGCCTGGGGGCACCCATCAGCCAGCAAGACTTTCAGTCCAGTTGGACATGTTCCACCTATCCTGTGCATGACTCCAGAATGCTACCAAAGCAAGGATTTATACCAGGTATTGGCATCCTAAGGTGTCAAAACGCTCTTCCATTAAACTTTTCATCTGGGGCCACTGATAACATTGAAATCTGTCTCATTCCCAAAGGTTTATTCACGGTGGGTCCTATCTACTCAAGATATTTCTTCAAGTGCTAATTTGGCATTATGACCCAGACAATTTTCTCTGACAGAGAATAAGAACAAATATAGCCAGTTAAAATTAATTTACAATTGACTTGTTATTCCATAAAATATGGCCTATAGTGATGTTCATAATTATATCTGTGACTGGGCCTTAATAGTTAACATGGAGTACACCAGTCCTACTCACAGACTTAAAAAGATATATGAGAAACTTTGCTATATTTCTCTCATACACCATTCTAGAAAATTGCTTGAGGATGACCAGCAGTGATTTAGGTAAAACCAGCTGGAAGCTGTGTAACCTCATCCCCGGTATCATTAGTATTTAAACAGTCCTGCATGAAATCGCTTCTCCAACCTGGTTTCTAAAAACCTTGGTTCACTTCCAAAGGTGACTCCAGGGATTTGTATCTCCATCCCCAGTGAGTCACAGCTGTATCTAATCAAGATGGGATGAGCTATGGTGCAGCAATGTAACCTTCAAATCTCAATGGATTAATATAACTATGTATACTTCTTGCCTACTTTTCATGTCCATTGAAGGTCCATTGGAGTTATGCTCCACATAGTTACTGAAGGGCTCAAGTATCAACATCTTGTGGCTGTAATATGAGAAACAAGAGGGCTTCCATTATTACCACTAGGGAAAAGAGTGCATAGAGAGCTCACATTCCTTTTTCTGTTTGTTGGCCTAGGGTTTGATATAGTCATTTCTACTTACAACTCATTGACTGGAACTAGTTACATGCCTTGTCTAATTGGAAGGCAGCCTGGAAACAGGAGTGAGATAATCAGTGAACAGTAAATGTTTTTTGCCATAAGTATCTATTGCATAATGCCAGGCTAGCACACCTGGATCAGTGTATCCAACACAAACATCACAAATGAAATTTACTGTTCAATGTGCATATATTTAAATTTACTCATTGAGGGAAAATATATTACCTTTTTACTAACACATGACTGAAACCTAGAATCATAATCAAATTTGTGGCACATATCTAATATAGCTTGTTAACTAAAGCAGAAAAAGAGAACTGTCTCTCCTTTCCTAGTCTCTGGGCCTTAGAGAACAGCTCACGTTCCTTAAATGGGATTCCATTAACATTTGGCCATTCCATCACTAGTTGTGGCACTTTATGTCTAGGGTGGATCAGACTCTCTATTTCCCTCTATAAAATTAGTGACTGGGGCTCAGTTAATGCTTAGAAAGCTTTGGTGGGTATATTAGTCAGGGTTCTCCAAAGAAACAAAAATTTATTTTTTCACAGCTCTGGAGACTGGAAGTCCAAGCTCAGAATGCAAGCATGTTGGGTTTCTGGTGAAAGCTCTCTCTGGCCTGTAGATGGCTTCTCTCTGTGTCCTCACCTGATGGAGAGAAAGAGAGTGAGCTCTCTGGTGTCTCTTCTTATAAAGACATTAATCCTATTAGTGTCATACCCTAGGACCTTAATTAATCTTATTTACTTCCTTATTCTCAATATAGACATTGAGAGCTTCAACATCTGAATTTTGGAGAGACACAATTCAGTCTAGAAATAAGGAACTACTTTTCCAAAGGTTTTCTTTCTAGAAGAAATCTTAGAAATCATAAGTAATTCCTCTTTTTTCAGAATAGGAAATTGAGATTCAGAGGTTAGCTGGCTTGTCCATATTACAAATCCTACAATCTACATATTTTTACAAATTACCTAACATCCCCACAAAAATACAGTGGGTCTAATTGAGCTTTCATCAATCCATTACATTTTACCTTTACAAGCATTTTATAAATTTATTTCATGAAACTCTTGGCCAATTGGAAACTCAAAGCACCAAACAACAAAACAAAGCAAAAATGTTTTACCTCAACTGGCCAACCACATGTACTTTCATTAACCTCAATAAAATTTCTATGATCCAACCAAACATTATTTAACCAATTTTCTAGGACAGTTAATGCTGGCCACTTGAGCCGATACTGGCCATGAAGGAAAATCAAAGAATGACAGGGAAAATTAACAAAAAATTGCATTAAATCACATCATGCCCTCGTTTAAATTCTCCATAAGAATTAATTGTTCAATGGAGAAAAAAAATCAAGGCTGCAGATGACTCATCATTTACCTCAATATATTAAGAATAATTTCTCTGAGACCCCATTTGGACTATTAGTTTGCTCTGCTTTCTAAGAATTTGATAGCTAGTAGGGAAACCACAAATATAGCCATAAAAATTAAAACACTTTTGAACTTCAGTTGCTCTCATGGCTCCTCTTTGACACCAGTCAACTCTAAATGACCTGTGTGTGGTTTCATTCTTGCCTGTATGGATTCCCTCATTTCTCTAGGAATTCTTTGTTAGTGGGGCCAAATCAGAGCCTGACAGAAAACATAAGCAACCCCACAATTCCTTGTTAACCCAGAGTAACTCTGACTACAGTTTAGTTTCTTTGTCAATGATTTTTAACTTCATTTTGGCTTCTCTGCTCTTTAAGAATTTCTAGGGAGATGGAGAAATTCAAGACTTCCAGAAAGAAATAATTAGACTAAAGTTGACACCTCCTGTACTACTGATTCCTTGATGATTCCAGTTTGCCTTTGGAAGTTCTCCCTGATGTCAGATGATAAAAAGTGATTTTAATGAGTTTTAATGATTTTTCCCCAGCTTTACTGAGATATAACTGACATAAAACATTGTGGAAGTTTAAGGTATACAACATGATTTGATATATGTATGTATTATGAAATGATTACCACAATAAGGTTATTTAATACATCTATCACCTTACATCATTCCTTTTGTTGTTGTTGTTGTTGTTGTTGTTGTTTATTTATTTTAAGAGAGACAGAGAGATCACAGTAGAGGAGGGGCAAGAGAGAGGGAGAGAGAATCCCAAGCAGGCTCTGTGCTTCTGCCCAGCTCGGTGTTCAAACTCATGAAATTGTGATAGCATGAATGACCTGAACCAAAGCCAAGAGTCACATGCTTAACAGACTGAGCCACCCAGGTGCCCCCTAGTTACATTTTTTTTTGTATGTGATAAGAACTTTTAATATCTACTCCCTTATCAATTTTATTTATTTTTTTAAATTTACATCCAAGTTAGTTAGCATATAGTGCAACAATGATTTCAGGAGTAGATTCCTTAGTGCCCCTTACCCATTTAGCCCACCCCCCCAAAAAAAACCCTCCAGTAAGCCTCTGTTTGTTCTCCATATTTAAAAGTCTCTTATGTTTTTGTCCCCCTCCCTGTTTTTATATTATTTTTGCTTCCTTTCCCTATGTTCATCTTTTTTCTATCTTAAAGTATTCATATGAGTGAAGTCATATGAGTTTTGTCTTTCTCTGACTAATTTCACTTAGCTCTACATCTACTTAGCTCTAGTTCCATCTACATAGTTGCAAATGGCAAGATTTCACTCCTTTTGATGGCTGAGTAATACTCCATTGTGTGCTGAGTATAACTCCATATATATATATACCACATTTTCTTTATCCACTCATCCGTCGATGGACATTTGGGCTCTTTCCATACTTTGGCTATTGTTGATAGTGCTGCTATAAACATTGGGGTGCATGCATCCCTTCAAAATAGCACACCCATATCCCTTGGATAAATACCTAGTAGTGCAATTGCTGGGTTATAGGGTAGTTCTATTTTTAGTTTTTTGAGGAACCTCCATACTGTTTTCCAGAGTGGCTGCACCAGTTTGCATTCCCACCAGCAGCACAAAAGAGATCCTCTTTCTCTGCATCCCTGCCAACATCTGTTGTTGCCTGAGTGGTTAATGTTAGCCGTTCTGACAGGTGTGAGGTGGTATCTCATTGTGGTTTTGATTTGTATTTCCAGAATGATGAGTGATGTTGAGCATTTTTTCATGTGTCAGTTGGCCATCTGGATGTCTTCCTTGGAGAAGTGTCTATTCTTGTCTTTTGCCCATTTCTTCACTGGATTGTTCATTTCTTGGGTGTTGAGTTTGAGAAGTTCTTTATAGATTTTGGATACTAACCCTTTATCTGATATGTCATTTGCAAATATCTTCTCCCATTCCATTGCTTCCCTTTTAGTTTTGCTGATTGTTTCCTTCGCTGTGCAGATGAGGTCCCAGTAGTTCATTTTTGCTTTTGTTTCCCTTGCCTCTGGAGATATGTTGAGTAAGAGTTGCTGCAGGCAAGAGCAAAGAGGTTTTTGCCTGCTTTCTCCTCGAGGATTTTGATGGCTTCCTGTCTTACATTGAGGTCTTTCATCCATTTTGAGTTTATTTTTGTGTACAGTGTAAGAAAGTGGTCCAGGTTCATTCTTCTGCATGTCGCTGTCCAGTTTTTCCAGCACCACTTGCTGAAGAGACTGTCTTTATTCCATTGGACATTCTTTCCTGCTTTGTCAAAGATTAGTTGGCCATATGTTTGTGGGTCCATTTCTGGGTTCTCTATTCTGTTCCATTGATCTGAGTGTTTGTTCTTGTGCCAGTACCATACTGTCTTGATGATTATAGCTTTGTAATACATCTTAAAGTCTGGGATTGTAATGCCTCCTGCTTTGGTTTTCTTTTTCAAGATTGCTTTAGCTATTCAGGTTCTTTTCTGGTTCCACAGCAACTTTCAAGTATACGGTATTATTTACTGTAATCGCCATGGTATATATTACATCCCCAGTACTTACTCATCTTATAATTGGAAGTTGGCACCCTCTGACCACCTTCACTCATTTTCTCTCCCTGGCTACCACCAATCTATTCTGTTTCTAGGAGTTTTGTTTTTTTAGATTCCACATAGTGAATCCACATAGATTTCACCTAAGTGAGGTCATGTAGCATTTGTCTTTCTTTGTCTGAATTATTTCGCTTAGCATAGGATCTCTAGTTTCACCATATTATCATAAATGGCAGAATTTCCTTCTTTTTTATGACTGAATAACTTTTCATTGTAAATATATACCACAATTTATTTGTCTATTTACCCAGCAGTGGACATTTACATTGTTTCCATATCTTGGCTATTGCAAACAATGCTGCAATAAATATGGAGGTGCAGATCTCTTTGAGAGAGTGATTTCATTCCTTCAGGTATATATCCAGAAGTAGAATTGTTGGTTTATACAGTATATATAGAGTATATATATTATATTAGCCCTATTTTTAATTTTTTGAGGAATCTCCATGCTTTTGTCCACAGTGGCTACACCAATTTACATTCCCACAACAGTGAACAAGTGTTTCCTTTTCTCCGCATCCCCACCAACACTTGCTACTTCTTGTCTTTTTGGTAATAGCCATTACAACAGGTGTGAGGTGATTACTCATTTTGGTTTTGTTTTGCATTTTCCTGATAATTAGTGATGCTGTCATGGCCATCTGTATGACTTCTTTGGAAAAATGCCTGTTCAGATCTTTTGTCCATTTTTAAATTGGGTTATTATTTGCTCAGATTTTTTGTTTTTATTTTCTTTTTGCTATTGAGTTATATGAGTTACTTACACACTTTAGACATTAACCCCTTATCAGATATATGGCTTGCAAATATTTTCTCCCATTGTGTAGGCTGTCTTTTCATTTTGTTGATTGTTTCTTTGCTGTACACAAGTTTTTTAGTTTGATGTGGTCTTACTTGTTTATTTTTGCCTTTGTTGCCTGTGCTTTTGGTGTCATATCTAAAAAGTCATTGCCAAGACCAATGACAAGGAACTTTCCCCCTATGTTTTCTTTTAGGAATTTTATGGTTTCAGGTCTTACGTTTAAGTCTCTAATCCATTTCAAGTTAATTTTTGTGAGTGGTGTAATACAGGAGTCCAGTTTCATTCTTTTTCATGTGAATATCCAGATTTCTCAATATCATTTATTGAAGAGATTATCTTTTGCCCATTAAGTATTCCTGGCTCATTTGTCAAAGATAAAATTTTAACATTTAGAACACAGGTATGTTGAAATGCAGTGATACTGCCCTCACATAGTACCTTAATTGAACTCATTTATTCAGTTCCCTTGGTCACAATATGAAATTGTTATTGTTAAAAATATTCAAGTTCTCCAAACATGCTATTTTTTTAATGTTTCTTTTTTTTTAATTTATTTTTGAGAGAGACAGAGTACAAGCAGGGGAGGGTCAAACAGAGGGAGACACAGAATCCAAAGCAGGCTCCAGGCTCCAAGCTGTCCACAACAGAACCTGACGTGGGGTCTGAAGTCACAAACCGTGAGATCATGACCTGAGCCAAAGTCAGACACTTTACTGACTGAGCCACCCATGCTCAGTCAAAACATGCTATTTTTATTTATTAAAAATTTTAAAAAAATGTTTATTTTTGATTGAGAGAGAGAGAGAGAGAGAGAGAGAGAGAGACAGAGTGTGAGCAGGGGAGGGGCAGAAAGCGAGGGGGACACAGAATCTGAATCAGGCTCCAGGCTCTGAGCTGTCAGCACAGAGCCCGACATAGGACTCGAACTCATGAACCATGAGATCATGACCTGAGCCGAAGTTAGATGCCCAACCGAGCCACCCAGGCGTCCCAAAACATGCTATTTTTAAAACCAGCACCTCCAATAAATTCTTTATTCATCCTGGAAAGGCTGAGACCTTTTCACTGAAATGCCTGCATTGTCTTCAGTAACTCAGAGTTCTCAGAGGTCCTCAGCTCCCAGGCCCCTGTGCATCTTGGTGTCCTACTCAGGGCTCTGTGCCTTACAAAGAAAGGGTAGCTGGCATTCCTCTCAGTCCACCAGATACAGGGTCATGGGAACAGATGATCTTGAAGCTACAGGGATAGGTGATACTCCTGGTATGTGGGCACAGGTAGGCCTGAAATCTGGATGGACTAGAAGGAAAAGGAAGGAATCTGAAAAGTAGTAGAGGAAAAAGAGGAGAGAAAGAGAAAGTGGAGGAGGAAAAACATACCATTTAAAGCTAAGAGACATGGGTCCCAATCCTGGCTCTTTGAGTTGTCAACTGTGTCTTCAATGGAATAATCAGGTTATAAGGAGTATAGAGTCTAACAGTAGGTGCTTGAATGAGTAGTTCTTACCAAAGCTATTAAGCCAGAGCAGGTACAGAGGGGCTTATGATGTTGGCAGAATTTCTTTACTGCTAGATATGGACACATTTTTATTTAACTATGCTTGACATCTCTTAAGAAGCAAATAGGTATTTACTAAGCAAAATCATAGGAAGAAAGAATTTCTTTCTTTCCTATCCAGTCCTTATTCTTATTTCAGTTTCCTCCTAGATTGGTGCTTCAGCCTTCTTATGATTTTTGCATTCAGTCATGCAAACCCAGTGACAGGCAACTGAACATCAGCCCAAAGGAATTAAAAGGATTATTTTTCCAAGGGAAAGGGGAAAGACTCTTGACAAGAATAAAGACTTAATTTGACCAAGTCTCACTGATTCAACCCTGACTTTAGTGTTCTTCACAAAACAAACTCTTTGGGTTGCTAATTTGTCAGGCATTAAACATTACTTTTCTAAATACCTTTTTAAAGTTATTTATTTATTTTTAGTAATCTCTACTCCCAACATGGGGCTCAAACCCACAACCCCCAAATTAAGAGTTGCACACTCTTCCAACTGAGCCAGCCAGGCATCCCTATACATTCTTTAAGCCCAACGTGGGGCTTAAACCCATGAACCATGAGATCATGACCTAAGCTGAAATCAAGAACTGGACGCTTAACCAAATGAGCCACCCAGGTGCCCCCTTACACATTATTTTTCTGACATCACTTTCTAAAGCATTCCTAAGAGAAGAAAAATTCCTCCTACGTTCCTAGTACTGAGCTAAATGTTTCATCTCCTATAATCCTCACAGGAACCTTGGAGAGAAGGTATTATTGCTTCCATTAACAGATGGGGAAGCTAATGACTGAGAGAGGAAGTGACTTTCCCAAGCCAAGGTACATAGCTTGTAAGCAGTAACTAACATTTGTTGAGTGTCTACCAAGAGCTATCTCAGTTATTATTACTGGTGGTGGTGATGGTGGTGGTGGTAGTAGAAGCAATGGTAGTTGACTACCATTTTGTAACACTATATATATATATATATACATATATATATATATATATATATATATATATTATATGTATATTTTGAGAGAGAAAGAGTGCACAGGTGCATGAGCAGGGAAGAGGCAGAGAGAGAGGGAAAGAGAGAATCCCAAGCAGGCTTTGTGCTGTCAGTGCCAGTGCAGAGCCCGATGCAGGGCTTGATCAGACAAACCGTGAAATCATGACCTGAGCTGAAATCAGGAGTTGGATGCTTAACAGACTGAGCCATCAAAATTTTGCAAATATACATACACACACACACACACACACACACACATACACTCACTCTCTCTCTCTCTCTCTCTCTCTCTCACACACACACACACACACACACATATGCTAGTGTTTGGGGTTGATACAAAAATATATATTTTAACACTGTGCTTATAGTATATAGATGATATATATGTATATATGACTATCAAAAATGATAGACACTACCATATAATTGTTAGCTATTATGTATAATATATAATTCTATAATTCTGTCTAGTTGGAAAGAGTAAATAAGAATACACACACACACACTCACATACATATATACTCATTTGTCCTCCTCAACTAGATACACAAATTATTTAACATGTCCAGAGTCACACAGCTAATAACTAGTGGAACCAGGGTTTAAAACCATATCCAGTGGTGCCTGGGTGGCTCAGTTGGTTGGGCATCCAACTTTGGCTCAGGTCATGATCTCACCGCTCATGAGTTCAAGCCCTGTGTTGGGCTCTGTGCTGACAGCTCAGAGCCTGGAACCTGTTTTGGATCTGTGTCTCCCTCTCTGTCTCTGCTCCTGCCCTGCTTGCGCTCTATCTCTCTCTGTAAAAAATAAATAAACATTAAAAAAATTTTAAACCATATCCAACTTTATACATTCTGCTCTTAATTGCAGTCCTACATGGCCACATCCCCATTGTATTAGTCTGCTAGGGCAGCCACAACAAAATACCACAGACTGTGGGTGGCTTAAAAACCAGAGATTTATTTTCTCACCATTCTAGAGACTCAAAAGTCCAAGATCAAGATACCAGAAGAGTTGGTTCCTGATGAGAATTCGCTCCTCGGCTTATGGGTAGCTGCCTTCTTAATGTGTCTTTACATGGCCTTTCCTCTATGCATGTGTGATGTGGGAGAAAGAGAAATATCTCTGGTGTCTCTTCCTCTTCTTATAAGGACACCAGTCCTATCAAATTAGGACCCCATTCTTATGACTTCATTTAACCCTAATCACCTCCTTAAATGCCCCATCTCCAAATACAGTCACATTGAGGGTTAGGCTTCAACATATCAATTCGGGAGGGAGGAGGGGACACAGTTTAGTCCATAAACTCACCATCTTCATAGTTGGTAGGCAAGGTTAAGGCAAGGAGAAATTAAGTAACTCTTCCAGAGCCAAACAGCAGGGCAGTAAGTGTTTGAACTGTGTAAAAACCCAGCCCATATCCTGTAAACTTCTTCAGAGAAAGAATATGTACTTCTCCTGTACTTTAACAAAGAGTTAGGGCATGATTTTAAGCTTATTAATTTTTCTACTAACCTTGCATTACCAAATCTGTCAAATTCAATGGCCAGTACTGACAAGGTACAGAGACATGTAATTTTCATGCATTGTTGCTGACACTGTGACATGGTACCCTCACTCTGGGAGCCATTTGGTAATATGTGCTGAATCCTATAATATGAGTGCACCCTCTGAATCAACAATTCCACTTCTTTGCTATGTGTTAGAAGATCATCATGGATATGTGCAAAAATTTAGCTCCGAGAATCTTCACTGCATTCTTATCTGAAAAAGCAGAAGTTAGGAAATAAGCTCTGTGCTCAACAACAAAGTATTAACATAAATTGTAGGATATCCATAAAATGGAATAAAAATTCAGCTAAAATTGATGTTTTGGAAGAACATGCAAAGCCATGGAACAATGCCCATGCTATATTAACTGAAAACAAAATGGTTAAAATATGACTCTTTTCAATTATAAATGTAAACATATGCATGTTTGCACACAGAACAAACAACATACAACGTTTATAAATATAATAGAATTATTGGTAACTTTTGTTCTCTTTTTCTTGTTCATCTATAGTCTCTAAAATTAGTTTTGTGGCAAGGGAAAAAACATTGTTGTTTAAAAGAATAACTATAATATTACATCTGAACTGAATTTTGATTAAAACAATTTGAGTATGGGGCATCTGGGTGGCTCAGTCAGGTAAGCCTCTTGACTCTTGATTTTGGCTGAGTCATGATCTCATGGTTTGTGAGATTGAGTCCCACTACTAGTGCAGAGCCCGCTTGGGACTCTCTGTCTTCCTCTCTCTCTGTCTTTCTCCAGCTCTCTCTCTCTCTCTCTCTCTCTCTCAAAATAAATAAATAAACATCAAAAAAAAAAAAAAAGACTCTGGGGCACCTGCATGGCTCAGTTGGTTTAGCATATGACTCTTGGTTTCAGGTCAGGTCATGATCTCACAGTTCCTGAGTTCAAGCCCCACATTGGGCTCCATGCTGACAGTGCAGAGCCTGCTTGGAATTCTCTCTTACCCTCTCTCTGTGCCTCTCCCCCTGCTCACTCTCTATGTAAATAAATAAATAAACCTAAAAAATAAAAAAGGCTCTCTTTATAAAAGTATTCGAGTATCTTTAGAAACAAAGAAAATGTAAAAAGGACAATAATAAAAACTTAATATTCTAGCTTCAGAAAAGGTTGCATTTCTTCTTCTGTAATACACTGTCTAAGGGAGTGGTCTAGAGAGGAAATACATAAGGTTCAACTAGGATACAATGCTCAGATCCTGCTTTTCTAATCATGAGCTAATACTTATTTTGAAAAAAGAACCCACTTTTTAAAATTAGGAGTTTATTGAATAGTTGACTTCAACTCTCTACTGAATTTGCCCTTGATATTTGGCAAATTCTTTATATAAAACAAAGCAAGGGAAGTATGCTGGTCTAGAAGCTCAAGAAGGTCAAGGTTAGCAGAGAGCCTTTACACAATCTCGCCACCTTTTAATTTAAATAGACTATTTTTAGAGTAGATTTAGGTTCACAGCATATTTGAGTACAAAGTACAGAATTCCCGTATAACCCTGACCTCACACACGCACAGGCTCCCCCACAACATCCTGTGCCAGAGTGTATACGTTGTTCCCATCAGTGAACTTACACTGATACAACATTATCAACCAAAATCCATAGTTTACATTTGGGCTTACTCTTAGTGTTATATATTCCATGGATCTTAACAAACCTAGTTTCTTTTACTTAAAGAACTAATTCTATTAAAATTAGTTTTATAATTACAACTAGTGCTTACTGGGGAAGGTAGGAACAATGTTGAAAGAGCCAATTGGAGTGAAGGGAAAAACTACATTATTGTCACCATTCCTTCCTACCTAAGGAATGTGGCAAAGGGTGTTGATCCTAACAAAGCAGAAGTCTCCCAGAGAGTGGTCTACAACAGGCTCTACGCCCTCTGGATCCAGTCTGCAAAACACACTTACATGGGATTTCTGGACTCCTGTCTCAGGCACCAACAGTAGACTCAGCCTGGCATTCTTTGTGGCACAGTGGCCTTTCAGTGCACTGAGGCCCCTATTGCACATCTAAGCTCTATGTTCAGTTAAGAATTACCTGAGGATGGGACTTGCCCTTCCCTTTCCCTTAAAGAATACAGGGAGCAATCCTAGATGGACTTCCTTACGCATTAAACCTCCTTTCCTTGCCAAACTAGAAACAACTCAATTTTTATGAAAATTATGGAAATGTTAGTTTCTGGTTGCTTTTTGTTCTCTGCCAGGTTAACTGTATAGACTTTGTCCTATATATCACTCTTCAAGCCTGCAATCTCCAAGGATGCAGCCTCTTCCTGCTCTGTCCCACTTTATACCACCATGCTGGAGGCTTTTTATTCCTTTCTAAAGTGAAGAATTCTTCTTGCTCTGATCTATTCCAAAGGAAGTGGGTTGGCAGAGAGTCCTTCAGCCACACCCTAGACCTCACCATTGGAGCCTTAGACCTTTTCAAATAATTCAGCTCACTATTTTAACCTATTTGTATCCATGCTGGTTTTCAAAAGCACTTACAGAAGTTTGAAAACATTCCTTATAAAGGTAACAAGTGGATCTGAATACTTGAGATATAATTGAGGCTTCCCACACTAGGGCTCTCTGGTACCCTTTACTCATGGCGTGCTGCCCCATGTCAGCTGAGAGCTCCTTAATGTCTGAGGTAGAGTTTTCCTGGAGCCCAGTCGGGAGCCTGGTACGGCTAGTGTGTGTGCTCTGTTCATGTTTGTTTGCCATGCCTAAGTAGATTCATCCAAAACAGTTAAATGAGGCAACATCCTTCCTGTAGACTGCCTTTTACTAAAGAGGGGGTTGCAGTTAAGTCTATCTGCAGCAGCTCTGGGATCTCCCGGCGAAGGAGAGCAGATACCACTACACCCATTTTAGAAATAAGAAAACCAAAGCTTTGTGAGTTTGGACCCTTTGCCAAAGGTTACACAGTAGAGCGGGAAATGGACCAGTTTCTTGGCTCCTGGTCCCTGCTATAACCCCTGAAGTGTGTGGTTACTCTGCCTCAGAAATGGATGCAGCCTCTCAGGCTCAGCTGGATTGTGAACTGTCAGGGAGAAAGCTTGAAAGTTCGATGGCCTTCTTGCCCACAGAGCACATAGATAGACAGGATTAGGTGTGGCAGGCTGAAAAATGTTCCTAAAAGACACCTAATTCCTGGAAACTGCAAATATTAAATGGAAAAAGGGTCTCTGCAGATATAAGTAAGGATCTTGAGATGGAGAGATTGTCCTGAATTATCTGTGTAGGCTCTAAAGGCAGTCACATATAACTTTATCAGAGAAAGGCAATGGGAGCTTTCACCCACAAAAGGAAAGGTGATTTGACAGAGACAGAGATTGTACAGATGTGGCCACAAGTCAAAGAATGCTGGCAGCGGCCAGAAGCTGGAAGAGGCAAGGAACAAAATTTCTCCCAGAGCTTCTGGAGAAAGTATAGCCCTGATGTCTTGATTCTGTCCCAATGATACTGATTTTGGACTTCTGGCCTCCATAATTGTGAAGGGATAAATTCCTATTATCTTAAGCCATCCAGTTAGTAGTAATTTATTACAACAGTGATAGGAAATTAATACATTTAGAATATGGGGGCCTAACCACCATAAAAGGAGTGTTTGCTTCATAGGACAGAAACTCTGAGCTGCTGACCCATCAGCATTTTCAATTCACTTTTTATAAGCAGTGAGTGCCTGTGTGTGTGTATAGGAATTTTAGAACTACACAGGTTCACCAGAGATAATATAGTCCAAAGGGACATAACAAAAGGATAGAAAATCAAGTCACCAGCAAGATACAGTCCTCCTTATCTTGGATTCCATATTTGTGAATCTGCCATCACAATAACATTTATTTGTAATCCCAAAACTGATACCTGAAGAGTGAAGAGCTTTTTCAGTCATTCATGGATGTGCTCAGAGTAGTGAGAGATTTGGGTCATCCAAAGAACACGTTCCCAGCTGAATTACAAGGCAATGTTCTGCCATCTTGTTTTAGGCCTCAAACATTTGTCCTTTTCATGGCCTATTTAGTGTCACATTTTCACATTATTGTGCTTTTTGATGGTAATTTCACTGTTTAAAATGGTCCCCAACCATAGTGCTTAGGTGTTCCTAAGTGCAAGAAGGTTGTGATGTGCCTTACAGAGAAAATGTGTGTTACATAAGTTTTGTTCAAGTGTGAGTTATATAGGGCTGTTGCCTGTGAGTTCAATGTTAATGAATCAACTTAAATTATGTCTTTAAACAGAAACACACATAAAGTTATGTACTGATCAGTTAATGAAAATGTGGCCAGAGGCTCTAGGAATCTAATCCTGTTATTTTTCCAAGGAGTAATGGCTAACTATTCACTAGTTCAGTGTTTACAACAACTTTATAGAACATAACTACCACAAATAATAAGAATTGACTTCAAAGTTGTTCTAAGTTGTTATAGATCAAATAATATAATGTTAACATATACAAGGCAGAATTTGACCAAATTAAAAGAAGAAATAGACAAATCTTTTTAAAAACAGTGGGAAAGTTTAACAAACTTCTTTCACCAACTGATTGAATATCAGATGAAAAAACCATCAAAACGTAAAAGATTTTTAAACTGAAACAAAATCACATAACACAGAATTCCTCAATTTAACCATTTAAAAGTATAAAATCTATTGGTTTTTAGTACATTCACAGTATTATGCAACCATCACCACTACATAGTTTCAAAACATTTTTATTGTCCTATAAATTATAAACTCTATGTCCATTAAGCAGTCACTTCCTATTCCCCTTTAATTCTAGCCCCTGGAAACCACTAATACACTTTTGGATTTGCCTATTCTGGATATTTCATATACATGGAATCCTGCAATTTATGTCTGGTTTCTTTCACTTAGTATGTTTTCAAAGTTTATCTATATTGCAGTGTGTATCAGTACTTCATTCCTTTTTATGGGCAAATAGTATTTCATTGTATGGATTACCAACTTTTGCTTATTCCTTCATCAGTTGATGGGAATTTGGGTTATTTCTACTTTTATCTTTTATGTATAATGCTATTAACACTGTATACAAGTTCTCAAGTGATTCTCTTGGGTATATCTAGGACTGTTATTGAAGGGTCAAGTGGTAGCTCTGTGTCTGACCACTCAAGGAACTCTTTTCCAGACTGTTTAACCAGACTGTTTTCCACAGCAGCTGCACCATTTGACATTCCCACCAGCTGTGTATAAGGGTTCTAATTTCTCCACAACCTCATTAGTATTTCTGGCATTTTTATTGACATACCAGTGGTTGTAAAGGGGTAACACGTTGTGGTTTTGATTTGTATTTGCCTAATGGCTAATGATGTTGAATATCTGTTCATGTATTTATTGGTCATTATATACCTTCTTTGGAAAAATGTCTCTGCAGAGTTTTTTGCCCATTTTAAAATTGGGTTGTTTGTATTTTTGTTGAGTTCTTTATATATCCTATAAGAGAACATATAGCGTAAGAGATATTTATATATTCTGGACAATTCACTAATCAGATTTATGATTTGCAAATATTTTCTCCCATTATGTGGCTTGTCTTTTGACCGGCTTGATAGTGTTCCTTTGATGTATAATAGTTCTTAATTTTGATGAAGTGCAATTTATTTTTGTTTGTTTGTGCTTTTGGCTGTCAAATTTAATAAACAATTGCCTAATCCTAGGTCATGAAGATTGACACCTATATTTCCTTCCAAATTTTATAGTTTTATCTCTTACATTTGGGTCTTGGATCCATTTTGTCAATTTTGGCATATAGTATGTAGTAGGGGTCCAAATTCACTCCTTTGCATGTGGATATCTAGTCATTCCAGCACCATTTGTTGAAAAGACTACTCTTTGTTGAGTAATGTTGGTACCCTTATTGAAAATCAGTTATGGGTTTATTTCTGGACTCTCAATTCTATTCCATTACTCTGTCTATCCTTTTTAATTTATTTTTATTTTAGAGAGAGAGTGAGTGAGTGAGCAGGGGAGAGGGACGGGGGAGAGAGAGAATCTCAAGTAGTCTCCATGCTCAGCGTGGAGCCCAATGCAGGGCTCAATCCCAAAACACTGGGATCATGACCTGAGCAGAAATCAAGAGTCAGACATTCAATTGATTGAGCCACCCAGGCATCCCAATCTCTATCCTTAATACCAGTTCCAGAACCCTTGCTTGGGATTCTCTCGCTATCCCTCTCTCTTCCCCTCCCCCATTTGTGCTCTCTCAAAATAAGTAAACTTAAAAAAAAAAAATGCCAGTTCCATACTGTTTTGATTACTATCACTTTCTATTGTTTTGAAATTGGGAATTTTGAATCTTCCCACTTTGTTCTTTTTTAGATATTCTCTAATTGGGGTCTCTTGCAATTCCATATGAATTTTAGAATCAGTTTGTTCTGCAAAGCCAGGTAGGATTCTACTGAAAAGTATAGTTTGTAGATTAATTTGGGGAGTATTGCCATCTTAACAATGTTAAGTCCTCCAATCCATGAACACAGAATGTCATTTCATTGAGGTTTTCTTTTCTTTCAACACTGTTTTGTAGTTTTTAGTGCACAAGTCTTATACTTGTTGGCTAAGTGTATTCCTAAGTATTTTATTCTTTTTGATGCTATTATAAATGGAATTATTTTCTCAATTTCATTTTGTATTGTTTATTGCAAATATATAGAAATGCAAAACACCTGAAATTGTGGCAGCCATCTTGCTATCAGCTTGAGACTGATGTCAATGCTAAGAGCAGAAAAAAACATGGAAACAACCATATCCAAATGATACCATAATGAATCAACTCAATCTGCAATCTCTACAACTGGACTGTTTCCTTAGTGCTTATGCCAGTTTGTTTCTTTGAGAAAAAATTTTATGTGAAAAACTGTTGACTGTCTGCCCAATGTTTTCCCCTCTTTATTACTATGAGAACCTCATTCCTCCCCTCTGCCCAGGGAGGGAAGGGCAATATGCCCAGCTAAATGTTGCTTTCTCTTCAGATTTCAGCTAGAAATCGCCATATGACCCATCTAATTCCAGCTACTGAGATAGAGAAACATTTCAGAGTAGGGACACATGAAAAATCTTTTTGATGGGAATAGGCTTCTCCCCCACCCCCACCTTCTAAACTGTCACATTTAGGGTTATAGATAATATTTGCTGAATTGTGGAGTATTCCATCTAGGTATAGATTGTATATTATCTAGCAGATAACCTTCAGAATTTGGAGTGTGGCTTTGTTGCCATGGTTTAGTTTATAAACAGTTTACATCCAATTTGAGGTTTTCTTGAGTTTTGTTTTTGATCACAAATTACTAGATAATAGTAAGTTATTTGCTGGTGTTGTTCAATAATGCACCATATTTATTTTTTCTATTTACCTCTTGACTCCCTTCACCCATTTCTCCCATCCTCCACTCGTCTCTGGCAACCACCAATCTGTTCTCTGTATGAGGGTTTTTGTTTGCTTTTGTTTTGATCCCACACGTATGGGAGACCACATGGTATTTGTCTTTCTCTGACTTATTTCACTTAGCATCATGCCCTTGAGGTTCATCCCTGCTGCTGCAAATGGCAAGATTTCATTCTTTATGATTTAATTAATATAACAATTTACTATCAATAGTGTACAAAATCTTCGCTATGTCTGCCTCCAACTTTTTGTCAAACCTTTATACATTATGTGCCCAAAAACAGATTTATTCAGTTGTCTTCTAAATAAGAAAAAATGTTACAGACAAAAAAATACATAAGTATTGTCGTTTATACTTATCTATATAGCTACCTTTACTGGCATTCTTTACTTGTGTGGATTTGCATTACTATCTACTATTATATTGTAGGGAATGTCTGTCTACTAGTGACAAACTCAGTTTTTGAGAATGCCATTTTCATCTTCATTTGGGAGGGACTGTTTATAAAATTATTTTAAATTCCAGTATAGTTAACATAGTGTATTTGTTTCAGGTGTACAATATAGTGATCCAATACTTAACTTACATCACCCAGTGCTCATCAAGACATGTGCCTTCTTTAGTCTCCATTACCTATTTAACCCATTCCCCTACCTACCTCCCCTCTGGTAACCATCAGTTTGTTCTCTACAGCTGGGTCTGTTTCTTGGTTTGTCTCTTTTACTTTTCTTGTTTCTTAAATTCCACGAGTGAAATCACGTGGTATTTGTGTATTCGTGACTTATTTCACTTAGCATTATACTCTCTAGTTCCAACCATGTCATTGCAAATGGCAAGATTTCATTTTTTGTGGCTAAATAATGTTCCATTGTAGAACTTCATTTTTGTAGTTTTTCCAGACATTGAAGTCTTGGTTAACAGGGTTTTTTTCTTTTACCTCTTCAAATATGTCATTCCATTGTCTTCTGGTCCTCATGGTATTTGATATCCTATTGAAGATCCCCTGCACATGAGTAGATCCTCTTGTTCTCAAGATTCTCTATTTGTCTGTGTCTTTAAACTGTTTGATCATGTGTCTAAGAATAGGTCTGAGTTTATCTTAGAGTTCCCTGAACTGGTATGTGTAGATTTGTGTTTTTCATCAAATTTAGGAAGTTTTTAGCTATTATTTCCTCAAATACCTTCTGCCTTTCTCTCATCTGGAACTCTCATTATACATATATTGGTCTTCTTGATGGTGTCCCATACGCCTCTTAGGCTCTGTTCATTCTTTTTCAGTTGGTTTATCTTCAAGTTCACTGGTTCTTCCTTCTGTCTGCTCAACTCTGTTGAGCTCCTCTACTGAATCTTTCATTCCAGTTATGCTTTTCAGCTCCACAATTCTACTTGGCTTCTTTTTATAATTTCTATCACTTCATTCCTATTCTCTATTTGGGGAGATATTCTTATGGTTTCCTTTAGCTCCTTAAATATATTTCACAGTTGATTGAATCATCCTTATGTCTAATGTCAGGGTTTCCTGTGGGACTATTTCTATTATTTCCTTAGGTACGGGCCATATTTTCGTGTTTCTTTATATGCCCTGTAACATTTTTGTTGTTGAATACTGGACATTTTGGATATTTTAATGTGGCAACCCTGTAATCAGGTACTCCCGTTCCCACCCCAGGGTTTGTTAGTGATGCTTGTTAACTTTTCTTATTTTGTAAAGTGTGTATTGTTTGTTGTGTGTAGCCACTGAAATCTCTGTTCTATTAGCTTAAGGTTAGCTAGTGATGGGACAGAGGTTTCCTTAAAAGCTTGTAATCTAAAATATCTTCCAGTCTTGCAGATGGGCTCTGTGCATACTGGTACAACCTTCAACACTCAACCAGGAAGTTCACAACTCTGCCTTCGTAGTTAATCCCGCTTGCACAAAGCCTTAAAATAAGCTAGAGGTGGACTTTTTAAAATTTTTGCTGAGCATGTGCACAGCCCTGGGCAGGTGCATGGCTTTCTAGACACCCAGGAATATGTCAGAGCCTTTCAAACTTCTTACTCACCAAAGCATCTCATTCCTCAGCCTCTTAGCAAGCTCTTTGGTTAATCTATTGTTTTCCCAACTGCTAACTATTCCCTGAGCCAGCAACAACTAATATATTCACCTGTAAATGTTCTTGAAAAATGCCCTTAGGTAACTATCTCCATACCAGAGAGTTCTGAGTTAGGTAAGACAAAGGCAAATCCTTTAAAATGGTACTCCAAGCCAGACAGTTCAAAACAAAGAAACAAATCATGTTTGCTTTTTTTTGGGTGCAAATTAGTTCTATTATACTCACTGTGGTACTGATGTACTTACAGGATGTGACTGTTCTCTTCAAGGCCACTGCTAAGCTAGGAAGAGGGGGAGGAGACCAGGGTAAGTTAAATTGCCACAAAGCTGTCCTTATCAAGATTCAGCTTTCTCTTCTTGATTGTGTTGCCCTGGCTACTGTAAGCCTCTAGATAGTTCCTGGCGTTCTGAAAAAGTTTTTTCTTTCTTTCTTTTTTTTTTTTTTGCCAGCTTTACATTCCTTTTAGTGAAGGCATACTTTTCAAGTTCCTTACTCCACCAATTTCGCATAAGTCTGGATATGAAAGATTTAAAGAACTATATAGGATAGTATATCCAACAAACTGCAGACATCACGTTCTTTTCAATGCTGACACAGGGCTGCCTCATACCTTCCCTCATCCAGAGGTCTGGTCTGCCAGGAGTCCATTCTCTCCCTCTGCAAACCCATCTCCCCACTGGGAATTTTAGCTTTGTTTCCTGACAGTCCCATTTTCTCCCAAAGACCAGCATATTAAAAACAAGCTAATCAGAGCTCTATTATTTTCTAAATAAGTTTCTTACTGTTTTTAAAAAAAATTTTTAATGTTTATTTTTGAGAGAGGGTGAGCAAGAGCCAGGAAGGGGCAGAGAGACGGGGTGACAGAGGGTCTGAAGCAGGGCTCTATGCTCACTCAAGAGCCATGAGATCATGCATGACCTGACTCACCTAGGTGCCCCAGGAGAAGTTTCTGATATTATCTATCACCTAATGATATTTATAATTTCTGGTAAGACAATGTTTTCAAGATGAAATAACCACATAGTTACTATCTCAGGAAGCAGAAAACTGACTTGCCAGCATATGAACTAATCATGACCTCTGGTTAATTTAACACATTCCCCAGTCTTTCATTAGTTCCTCCTATCTCACTGAATCCTGTTTTGCACCCATAAAACTCCTGGATCTTCTAACCAACGGACTCAATACTACAGTAGTTTTTCTCTTTGCAGATACCAGGCTAAGAGGAAACTGTTTAGCTTCCATGTTTGCTAGAGGAAATAGTAGTGATCTAATGTGAACACCTCAAACTTTTACATACTCATTTTGTTTGTAAATTGTAGTTATTGTTATAACTCATTAAAATCATCTCTTGGTTTCCTTTGGAGACCTTTGGAAACAGCATGGTACAGTTCATGTTCATTAAGCATTTGTTTTCCCGAATATTACGTTAAGTTCTTTACATGAATTTTAATCTAATCTTTGTGCTGGCAAATTACATTAACTGCTGACCCAATAATCACTATTACTACCCCCCTCCCCCACGCACCTTCCCTGACTACCCTTAGTGCCGGGAAAAATCTCCACCTTATCTTTTTACAACTCTAATTTCTTGGAGTGAAACAATACAACATGACTAGGAGATGAATCTTGACTCATTTAAGGAAATCATGGCAAGTGTTCTCCTTTGCTTAGATATTCAAGTTTTCCAGCTTCCTTTGCGACTATAATTGGCACATAACTAACAAGATGTGAAGAGTAAGCTTCTGAAAAAATACCAGGCTGTTAAGTTTCCTGACCTTCCCCTGAATCCAGGTTTGTTATATTGCCAATGTCATCTTTTACTAAAACAGAAAAGAAGTTAAATTTAGGAGTCAGACACACATAGATATGAATCTTGGTTTTCTTCCTGAGCAATACAGGGGAAGATACTTATTTCTGTGAAGCCTCAGTTTTGTCACTTGCTAAACAGGGAAAATGTTATGACAGAACAACAGAATAAATAATAAATGGGGCAATAAAGGTGTGTAAATTTAGTTCCTGGGGTCTATAGTAGAGCTCAATAAATGGGACTGCTTATCAAATTAAAATGAATGAAAACACATCCCAGCCAAACCAATAAACACTCCCTAAGCCACACAATAAACCCTCTTCTCCATGGCCCCACTAAGTAATTTTGGTTTAATGGTCAGCAGAAATAAACGTATTTATGAAAGTTATGTTTTTCTTTTCAAAGGCCCAGTTGTTAGAAAAAAAGCACAAGTTATGTAGACAGCTGACAAATTTCCTTTACTTATTTTTGTATCCACATGATTGTAAAAAAGCAAACAGTGTTAAATGGCTATTTCTGGTAAAAACACAGTGTTCAAACCTAAGAAGGATTACATTCTTTGGACAGGTTTTATTCCCAGGATATCAAACGCCTTGGCCATAACAGCAGCTACTGCTTCACACAGCAGCATACGCCACATGTTTACTTTCAACACTTGTCCTGAGAAAATAGAAAGAAAAAAAAAAAAAGATTAATTTGTCTTCTTGAAAACCATTACTAAAGAATCTGTATTACTTCTGTATTTTACTGAAAGGTGAATAGCCTAACCCATGTTTTGGGACTTTAACTAGAATTACCTTCACATTAAAATACAGACAATCCAAGATTAAAATACAGACAATCCAAGGTTAAAATACAGACAATTAAAGAAAGATGTTTCTGTTCAAGAAATCTGTTTCTGATAAGGGGATACAAGTTCTACAATGATTAGAATGATAAATTTTATCTGTCTTCTAAAATTCTTTCAGAGTTTTATCTTAGGCCTCATAGTTTGAAATAACTATAAACTTTAATTTCAGGATAATGGTGAGATTATTTTTCCTAATGAAATTTCAATTCTCAGGCATGACTCTCAAAAACACCTACTTGCCCTGTAACAAATTACTTCAGTCTACTTCAGTAACTGTAACAGAAGCTAGCAGAAAGCCTAAGGTAAGAAAAGATACCACTTTTCTCCCAAAGGCAGTTTCCATTGTCAAAAACTCCCAAAGACTCATTCTGGGACCCTCAATAACATTGCTTTCATTGGAAATGTCCTATTCCTACTGGTCTTCCAATTGTTTTCTTTGGAGTTCTATGGTTGGTTCCATGCATGTGCCTGAGGGTGGGGAAAACTACTTTGTGTGGAATGAGAGTTCCATTTATGCTTTTATTAGATTTGTTGAATTTTGTCTGTTATATATAATAACGACCAGTGTATAGTTGGGAAGAAAATCTAGGAGGGGCGGGGGTGGGGGGGTGGGGAGAGGGGGTGTTCCATAAATAAAACAAGTTGAAAACCATCCATCCACACCCAATTCAAATAAATGCCTTGCTAATGCCCCGTCCCCAAAATGACCACTGAATACGACACTTACCAGTTTGTCGATCCTTTTCCACACAATAGCAGCTATCATAGAATTCTGTGAAAGTAGTTGCCAGCTCATAGATATAATCACAAAGAGTGTGAAGAAGTAAGTCATCTAAAATCTTCTGGAGAATCTCAGGGAATCGTAAAATGCACCGGCCTAGTTTCCATTCCTTTTCGTGGTCCAAAATGATCTTGGTCTCTTGAGCTGCTTTCTGGAGCATCTCTTCATCAATATTGGCCAGACGTGCAATAGACCTGAAAAATCAGGAAACAGGCATCATTTTCTTTTGTTAGGCACATCCTTCTCCACTCAGAAATATGTAATAAGAAATGACTGATGTAAATTAAAAATCCGATCAACTGATTCAAAATAGAACAATGTTGTACAAATACCGGATTCTAGTGAAGGCATACAACAAGTAAGCAGCTGTGTTTCCTCTGTCATCCAACATTTTGTCAAAGGAGAATATGTAGTCATTCAACCGGTTATGAGAAAGATCTGCATATTTGATACAACCATAAGCAACGGATGTCTGAGCAGCCTTTAATTCCTCTGCAGTTAAGACCTTTTGGAAAACAAACAAACAAAAACTTCATAGCTTACTGAACGCTGCCCTTTGTCCTGGTGCTAAGGCAGAAAAAGTAAACTTTAATAAATATCGACACTGAGGAAACATGGTTCAATCTACAAAGGGAATAATGAAAATATAACTCATCAGCTCTGCATAACAAAATGTTTTTCTATGAGATTTATAAAATATGAAGTGTCTGGTTGAATACTTTCCCCCCAATGTATTCAGTAGATATGAAATAGAAAGCACCAATAATTAGTTTCTATCCACTTCATTCCATAAAGATTCTGAAGTAGCTTATAGAAAATAAAGTAACATAGCAAACTAGAAAAAAACTTAGGGTTGGGAAATTAATTGAAATTAAAACAGGGTGTCACAATAGAATGGATACATAAGATATGGTATATATAGATAATGGAATTACTCAGCCATTGAAAAGAATGAAATAACATGGATGGATCTAGAGGGAATAATGCTAAGTGAAACAAGTCAGAGAAAGACAAATAGTATGTAATTTCACTCATAGGATTTGAGAAACAAATGATCAGAGAAAAAGAAGACAAAAAAACAGACCCTTAAATATACAGAAAAAACTGGTGATTACCAGAGGGGAGGTGGGTAGGGAGATGGGTGAAACAGGTGAAGGGGATTAAGAGTACACTTATCCTGATGAGCACTGAGTAATGTATAGAACTGCTGAGTCACTATGCTATATGCCAGAAACTAATGTAACACTGTATGTTAATTACACTGGAACTAAAAAAACAGGGTGTCAGGAGTAGGAGGAAGAACTCGTGCATTATTGTATTGTTAATATTTAGCCATGCATTCTAAAGCACTATTAGGCCTCAAGTGATTAAGGTTCTTTTCTAGACACAATGGAGTTGTCTATAGTAGACTAACCCTTCTACCAAAAGCAACTATTTAAAAGTTGGATAAATCATAGGAAGCAACTATATGAAGTCACTAGAGAACATCAATATAAGCAAAGTTTGAGGGGCTATATATAATCTTTGGGAGAAGGAAAACACAGGAAGTTAAGTCCCACATTTACCTGACCTTTTCCCCTAGGGCACTGTCTAAATCACCATGTGGTAGTGACAGAAGGGAACAAAAGCCAAGCAGAAAGAAGTGGTCTTACTGGGGTAAGAAGAGGGAATTCAGAGTTTGGGGCTTCCAAAAGAGTGAGGAGAAAATCACCAAGATAACACAAAGGAGTGAAAAACACCTTCTTTCAAACTATCCAATGGCTGGCATTAACAAGGCAGGACTCCCAAAAAACCCAGCAGGAAAGAGCAAACTGGTAGGTGAAGAACTGAGCAGAGATTTCAGCAGCTGTGTGAGGCTGGGGAGTCCCAGAAGGAGCAAGGGAGAAGGGCACTAGTGAATTACCTGGTGAAACTAGAAGGGCCATATTTTACCAAAAAGAACTGTACCCTAATAGTAAAGATAAAACTGAAATGCTTCATTCAACTCTAACAAAGCTCCAGACCAAGACCGGCAGAATTAAGATCACCAGCTGGTATGCAATCTGCCAGAAAAAAACTTAATTGGTTGTTGGAGGAAGATGACATTATCCAAAACCTTTATAATTTTGCATTGCATTCACAACATCCAGCATCCAGTTTGGGGGGGGGGGGGGAAGGCAACTTAATAAAAAAGCCAGTTGATATGACTGAAAACCAATGGGTGGGAAGAGGACCGACAAGACAACAGAAACAAAAAAGACAAAAGCAACTTTAAAATCTGGAACTGCTTAAAATAAAAAGATATTTAAAAATACTAATTACAGGAGCACCTGGGTGGCTTGGTTAAGCATCTGACTCTTGAGTTGGGCTCAGGTCATGATCCCAGGGTCGTGGGATCCAGCCCCGTGTCAGGCTCCATGCTAGGTGTGGAGCCTGCTTGGGATTCTCTTTCTCTCCTTCTGCCCCTCTCTCCTGCTCACACCCTCCCTCTCTAAAATAAATTTGAAAAAAGGTAATAAATAAAAATGAAGACATTAAAAAGACATGACAACCAACTATAATAGGTGATCCCGAACTGGACCCCAGACTAGAAAAACAACATGCATGAGACAAATGGTAAACTTAAATAAGGTCTGTAGACTATTAACCAGTGTTATATCATTAGTTACTATCCTGATTCCATAATTATACTATGGATACATAAAGTATTGTTATTTGGGGAAGCTAACATAGCAATTCTTTGTACTATTTTGTAATTTTTATATGCCTAATACTATTTCAAAAATGAAAAGCTAAAATGGGAATGCAAGCTGGTGCAGCCACTCTGGAAAACAGTATGGAGGTTCCTCAAAAAACTAAAAATAGAACTACCCTATGACCTAGCAACTGCACTACTAGGTATTTATCCAAGGGATACAGGTATGCTGTGCTGAAGGGACACATGCCCTCCAATGTTTATAGAAGCACTATGAACAATAGCCAAAGCATGGAAGGAGCCCAAATGTCCATCAATGTATGAATGGATAAAGAAGATGTGGTATGTATACACACATACACACACACACACACACATACACACACACACACACACACACACACACACAAATGGAGTATTACTCGGCAATCAAAAAGAATGAAATCTTGCCATTTGCAACTACGTGGATGGAACTGGAGGGTATTATGCTAAGTGAAATTAGTCAGAGAAAGACAAAAATCATACGACTTCACTCATATGAGGACTTTAAGAGACAAAACAGATGAACATAAGGGAAGGGAAATAAAAATAATATAAAAACAGGGAGGGGGACAAAACAGAAGAGACTCATAAATATGGAGAACAAACTGAGGGCTACTGGAGGGGTTGTGGGAGGGGTGATGGGCTAAATGGGTAAGGGGCATTAAGGAATCTACTCCTGAAATCATTGTTTCACTACATGCTAATTTGGATGTAAATTTTAAAAAATAAAAAATAAAAAAATGGAAATAGTCTAAAATAAGTAGAGGTAGATTGTATGTTGGTAATATTTTAGATATGTTGGGTTAAATAAAATACATTATTAAAATTAAAAAAAAATGAAAACCTTAAAGAAAACTACAATTGAAATACTCAAAAAATTAGAGGAAAGGGGCAAAACAATGTAGAAAAGATTCAAAATGAAGCAGAGGGAGAAAAAGCATGGGGAAGAAAAAGCAGAGGGGCACCTGGCTGGCTCAGTCAGTAAAGCATATGACTCTTGATTTTGGGGTTTGAAGTCTGAGCTCCACACTGGGGGTGATTACTTAGTTTTTAAAAAGCAGGTGTGAGAGACATGTAGGACACACAGTCAAAAATTCTAACATATTATATAAGTACTTAGAATTCTGGGAAGTACAGAATGGAGCAAAGATGAAGTAGTTTAAGAGATAGGGCTGAAAATTCTAAACTGATGAAAGAACACAACCTACAGATTTAGGAAGCTCAGCACCTCCCAAGCAGGATAAGTACACTCCACACGCCTCACCTGCAAAAACCCTCAAACCAGACTTAGGCATTTATTTAGTCTAAGTACCAAAACAAAGCCTAAGAAAAACAGTAAAAGTAGTCTGAAAAAAAGATACACTATCTTCAAAGGAGCAATGAGACAAGTGATATTGAAAAGAAACTAAAGAAGCTAAAAGACAATGGAATGCCACCTTTAAAATGCTGAAAGAGGGGCGCCTGGGTGGCTCAGTCGGTTGAGCGTCTGACTTCAGCTCAGGTCACGATCTCGCGGTTCGTGAGTTCGAGCCCCGCATCAGGCTCTGGGCGGATGGCTCAGAGCCTGGAGCCTGCTTCCGATTCTGTGTCTCCCTCTCTCTCTGCCCCTCCCCCGTTCGTGCTCTCTCTCTGTCTCAAAAATAAATAAACATTAAAAAAAGAAAAATTAAAATAAAATAAAATAAAAAAAATAAAAAATAAATAAAATGCTGAAAGAGCTATGGGACTACAATTCTACACTCAATCAAAATACTGTTCAGGGGTGCCTGGGTGGCTCAGTGGTTAAGCGGCCGACTTCTCTCAGGTCACAATCTCAGTTTGTGAGTTCAAGTCCCTCATCGGGCTCTCTGTTGGCAGTGCAGAGTCAGCTTCAGATCCTCTGTCTCCCCCTCTCTCTGCCCCTCCCCAACTCACACTCTCTTCCAAAAATGAACATTTAAAAAAACAGATCATTCAAAACTACAGGCAATATAAAGATGTTCTCAAACAAATGCGAACAGAATTCACCACCGGCAAACTTGCACTACAAAAAAAGTATTAAAAGGAGATCCTCAAGGAAGAAGTGGACAGGAAAGAGTAAATATGTGAATAGATATAAATACAACAAACAATGGGTAAAGGACTTGAAAAGACCCCTCATGAAAGATATATAAATAGTCAATAAGCAAAAAAAAGGCAATCAACATTACTGCTCATCAGGGAAATGCAAATATTAACCACAGTGAGATGCCACTGAATTCAACAGAAAGGATAAAAGACTGACAAATCAAGTGTTGGTAAAGATATGGGGCAACTGGAACAATCAAATATTAGTGGTGGGAGTATATAATGGTTACAATACTCTCTCTGGCAATTTTTAATAAAGTTAGGCAAAGCCAACCCTAACCTTACAATGCAGTAATGGTACATCTACATCCTGCCTAGGCCAGGACTAACATCTTATTCTACTTCTTCTGTAATTGTACTCTTCTGTTTATAGTAGTTCCATCCATTCCCTTATATCACTTGACTTACTGAAGAGTAAAAGACACAAGACCCTTTGAATCTCAATCCTTGACCTTCCTAATGTAGGCTGCAGAATCTAACCCTTTAGTTTGCAATATTTTCCAATCATTCATTCAAAGTTGTGACAGGAGAAATGCCAAGAAGCAGAGATACTACACCACAGTAACAGCAGGAAAAGGTCATAGCCTTTTGTAGTAGCCAAGAACTGTATTTTCAAACTCAATAATGAAACAAACTTACTGTGCAATAAAATCTGAGTAATATAAGCTTACGTGGATTTTCTAATCCTCCCCAGTTCTCTCTCAAAAAAAAATTTAAAAATCACAACACAGCACATGGTACACAATATGCAAACAAGGCTTTAGATTACCTTGTCTCTTTCTTTTTCCTTCAATTTGTCCATGGATCGTTTTAGTCCTTCTTCTAGAAGGTCTATGAGACGCACTGTTTCACCTGAACGTGTTTTAAACTTCTTCCTAAAAAAATGTAAGAATCCCAATTAAGTAGATTTTGAAACAGAATTTACAGCTTAGAAATCTTTGAAAATGACGTTTTGACAATGTTTCATTCCACCTGGCAACCGAGGAGAATGCTGAAAGAAAGAGTGGTACTTTCAATTATCTTTCATCTTATAGTCCTCAAATCAAAGCATTCTATGCTTTAGGCTCCCCATAGCATTCTCTACATGTTGACCTATAATACATTCCCTAAAAGGGAAATAGAGAAGACATTTGTTCATTTTCCTCAACATCGTTTGGCTTAGTTATTTTGCCTTCTCAGAAAAATTAATAAGATACATGGTTGATTCTAGAACTGTCTGGGAACTAAGCAAATTCTTTTATTTTTTTATGATTCCAGGAGATTCCTTAATGCCCCTTACCCATTTAGCTCACCCTCCCACAATCCCTCCAGTAACCCTCTGTTCTCCGTATTTAAGAGTCTCTTATGTTTTTGTTCCCCTCCCTGTTTTTGTATTATTTTTGCTTCCCTTCCCTTATGTTCATCTGTTTTGTCTCTTAAAGTCCTCATGAGTGAAGTCATATATTTTTCTTCTCTAATTTCACTTAGCATAATACCCTCTAGTTCCATCCACATAGTTGCAAATGGCAAGATCTCATTCCTTTTGATTGCTGAGTAATATTCCATTGTGTATGTGTGTGTGTGTATACACACACACACACACACACACACACACCTTTATCCATTCATCCATCAATAGACATTTGGACTCTTTCCATGCTTTGGCTATTGTCGATAGCGCTGCTATAAACATTGGGGTGCATGTGTCCCTTTGAAACAGCACTCCTATGCCCTTTAGATAAATACCTAGTAGTGCAATTGCTGGGTCATAGGGTAGCTCTATTTTTATTTTTTGAGGAACCTCTATAGTGTTTTCCAGAGTGGCTGCACGAGCTTGCGTTCCCACCAACAATGCAAAAGAGATCCTCTTTCTCCGCATCCTGGCCAACATCTGTTGTTGCCTGAGTTGTTAATGTTAGCCATTCTGACAGGTGTGAGGTGGTATCTTATTGTGGTTTTGGTTTGTATTTCCCGGATGATGAGTGATATTGAGCATCTTTTTCATGTATCAGTTGGCCATCTGGATGTCTTCTTTGGAGAAATGTCTTATTGATGTCTTTTGCCCATTTCTTCACTGGATTATTTGTTTTTTAGGTGTTGAGTTTGATAAGTTCTTTATAGATTTTGGATACTAACCCTTTATCTGATATGTCATTTGCAAATATCTTCTCCCATTCCGTTGCTTGCCTTTTAGTTTTGCTGACTGTTTCCTTTGCTGTGCAGAAGCTTTTTATTTTGATGAGGTCCCAGTAGTTCATTTCTGAGCAAATTCTTAATTGGAATCTCATTTTTATTTCTCTAGATAATAACCCCAACCTGTTGAGTAGCGACCAACTCTGGATGTACAAATCAGCTGAAGAGCTTAAACACAGGATGTCAGGGCTCCATTCATACCACTGAAATCAGAATCTCTGAGAATGTGACAAAAGCTTTGACAGACACTGTCCTGGGCAATGGTACTATTAAAAGCATTTCACAAAAACTGGATTTTACTGGGACAATTGGCTGGCTCAGTTGGTAGAGCATGGGACTTGATCTCAGGTCATGAGTTCAAGCCCTACGTTGGGCTTACTTCAACAAAAATTGGATTATACCTATTAAACAGAAGTTTGTACAACACTGAGTATATAATTTTCTTTTTTATTAAGTTATCTTCATATCTAATGTGGGGCTCAAACTCATGACTCTGAGATCAAGAGTTGTATGCTCCACCAACTGAGCCAGCCAGGCACCTCTAATTTTCTCTTTTTAAAAAATTCTTTGGGTAGGGTGCCTGGCTGGCTCAGCTGACTGAGCATCTGACTTTGGCTCAGATCATGATCTCACGGTTCATGGGCTCAAGGCCTATGTTGGACTCCATGCTGACAGTGGGGAGTCTGCTTGGGATTCTCTCTCTTCCTCTCTCTCTGCTCCTCCCCTGCTCGTGCTATCTCTCTCAAAAATAAATAAACGTTAAATAAAAATAAATAAAAATTCTTTGTGATCACCTTGGCTGGCTCATTCAGTTGAACATGCGACTCTTGATCTTGGGGTTGTCTGAACTCCACATTATCAAAAATAAAATCATAAAAAAAATTCTTCAAATGCAGAAATGGTACAAATGAAGCATGCTTTTCTAGTCAACACAAAGCCTACCAAAATAATCATGGTATTTCCCATTAAAGTTGTATTTTCAGCATTACCTTAGAAAGGATCTTCTTCTTGATTATAGTATTAAAACTTACTATCCTACAAATACATTAAATACTTCTGTGGCTTTCCTTATGCCATTCCCTACTGCTTGACTATTCAGCGACTTCCAAATCTTCTGTCTGATGAAATGATAGCCATCAAAAGAGTTGCCAAAATGCTAAGGGAGGCCTTCCTATAACATCTCTACGATAACTGGTCTTTTCCTTTACTGCCTATATACACCTGCCTTGAATTTTTCTGCATTTTTTTGGTGCTGGTTTACTGCTCAGACTAGTGGTTCTAATAGAAGGAATCCATACCTGAATATCAAGAGTTTTTAAAAAAATGCCTAATACCTACTTTAGTACGTAGTAAGTCAATAACTTCCCTGGTGGGGCTGGCATGTATACTTTAACAGTCTTCCCAGGGAACTGCTCTGCTTCACAAGACAGGCTCCTTAGGGAAAAGTCCACATTCTATTATCTTTGTGTACACACTGGAGCATCCAGACAATGCCATTCATATGTGCTCAATAAACAGGTGTCCAAAAAATAAGAGGAAGATGTTTAAATAAAAGGACAAACTATTGCAAAAAGCTTTAAAACAGAAAATTCCACTAAAAAGCAGATGGCAGAATCTGTGAGCATTTCAATGTAAATATTTAAAATATGGTACGCTGCCACTGGTTAACTATCATTAAAATTATTCTTCTCTTTAATGGTGCAGGATGCCATAATTACATAATGGTGAGAGTGCAGTAATATGAAACAACAAAAAAATCATGGAAAAAACCTCTTAGCCATTATGTGATCAAGTTAATTGCCAAAATATGAGTACTTGTGAGAAATATAGGTATAAAAGTAAATTTGATAATTTCACCCAACTGTAAGAAAAATCATCTAAATATCAGTCCAGGGGCGCCTGGGTGGCTCAGCCGGTTAAGCATCCGACTTCAGCTCGGGTCATGATCTCACAGTCTGTGAGTTTGAGCCCCGCGTCGGGCTCTGTGCTGACAGTTCAGAGCCTGGAGCCTGCTTCAGATTCTGTGTCTCCCTCTTTCTCTGCCCCTCCCCTGCTCATGCTCTGTCTCTCTCTGTGTCAAAAATAAATAAAAAAATTTTAAAAATAAAAATAAAAAATAAATAAATACAAGTCCAAAAAACCAACAGTTAATAAACTAAGATACTATAAGCAATACTCAACTCATCGGCTGATTTTCAAGCACTTTTTTAGGACCATGACACCAAAATGAGGACCTAGTGTCTTTTGATTCCAAAAAAGTGCAGCTCTATACAAGAGTGTAATTTAAATTATAATTTAAAAATGTTTGATGCTGGGGCACCTGGCTGGCTCAATCAATGAACATATGACTTCAGTTTGGGTCATCTCATGGTTCATGAGTTTGAGCCCCACATCTGTCTCTGTGCTGACAACTCAGAGTCTGCATCAGATTCTAAATCTCCCTCTCTCTCTGCCCCTCTCTGCTCATGCTCCTTCTCAAAAATAAATAAAACATTAAAAAAATTTAAAAAGTGATGATTTCCACATACTCTAGCTAAAATACCTTCACACATCTAGCCTGATTGTTGTAAACTTCATTAAGGCTTTTGTACATTGGCTAGCCAAGCATCTTGAGCTACTTCATGTGGTTTTTAAAAGCATTACCACTTTTGTGTAATGACATTTGGGCTGGATCACTAAATCTAAAATGCCACAGATTTTTAAAACAATTTTTTTATTTTTTAATGTTTGTTTATTTTTGAGAGAGACAGAGTGTGAGCGGGTAAGGGGCAGAGAGAGGGAGACATGGAATCTGAAGCAGGCTCCAGGCTCTGAGCTGTCAGCACAGAGCCTGATGCGGGGCTCGAACCCACGAACCGCAAGATCATGACCTGAGGTGAAGTTGGGACGTTTAACTGACTGAGCCACCCAGGTGGCTAAAATGCCACAGATTTTAAAAGACATGATGTTAAATAGCTTAGTGACCCTAAGATACTACTGAATACAAGATGCTAAAAAATTTTATGCCTTTGAGTTGGTGATTATTATCTATATTTGCTTGTATTTATCTTTTATTTCATAAACATTGTACAGAATGTGGGGAAAAGACTGGAAAACAAAAACTGGATGTATGAATATTAACATGCAGGTCTCAAACTTATTATTTTTGAGATAGACATAAAAATGAAAGCTCAATTTTAAAACTCAATTGGAATCTCAATAAACGTGTACCTATTGACTAGGTGTTTAACTGTGAAAGAAAAAGACAATTACAAAATGCTTGAAATATACTGTTGAGTATTTTCTTGAAATCTGAGGAGGTACTGTGATCGACTTTACAATTTAGATCTGTGCAAATGGAAACCCTCTTAAAATCTGTTAAATCTAGCGTGGTTTTCATTCAACTCTTTACAAATCTCCCTAAAAGGCTACATTCTCTAATAGTGATAAGACATAGGTACAAAAAAGCTCAGCTGGCTGCATCTGCAGACTGAGAAAAATTATGCACTTTAATTCTAATTTAATATCTAATGAAACATAGCCTTTTGCAAATAAATCTGGGGGTTGTGTATGTTATTAATACTCAGACTTTCCAGACTTACTTGTCTTCACCCAGCACCACACCAAATCCAGCATGAAACACTCGAGTTACTTTAGGGTCATACCAACCAATCATTTGAGCAGCACCAAATATTGTCTGGAAGTGCACAGACTACAAAGAAACAAATAGAAAGTTATCTGCTAAACTTTCTAATAACAAAAAAGTGACTTAAAGCTTTATGTAGTGATAAAGATTTGTAAAGTTTAAATCTCACAAATCTTAGAAGGCAAGCATAATTATAATTATAAATAAGATCATCTTTATTCCCAATATATGAGAAACAGGTAGAGCAGGATTGTTACACTTTCTATGTTCAAAGGTTTTTAAAGTGACTGAATTAATAATAGGTTCATTGTGCAAAAATTTCAGTTATATTTTAGGTCTCACAACCCCCTTTCAGACAGGAATGGTCACTGATGTTCAGGAAAGTAATCACCAGTTGATGGAGAAAAGCAGAAAAGCTGGGAAATATATTCTGATGTGGTCAAATCCAAAGCCGGTTTTTTCTCTGTTACAGCAAAGTTCTGATCTTTAGTCTTTGGAAGACTTCTATGTGCTAAATGCCACAAACCTCGCCATACTGTCTCAGTTCCAATCAGACCATGTAAGAACATAAACAAATCTGCAAACTCACTTGTCCACTGTCCACTACATAGATAATCATATCTGCTTTTTCCTCAAATAGTCTTTGTTTAATAGCAGCCAGGTCAGATGTATCATAAGTGTAACCTCCATCTGATTTTACTATGGTTAATGGTACAGAACATCCTGGGACAAACACAATCTTTCTGCCATCATCCACTTGCACAAATCCTAGGAAAGAAATCTTCATTAATAATGTTAAAAGAACCCTGAAGGAATATAAAGGATGAGCCATTGTAAGATATTTACCAGAGAGCTCAAGAAATCACATTTTATTTTCTATGACTTACTAGGAGTCCGGGAAAATAGCTATTGTCTGGGCAGCACATGATTTCCTCAGGGCAGAGGTGAGATACCTGGCAGTTTTCTGGATTCACACTACATTTGGCTCCTAAAAACGTCCCTAAAATTTTATTACCTTAAAAGTATAATCCCTAGGCCACAGATTGTGATTAATAAATACCATTTCCCACTCAAGGAGCCAGGCTTTCTTGGAGATACGAGATTAGCTGATTCTAGATCTAAGGCAGGAAATGTACAATAATCCTAGAATGTTGTATACCTGAAAGCAAGTAAACTAGCAAAGACTAGAGAGACCGTAGGGCTCAAGAAAAAGACAAAAAATAGGAAAGCCAATTTGAGGAAGCTACCATTAGCCAAAAAATGAGACACTGATTATTAAAAAGTATAATAAAGGCAAATGATTTCAAAATGTAGAATGGAATAAACCCCATTTATAATAATGCTAAAAACAACTCATTTGTATCTGGAACATGCTAAGAAACTAATTTATTATTCTGAAATTGATAATTAAAAAGAATCAAGCATTTACACTGCTTATCTTGAACTGTACTTTGGGATGACCAAAATAATTATGAGGCATCATTCTACAAAGGAGAATTCGAGGTAACAGAGAAGAAACAACAGAATACTACCATTTTTCAACCTGTAATGAAGTAATGCATCAAAATCACGATAGCTGCTAAAAACAACAGGGAAGAGGCTAACAGGGAAATCTGTGGCTAGATCAGGCTGACAACACCTGAGCCCACTAATCCATCTTAACCTAAAGAGAGCCAACCTGACATTATTGGAATGCTTGCAAATAAACAAAACAAAAAAACAAAAAACAAAAAAAGAAAACCTAAACCAGAATTTAATCAAGCCATGGGGCGCCTTGATTGGCTCAGCTGGCTAAGCGTTGACTCTTGGTTTTGGACATGTTCTTGTGTTTTGGGAGTTTGGGCCCCATATCCGCACTGACAGTGCAGAGCCTGCTTGGGATTCTCTCTCTCTCTCTCTCTCAAAATAAATAAATAAACTTAAAAGAAACAAACAAACAAACAATTTAATCAAGCCTCTTTAGAAGATACAGATGGAGGAACTGTTAAATATTATATGGGAAATTCTCTTAGACAAATGGCCCAGTTTCTTCAATAACAAAAGAGAAAAATGGGGGGTGGGAGGCCCTTTGGCTATACAGAATGTAAGATATATATTAAACAAACATAATGTACAGACTGAAAAAAAAGCTATTGATTGAAAAAGAGAATGTTGTGTCCACTTTGACCTATTTGAAAATTTCCATAATGAAGTTAAAAAAAAGTAAAGTGCCTACCTCTATCTTCGAATTCCTTTACAATATCATTCATCCTATCTTGATAGAAGGACTCCCCCCTCTCTATTAAAGAGATGTCCAATGCATCATAGATTTTATTAAACTCTAGGAAAAAAATTTCACCAAATAAAATGTCTAAGAATTTAAACAAACAGGAGACATGCATTTAACATTAAAATATATTATTTAACTACATCTGGAAGGCTAAATTTAATCACATTAAAAATATAAGATATAGAACATTATATATATATTGCCATTTTGAAAACGTGGAAAGAATATGGAAAGACACTCAATAGTCGGTGGAACTATAATTTTTATTTTCTTTTTCCTTGCCCACATTTTGTTCTACAAGAAACATGTACTTCTTGTATAACTTTTAAAACTCTACCTTTATAAAATGTAAATGCAAAGAAAAAGAACTCTCCTCTTTGGAGATCTAATATTTACTGAATTTTCTTATAGTTTTTCCTAAATTGTTCCATTTACCTGTCTAGCCGTGCATCAGTGATGCAAATACTACCTATGGCAGCATTATAAAACATTTTACAAACTAGTGCTGCAAAATAGCTATCACTACCATTCTTTTATTGGCTATTCTCATCCATATATTCTTCAAAGTGACCTTAAAATTACTTTGTCAAGCTTGAAAACCTGAAATTGTTTGCGAAGTTTTCCCAATTAATTTTTTCTCCTAAGAAAGTTAAAATCTGCAGTTGCCTATATTAATATACTTTCTTAATAGCTGTTTCAGTGTCAGAAAATATTTGAAGAAAAAAATCCATTTGGCAGTCTTTGAAAGTTTAACACGTCATTACAGGTCAATTGAGTAAAAGACTCAAGAAAACTACATACAATATATCTTTTGGATGAAATGAACAAAGCAGAGAATTCACCTTGGCGGGAGACATCACAGATAAGCTTCCAAGCTTTTATAATATCTGGATTTTTACTCTGGAGCAGAACTACACATTGGTATGCTCGCTTCTTAAATTCCTCCTCGGTATCAAATCTTTTCTTGGATTCCTATGTTTAAAAAAAAAAAAAAAAAGTAATGTTAAAAGAGCCAGCTTTGTATTTCTAGATACAGAGTGTTTCTAAAACAAAAACACCAAAAGCGAGGAAGTGAAAATTTACAACACCAGGACACAAACAGAACAGATGCTCTCTCTCAACAGCCAACAGTACACTTACAAATCAATGTGCCAAAGAGCCCTATTATTTCTTTGAAATAATTTTTCTTGAAAATACAAAATTCTCACCACAGTGCTACCTCCACTTTTCCAAGTCATAAAATCATTCTTCACAGCAATGGTTTAAGAGTAATAAAGAATAGCTAACAGGTGGGCTGAATTTTCTGTGCTCCATTTTCCATCCTGGATGTGGTTCTGAATGAGTAATTACTTTTTTTGTAATTAAAAATGAAATTGCTGTCATAGTTTTATTTCTATTTTGCAAGAAACACATTTACTATAAAAAAAAAAAATTGTCTATCCCACCCCAACCTAACCAGGGATAATGCTTTGGTGCATAACTCTAGACATTTCTTTGCAAATACATGCCTACTATGTGTTTTAACAAAGCCTGACTATATATGGCTTTTCTTTTACTGTGCCTTTTGAATTTAGCCTCATTATATTCAGAACACAAAATTCCAACAGATTATAACATTAGTTATGTAATTTACCAGTCTCACATCGGTAAATATTTTGTTTTCAATTTTTTCATTAGAAAATACTGAGACACATCCTATAAAACAAAACAAAAACACACCAATATTTTTGTTTTACTTTTAATGTTTATTTTTTGTCATAGTAATCCTGTTCTTGGGAAGTTGTCTATCGTAAGAAAATAATTTTAAAAAGAGAAAAAACTTCCATGTTCAAAAGTTGTTTACTGAATGGATAAAAGTACTCCAAAAACACCCCAACAATGGGGATTAACATAAACTTTAGCACATCAATCCAACAAAACAATGTGCAGCCAAACCATATAGTAACACAAAAGAGCTGATAGTGAAATGCTAAACATTAATACAAAAATTGTATTACATTCACAAATGGTGTAATAAATGTCTGTATATGGACATCACAAAGTCAAAGAAAGTTGACTACAGTGATTAATTTAAAATTACGGTTTATAAAAACCTAATTGTCTTCTAAAAACTATTTTTACCTACACTTTAACATTTTCAACATACCAAATTGAGAAAAGCATCAAGAAAACTTCAAATACTGGGGTGCTTGGGGGGCTCAGTTGGTCAAGTGTCTGACTCTTGATCTCAGCTCAGGTCATGACCTCACAGTTTGAGTTTAAGTCCCACATCGGGCTCTGCACTGACAGCACAGAGCTTGCTTGGGATTCTGTCTCCCTCACTCTCTGCCTTTCCTCTGCCTGTGCGCATGCACGCACACTCAAAAATAAACATTAAGAAAAAGGCAGGGTAATGTGGGTAATGTGGTTGAATTCAACTTTAAAAAAAAAAAATTTTTTTTTAATGTTTATTTATTTTTGGGACAGAGTGAGACAGACCATGGGTGGGGGAGAGCCAGAGACAGGGGGACACAGAATCCGAAGCAGGCTCCAGGCTCTCAGCACAGAGCCTGACGCAGGGCTCAAACCATGAACTGTGAGAACGTGACCTGAGCCGAAGTCAGACGCCCAACCGACTGAGCCACCCAGGTGCTCCAAGAATTCAGTTTTTAACATACACTGATTCAAAAAGCAAAGATGGTGTGTGAAGGGGCAGGGAGTTTACTTTTAACTCCACGGTAGCTTCAAATACTATTCTGAACTCCCTAAAGAAAAGTAGTAATTATTATTAATGGTAAACATGCAAATATTTTAACAATAAATGATATCTAACCTTATAAAAGGCTTGTAGATCCCCAATTGGAGGTGAAATTGTTAGGTAATCTGGAAATTTATCTTGAAGGTGAGCGATGAGCATGCCAAACTGGGTCCCCCAGTCTCCCACATGGTTTAACCTAGTATCAGTCAGAATACAAAATCATTTGAAAATGAAAACCATGCTTAAATTAGACAAACTATATTCCATTAGGAACCACTAACATTGAAGTGCCAGTACATCACATTTAGCAACATCTTGTTTACTCAGTTGTCTCAACTGGTCTGCAAGCTCCAGGGGAGGCTGCACATAGCAGGCCTCTAGGATTTGGTAAATGAAGTCCCTACTGATGGATTATGATCCGTTGTGTAATTAACTGAGACACAGACAGGTGAGCCAACTGCTGATCATTACAATTTTGTGAAAATTTAATTTCTCAACCAATTATCTTAGTGTAATTTAGATCAGTGGTTCTCAAATGTCAGTGGACAAAATTCTTCAAAATGTGTCAATCCAACCATTTTACATCCCTCACTGTTTTTCACTAATCTCAAATCACCAGATAATCTCATAAATGGATTATAAAAATAGTCTTCTGGGGCGCCTGGGTGGCTCAGTTGGTTAAGCGTCTGACTTTGGTTCAGGTCATGATCTCATGGTTTGTGAGTTCAAGCCCTGCGCCAGGCTCTGTGCTGACAGCTCAGAGCCTAGAGCCTGTTCCCGATTCTGTCTCCCTTTCTCTCTGCCCCTCCCCCACTCACACTCTGTCTCTCTCAAAAACAAATAACCATTATTAAAAAAAATTTTTTTTAAATAGTTTTTTAACCTACATTTCTGCCTTCTTTGCCTAGCTTCTTCACAGAAATCAGACTAATCTTTATTTGGATTACACTGCTCTCCTAATTATGACTCTCAAGAGCTTCCCATTATATACTTAATAAAATCCTAATTTCTTACCATGGCCCACAGGCCCAGGATCTCTTTCTTGCCTACCTCTCCCCCTACTAGACTATAACCCCTTGGACACAGGAGGTACTCAAGAAGATCAAGAGGAGGAGGTGGAATGAATGGGGGAACTTTTTCCTTGGTTCCACTCCCAGAGTCTAAAAGTTATCCGTTCAGAGGGTCCCAAGACACAATTTATTTAAAAAGGCCACTGGGTGATTAGAAGCAGAACTGGGGCGCCTGGGTGGTTCAGTTGGTTAAGCGTCCAACTCTTGATACTGGCTCAGGTCACGATCTCACAGTTGGTGGGAATAAGCCCTGTATTGGGCTCTATGCTAAAAACATGGAGCCTGCTTGGGATTCTCTCTCTGCCCCTCCCCTCCTGGTTCTCTTTCTCTCAAAATAAATTTAAAAAAAAAGAAAAGAAAAAAAAAGAATCATACTTATAAATCAGTCATTTAGTCAAAGATTCTTTCTCAAGCAACATTTTTCATACCTTAGCACATCATATCCTGCAAATTCAAAGAGGCGGGACATACTCTCTCCTATGATAGTTGACCTGAGATGGCCTACATGCATCTCTTTAGCTATGTTGGGAGAGGAGAAATCAACTATAACCTGAAACAGACAATAAAATAGATTTCTTAGACAATAATATTGTACTATTATTATGTAATGTGATAAATACAGATACAAAGGCAATTACGTTAAAACACATACGTGTATCAAAGTAATACCTCATACATCTTAAATTTTCACATCATGACAAATACTTTAATTAAAAATTTTAAAGGGGTACAAGACATTTTATTCTAATATTTATTAATAACATTTAATTGTAAACTCAGACATAAATAGTAGCTTGGGTTGTAACTCAAGGGTGTTAGGTTATCTGGTGAATCTACTTGTCCATTTTTAATTGAAAAGGAATAAAATTTATTTATATAGATAATCCATCCCTTATTTCAGCCAAACCTCAGCTGGCTACCCCAAATGCCTTGTGGAATAACGTGAAAAGAAAAACCACATAATAAACAAGACCCAGGAGAAAGGCTATTTCCATTATGTTCATAATCTCAAATATTAATGATTAAATCTCAATAGAAAAAGTGGAAGCTGGTCACAGCACTTCGCATTCACTTTAACGTATTAACATATCAACTGAAAACTATATATACCTTTTTATTCTCTCCAAGGGGAGGTAGTTGAACCCCATTCACCAGGAGATTGGTTAACTGTTGTGATACATAGTCCTTCCTTAAGTGGACATTAATAAAACCTAATGAACGGTAAGAGAGAAAAAAAAAAAAATCAGATCGTTTTCCTGTCTTGAATGATTGTTCACTCCCAAAGACTGTGTCAATTTCATTTATGCTGGCTCCAAAGTGCTGATCTGGCTCTGGCAAAACTCTTTTAAGAATTCCAACACCACCTGAGGCCCTCTTGGAAGCTCCCTGTTTCAGTATCTATTTCAAACATTACCACTCTCCTGAAAGCTTCCTACTTACTCCTGGGCCCCTTTATTCTCAGTACATGATTTGTTCATCTATTAACAGAAAATTGAGGGCCCTTTCGTCCCAGACTTATCTGCCATTATCCATCTCCTTTTTGCTAATGAAACACTAAGTCACAGGGAGGTAAAATAACTCATCCAAGATCCAGCAGCTAAGTCGAGACTAAAACATCAGTTTCCTAACTCTCAGTCCAAGGTGTTCTTACCACTTTATTAGGTTTAAAATGGTTCTTTATTTCAAAAAAGACCCAACATCAGTACAACCACTTAAGAAGGGTAACACTGTCATACCAGGACCAGCAATTTCAACTTTTTCAACACATTCATTGTCTGGGAGGTGTTTGGTAATGTTTTCGGCAATTTCTCTTGGATTAACTTTCTGTTCCTTGGTTTTGAGCATCTATAACACAATATAAAATGATTCATTACACAAGTTCCAGAAATTTACTCAGAAATACACAACTGATAAAGCATGAGATGCATGACATTAAGACCCATCAAAAGGCAGAAGCAAAGAAGTCCAATGACTTGTATATAATCTTGAACACAGACAGATTAAAGCATCAAGCCATCAACAGTGCCAAGAGGAATACAAAAGTGCCCAAACCACATGATCTCCATTTCAAAATGAGCTGCCACAGACATCTAGAACTCTTTTATGAAGACATAACAAAGTCTTTAGTTATGATGCCTGTTTCCAGGATATTTACATTTTGAATTTTCAAATCAGGAAAGTGTGCAATAATCAAACCTGGAAAATAAAATAGTACCCTTATAAACTTAACCCCAATGTAGACATATAAAAATTATTTAGAAAAAAAAATCTGGATTTTAAAAACCCTTCCTACTTAACAAAGAAAGGAAAACAAAAAGTCTCAAACCAGGGGCAATTAACCACAAATACATCAGACAATGCAGCTATTAAAAATAGGGAATTCCTCTAACTGAAAATGAAATATGTAAGCCCATCTCAAAGACACCAGAGCTGCATCAAATTATTTGATGGGATCACTGGTTGGTGAATATAACTTTTAATCCTTCACCTTTCAACACTCATTAGTAACACACAGCAATCCTGGACACAACAGGAAGGAAGTACCAATGCAAGAGTATCAACTACTAGCCTTAAATATTGAAACTACACATAAAATTTAACTGAATATTCAAATTTGTGGTTTTAAAATTAAAAACATACTTCCCCTATTCTCAAGTTTTTCTGAACTGTGGAAAATGTTCTTTTCACTGAGAATATAATTTGCTATTATTTATGTAAATAATAATGATGCCAATTAATGCTTAAGAAAATCAAATCACCAAGAATGCTTTGTAATAACACAATCACCTGTGAGATACCCATGGCACTATTACACTGATAGTCCCCAAACTTGGGCTGTTGACTTGGTGTCACTATCAGAGGAGGGTTTTCCAGATCTGGATATGCAGCCTTAATGGCGCAACCAAAGACCTCTTGCAGTCGGCTATTGATGTTAATCATATTTTTAGTTGGTCTGGTTCTTTCTGCTTGAAGACTCTGTAAGAAAAGAATGAAAATATCAAATCATCATACAAAATGTTCCCAAGTATTTTAAGAAGCCTTCAGATGTCCTGAGAAGGTAACAGACACTTTGCAATGCTCTCATATCTGGGACATGCTGAAAAACGTTAATAGGACAACCATGCAGTGTTTCTAAGTCAGAGCATGTGACCAAAGTGACCCAGGGAAAGAAGGTAAGGTACATGGGTGTCCACACAGTACTTTATTCATCTATGGCTTGTTCTCTTCTTTTCTTTGTGTACCTTGTGTTCAGTTGCCATTACTTAGTAAAGTATTTATGAAAGAACTAATGTGCCCTTCCTCCCATTACACTGAGAGCATTCTATTATTTACACATTAGAGTTAATGTGCATGATGGAAATGTGTATTAGAATACACTGTACTTGGGGTGCCTGGCTTGCTCATTTGGTGGAGCATGTGACTCCTGATCTCCAGGTTGTAAGTTTGAGCTCCATGTTGGGTGTAGAGATTAAAAATACAATCTTAAAAAAAAAAAAAAAA